>NC_042615.1:357799994-358131005 GCF_901001135.1 Rhinatrema bivittatum | reverse complement strand
TGACAGAAACTGAAGATAGCAGTAGCAATTGTTTCCCTCCCTTGCCGTCCTGTAAACTCATGAGGATCTTTACTTTTGCCTTTTTCCAGGCCAAGATGCCTGCAGACTTAGGCAGCACAAACCTCAGGCCTAAGACAGCCAGGCCTGTTCTGCTAGGACTGCTACTTACCCTGGAAGATTTGATGTCAAGGCCTGGGCAACAGCAGCCTTGCCCCATCTCTGACCTCACATCCTCTGGGACAGACCCCCATGTAAACCAGCATTTCAGTTTCAAAAAGGATCCTGAAGATTCTGCTCCTTGAACTCTGAGAGAAAGCAAAGGAAAAAGGTCTGGAGTGGATGCACTGATTGCTGCTTTCATTCAGGCAGGGAAGAAAGGAACATGGCATCATAAGAGTCCCAGTCCCTTGTGTGTTAAGCAGGGGCACCCAAGGAATGAAATGGTCTCTGAGTGAGGATGGGCTCCTTCTGTGCATCTTCCCATGACTCAGGTGAGTTCAGCTTGATGATTGGTGCCTCAGATACAACTTAGATTAAGTCCCCTTGGGCTGGGAAATAACTATAGTACCTGAATTGTAACTTGCCTTGAGCTCGGATTTAGACAAAGAGAATAGTGAAATTTAAAATTCAATCCAATTCAATCCAATTGAAAGTGTTGCTTAATTAATTCCTCCTGGAATTCACTATGCTTTTCTGATAGCAATGCCTCTTTTCTTAAATATAACATTTCCAAGTTGATGGGGACAGTAGTGGGGGTATACTACCTCCCATCTGGCCAGGATGAGGAAACAGACTATAAAATGATTGTTAACAGAGATTAGACAGGCTAATAAAATTGGCACACAATAATAATGAGAGATTTCAGTTACTCTAATATTGATTCGGTAAATGTCACAACAGGAGATGCTAGGAAGGTAAAGTTTCTAGCTGCTATAAAGACTACTTCATGCAGCAGCTGGTCATGCAACAACACATGAGAAGTGAGGGAAAGACTAATTTAGATTTAGTTCTTATTGGAACACAGGACCAGGTGCAAGGGATAAAGATGGTGGATCGTCTTGGCAACAGTGATCATAATGCAAGAAAGTTTGATATAATCTGTCATGGATGACATCAGAAAGAATTGGAAAATGGGGTTACAGAAAAGATGATGGACTATGTACCTCAAACTTCATAAGCAAAATGTTTCTCAAAATATTTATAAAAGAAGGCATGGGAAAATTATAGATATTTTCTCCCTACTGATGAAGGAGCTAGATAAGGGTTTAAACAAAGTTCAGGAAAAGACTAGAGTGGGAAAGGAAAAGGTAAAGATTTCTTAAGATATTTAAAGCAATCTGTAACTGGTATAACCCCCCCCCCCCCCCTTTTCCAAATCCTGACTGTAGAAGGGTGCACATCTAACAGCTGCTGGGCTATAATGCAAGTGCAACCCATGGGGTTTCCTAGGTTTCCTCCAACAGCGGAAGAGCCTTGCTTCGGAGCTGTTAGTGATATTGTGACACTCCAGTGGCTTTGAAATAATGACAGATTCACACCAGATTGGTTTTTTTGGTTTTTTTTTTACCAAAAATAATAGATTACTGGTTTATGACTTAGTAGATAATAAGCTGACAGAAATCACAGTTAGATCGAGTGATATCCATAAAGCAAATTTATACAGTCACATTCACAAACTGAAGAACCACAGGGGCCTCCCATGGCTCGAGATACTCCTTTAGGCTGCTCCAGATTCTATCTTTCTCTCTGTTGGTTTCCCCTTTGTATCCAAAACTCCTTGGACTCCTTTCTGTGTTACTCTCCTCCTCTCTTGAGATGCAGAACCACCTGATAATGTACAGGGTTGGAAATCTTGGACAAGCGGTGTACTCCTTCCTTCTTTCCCTTTCCTCCTGATCCACACACTGACTGCAGAATGTCTGACTGCCCTCTTCCACTTGCTTGCAGGCCTTCCATAGTTTCAAACACATTGGATACACTCTGATCCTTTATGTTCCTCTAACTTCCACATATTACCTGAAAGGACAAATCCCCGGTAGAGAAGGAACTTCTTATACTTCTTCTCTCCTATAATTCCTTCAAGATTCCTCCTGAAGCCTCCTCATGGGCTACTCCAGAACTTACTCCTTGAGAACCAACGATGTTCTCCCCTAGAATCTTGGATCCAACGTCAGAATATTTCCTGCATGTATTACTCCTCTATCCATTGGGGTGTGACCAAAACACCTTACCTCTTACTTTTCTTCTACTATCATGTTCCCCTGGTGAAGGCATATGATCACTGGTAAGGAACCTTTGGGAACCTCACACTGAGTTTCCAAATTTTGTATTTTAATTATCATGATTGTTGAATGGGAGCTAAGCCACATTGTTTATCTCCTCCAGTACCTTAATATGATCACAAAATCCCATAGGCAGTACAGACATTTGGCCTGATAAGCAGAAACACATGGCCAATCATTGCTCTATTTCATGGATGCAAAAAGATACTGATTTGCGATTCGAAGAACTGTCCCTGCTTAAGTTACAATACAAAAACACCACCATTAGCATGTAGATGTGGAGTGAGTCCTCATTTAATGCTGTACTGGCTGATACAGAGAGGTTTGTTTATAGGTTCTTTAATACAGAAGATGTCTCAACTCAGTGGGAGTGCTCACAAAGGCAGGCACTGAATCCATTTTCTGGCTTCTGCCAGTGCATCCATCCTGTTTCAGATTGCTAAGATTTGCTTTTGATAACAAACATTATTTTGATAAATGCTTGACTGTGGGTTGCTCTATATCCTGTGCTTATTTTGAAAAATTCAGTTCCTTCATGTACTCGGTTGTGTAGCAGTGCATAGGCATGCCCAGATCTACTGCTTGAACAATTTTCTGTTTTTTTGGGTTTGATGCTCAAGAATGTGCCACTATGTCGAAAATGCACGTCCAATCGCAGGTTAACAGTGCGCTCAGCTGGAGCACACTGTACTGTATCGGCCTGAGTGTAAGTCAAACACTCAGAGGTCAATATTCAGTCACGGGCTATCTGGGTACAATGTCCAGATAATTTAAACTAGATATTTATTTAGTTGTTTTTGTTTCCTTAATACCACAGTTATTGTTCAATGTAAAGGCTTTGCCTAAAGTTATTAAGTTACTTGTAAACCAATGCGATGTGCAAACGGATGTCGGTATATAAAAGGTTTTAAATAATAATAAAAAAAAAATATTTAGAAGAACAACCATCCAGCTAAGCTATATGGATAACTTTAGAGCTGGTCTGCAGCATAACCAGACTTACCCAGATAACATTCCTAGATAACAATGAATATTGGTGTTATCTGGATAAGTTAAACTTGCTTTGGAATGCACCCAGAATGTCTACAATTTATCTGGGTAAATTTTATTTGGCTAAAAATTTATCCAAATAAGTTAGTGGTGGTCAAGTGATGGGATATTTAAATCCCACAGTTTGCCTGGCTATGTGGCTATATCCTGAACTTAGCCAGGCAAACAAATAAAATATGGATCTCTCGGGGTTTTTGAAAATAGACCAGCATGTGGTTAGGTACAGATAATGCCTTATCAGGGTAAAAATATTTTAAGATGAAACATTTTCTGAGAATGTGATCTTAGCAGTCTCAGATATTTGCCTCTTCAAATATTTAACTTTATAAATGTTTCATCTCAACCTATAACTATTTTGTGGATTTTCTTTACACAAAGATGTCATACAAATCAATCAGTGAAATTTTAGGTTAAAGAAAGCAGATATTTTTCATATTGATTATATAGTAAAGAGAATACATTAAAGTCACATGTTATAATGGCAGTTCCTAAGAGATAGCAGCACATTGTTTGCTTTTTTTTTTTTTTGTTTCACCAGCATCTCACTTCTCCATTGTAGAATTAGATGGGTTAATTCATTTCACTCCTGCAGTGATTAGTGAAAACAGAAAAGTAATTAATATATAAAGAGCAAATATGAAATATTACTCTCTGCGTAGAGGCATTTTATGCATGACTGGCTTCATGAATCGACCAGAGGTGCCAGAACAATAATTAATAAGGTGTAAGGAAAAATATGATTATGCAAGGTCAGCAGCATTCTCGTGCTTCTATAAATTATAGAGTTGTGGCAAATTAGAAATGGGATAAATCCCACCCATCAAACAAGGTGTTCAGAGGATCTTAAATTCAAGCTAAAATGGGGATCAATTTGATTCAGAAAATCTGTGTCCGAAGCTTTAAACTGTATTGGCTTAGGTTTAAGTACTCCAAACCAACCACAATCCAGTCCTTTGTGAGAACTGCTGGTATTGTTGATAACTCACAGGGAAAGAAAGGTATAAGTTGCAAGGGAGGAAGAATGAACAAACAGACAATGAAATGCTAAAGGAAATTAGGGAAGCTAACGAAATCAGCAGCACAGTACTAATGGGTGATTTCAGTTACCCCAGTATTGATTGGGTGAATGTTACATCAGGGCATGCTAGAGAGGCAAAGTTCCTAGATGAAGTAAATGACTGCTTCAAGGAGAAGCTGATACAAGAACCAGCAAGAGGGGAAACTATTTTAGACCTAGCCCTTAGTGAATCACAGGATTTGGTGTGAGAGGTAATAGTGATGGGGCCACTTGGCAATAGTGATCACAACATGATCAAATTTGATTTAATAACTGGAGGGAAAATACTAAAGAAATCTACTATGATAAAATGAGGAAAACGGTTAGGAAAACACTCAAAGGAACAGCTGCAAAGGTTAAGAGTTTATACATCAGGCATAGAGGTTGTTTAAAAATACCATCTTGGAAGCCCAGACCAGATGTATTCCATGCATTAGAAAAGATGGAAGGAAGGCTAAACAACTACTGGCATGGTTAAAAGGTGAGGTGAGAGAAGTTATAATAGATAAAAGAACATCTTTCAAGAAATGGAAAAGGGATCAAATGAAGAAAACAGGAAACAGCATAAGCACTGTAAAGTTAGAAACAAAGCATTGATAAGGAAGGCAAAGAGAAAATTTGAAAAGAAGCTTGCTGAAGAAGCAAAAATTCATAATAGAAACTTTTTCAGATATATTGAAAGTAAAAATCCTGAAAGGGAAGCAGTTGGACCATTAGACGATCAAGGGGTAAAAGGAGCACTTAGGGATGACAAAGCCATAGCAGAGAGACTAAATTAATTCTTTGCTTCAGTCTTCACTAGGGATGTGAATCGTGTCCTCGATCGTCTTAACGATCGATTTCGGCTGGGAGGGGGAGGGAATCGTATTGTTGCCGTTTGGGGGGGTAAAATATCGTGAAAAATCGTTAAAAATCGTTAAAAAATCGAAAAAATCGAAAAATCGAAAAACCGACACATTAAAACCCCCTAAAACCCACCCCCGACCCTTTAAATTAAATCCCCCACCAAATAACTTAAATAACCTGCGGGTCCAGCGGCGGTCCGGAACGGGCTCCTGCTCTGAATCTTGTCGTCTTCAGCCGGCGCCATTTTCCAAAATGGCGCCGAAAAATGGCGGCGGCCATAGACGAAAAAGATTGGACGGCAGGAGGTCCTTCCGGACCCCCGCTGGACTTTTGGCAAGTCTCGTGGGGTCAGGAGGCCCCCCACAAGCTGGCCAAAAGTTCCTGGAGGTCCAGCGGGGGTCAGGGAGCGATTTCCCGCCGCGAATCGTTTTCGTACGGAAAATGGCGCCGGCAGGAGATCGACTGCAGGAGGTCATTCAGCGAGGCGCCGGAACCCTCGCTGAACGACCTCCTGCAGTCGATCTCCTGCTGGTGCCATTTTCCGTACGAAAACGATTCGCGGCGGGAAATCGCTCCCTGACCCCCGCTGGACCTCCAGGAACTTTTGGCCAGCTTGTGGGGGGCCTCCTGACCCCCACGAGACTTGCCAAAAGTCCAGCGGGGGTCCGGAAGGACCTCCTGCCGTCCAATCTTTTTCGTCTATGGCCGCCGCCATTTTCAGCGCCATTTTGGAAAATGGCGCCGGCTGAAGACGACAAGATTCAGAGCAGGAGCCCGTTCCGGACCGCTGCCGTTCCGGACCGCCGCTGGACCCGCAGGTTATTTAAGTTATTTGGGGGGGGGTTCGGGAGGGTGGGGGATTTAATTTAAAGGGTCGGGGGTGGGTTTTAGGGGGTTTTAGTGTGCCGGCTCACGATTCTAACGATTTATAACGATAAATCGTTAGAATCTGTATTGTATTGTGTTCCATAACGGTTTAAGACGATATTAAAATTATCGGACGATAATTTTAATCGTCCTAAAACGATTCACATCCCTAGTCTTCACCGATGAAGATGTAAAAGATATGCACATGCCAGAAATTATATTCAGCAGAACTGAATTAAATCTCTTTACTTGGAGGATGTAATTGCAAGGATTTCACAGCCTCATCCTACCCTGCTGTCTCCTGCTATGGCACCTCCTCACCAACAGAAACCTCTAGTGAGCTTTGCTCTTAGCCAACGGAACCAGGTCCTCAGTGACCAACCTGACTCAGCCTATGGTTCAGCCTTGTTGATTCCTACCTTGTCTCAATCCTTTCCTAGTTTTTCTTGGTTTGTCCTGTCCTTGTTTGTCTTGCCCTGCCCAGCTCAGTTCCCTGTTTCAGTCCTTTTTCTGTCCCAGTATCCTATTCCTTGCCAATTCCAGCCTCCAGCCCTTTGCCCTACCTATACCTACTCTCTGCCCTCTGTTCTGGTCTGTCTCTGCCCACCATGTCCAGCTTCTGCCTGCCACCTGCCTTGACCTTTATTTACTGGATAACATTGCCTGCTGCCTGCCTTGAGCCTTGGACTGATTACTCTTGAACTAATTACCAGATTACATCATCTCTTGCCTGCCTCAACCCTTATACTGATTACCGGATTCATTTCCTGCCTTCACCATGATGTTCAGCTGATGCTACCAGGTCTAGCCGACCCCCAGAACCCAAAGAATCTTCCCTGCAGGGGAAGGGGCTGGGTTGGCAGAAGACAGATTAGCTCCTGTCCTGTGGTCCTGCCCTCCTCCTTAGAGGGTGTTCCTAAACTCCCCCTGTTGTGCCAGTAATAGGGCAAATCAGCAAACTATATCACCTGACCAGAAGGTGTACTGCAGGAATAAAACCTCCAAGCTTTACTACTGTGCATGCAGCAAAATGGATTCTCTGACTCAAGTGGCGACATGGCCTGTATTTCATAGAAGACACGGAAATGCTGAATTTCTAACTAGCTGCAGTTGGGACTGAATTATCTGATTACCAAGCAGACACCATTTAAATGGGGAGCTGATAACGACAGGAGTCTTGCCTTAGCAAACACAGCAGAGAGCACCAGCAAGCTGTGCTTATGTGCTGAGTCCTTAAAAAGGGGGATCTGTAAGACAATACAGGCCAGGTGTATATGTGTGTAAAAACAGATCCAAACCTGTCTGCAGGGCTCAGTTCTGCCTAGAGACCAGGATGCTCTAGTCATGAAAGGGGCCTTATCAGACAGGTCAACCCGGTCACAAAGCCTGCCTGATGGTCAAGAAGTCAGCAAGTTCCAGAGGTGGTCAGCTTTCTGTCATGCATCTGCCTGATGGTCAAGAAGTCTAAGTGAAGAAGGATCCAGTCAGAATTGGACTCATGGCACTAAATTAGTATGCATTAAGCCTCTGAATATGCATATACTGGCTTTTAAAATCCATTGGGAAAAAGGGCTCGGGAGGGCCTCACCAGATTCTACACACCAGCGAGAAAATATCTGAGACATTGCTCCCTGTCCCACCCTGCAACTATGCTGACTGACCAGATCCAGTGTCCTGAAGTGCTCTATGGAAGAGGTCACAAGCCCTGCCTTGATATCCAGAGTCACACTTGCCGGGGGTCTTCCCAAGGAACTAGGTAAGTCCAATGCTCATCTCATTCAGGGTTGAGATCCACAACTCGCTGCCAGCTTCCCTCACAGTTCAGAGACCAGGGGGTTTTCAAAGCAATGAGAAGGGGTTAATTCCTAGCTTATTATTTTTGGGCTAGCAGATTAGAACTGTTTTAAAGTATGAGCAAGTTGCAGCCAATGTGATGTGTTATATTTCTTCTTATTTATTCATATCTGCTAAGCTAATTAGCTGAAGTGTATTCTAGGCTAACGATTTATTTTAAGTTTCTAAGATTGCAATGTTGCTAGTATTACTTTGGTAACCTATGCTGTACAATAAACGCTTTCTCTCTCCTGAGATAAACAGGTGTGAATTCCTGGGCTGATCGGGTTGTATAGAAAGATAAAATAGATGGTGAATGTCTGTAGCACTGTCATTTCCTACAAGAGAGGGGGAAGAGAAGCAGGCAGTATCACACAGCCTTCAGGAAACCCTTATATTGCTTACAATACATCCCAGAGTGCTGAAAGCAATGAAAAATGAAATTACAGACCGCTAGAAGTAATTTGTAAACTATCTTTAAAATCATCTATGGTACCTGAAGACTAGAGGGTTGCCAATGTAATGTCAATGTAATGTCAATTTATAAAAAGGGATCCAGGGGTCATATTAGAAACTACAAACTAGTGAGTCTGCTGTCTGTCCCAGGCAAAATGATAGAAACTGTCATAAAAGACAAAATTACTGAATATATACAGTAGATAGCATAGTTTAATGGGACAAAGCCAAGACCGTTTTAGCCAAGGGATCTTGCCTCACCAATCTGCTACTTCTTTTGAGGGCATAAATAAACATGTGGATAAAGGTGAGCCAGTTGATGTAGTTTATCTGGATTTCCAGAAAGCATTTGATAAAGATCATGAGAGACTTCTTAGGAAATTAAAAAGTTATAGGATAGGGGGCAGTGTCCTATTTATATATATATTATTTAAAGCTTTTTTATACCGGTATTAGTAGTTACATCATACCGGTTTACATCAGAACTGAAGGTGGAAATTACATCATTGTGGAAATTACATATTGTGGACTGAGAACTGGTTAAAAGATAGAAAACAGAGAGTAGAGCTAAATGGTAAATTTTCCCAATGGAGAAAGGTGAATAATGGAGAATCCCAGGGATCTGTTCTGGGATCACTGCTTTTTAATATATTTATAAATGAGCTGGAAATGGGAACAAGTGAGGTTGTCAAATTTGCCGATGGTACCAAATTATTCAAAATTGTTAAATCACATGAGGATTGTGAGAAATTGCAAGAAGACCTTGCAAAACTGGGCAAATGGGCATGCAAATGGCAAATGAAATTTAATGTGGACCTGTTGTATTCCGCAGGTGCGCCCCCCTACCTGAGCTCCGTGGCGGTGCCACGGCAGCATCGGAGCAGATTGCCCTACTTCATGTGCCCGGTGCCCCCGCGTGTCGGCGTGGGCCTCCGGGCTAGCCGCCGGGTTAGGAGCCATTCCTGCTCCTCCCTCGTGGCAGCTAGCAGCTTTCCTCCGTGGCCCGAGATCCAAGATGGCCACCGCCATCTTAGGCCACGCCTCCTCACCAGAATTAAAGGGACCTCACCTTTTTAATTGTCTACAGCTGATTCCAATCCATTGGGCCAGAGGAAGTATAAAAGGAGAGTTCCTCCGACTATTCCTTGACTTCGCAACTTCCGTGGTTAGTCAGGTCTGCTTGCTTTGGTAAGTTCTTGTGCTTTGGATCCTTATTCCTGTTTCGTCTTGGTGTTCCTGGTTCCTGACTTCGGATCGGCTAACGGTGATTCCTGGTGTTTGACTTCGGATTGGCAAGCGGTGATTCTGGTGTGTGACCTCGGACTGGTAAGCGACGACCCTCTGGCACTTGACCTCGGACTTCTTTTTGACCTTCATCTCCAATGGCCCGCCTAAGTCCCAGTGGCCCGGGTCCCTATGGGCTCCTCCCGGGGGGACCGCGGGCTTCCAGGGGTGAAGCTCCAGTCAGCCTTGCATCAAACTTCTTGACCTCTCAAAGGTCCACCTAAGTCCCAGCAGTCCGGGTCCCTACGGTCTCCTCCTGGGGGGACCGCGGACTTCCAATGGCGAAGACACACTTCCTTCCTTCGACGTCACGACTCTTCGTCTGCCTCCACAGTCGCCTCTGTCTCCAGTGCCGAGGGTCAGCTGGTCACATCTTCTGTTCCTGCCTCGCCACCCAACGGGAGAACCCTTGGATCTTCCTCCTAAGGTATTCCATCCTCCCATCGGCCCAAGGGTTCACAAGCCTGAGCATAACAGGACCAGTGCAAACTGATGCACCTAGGGAAGATTAACCCAAATTATAGCTACACAATACAAGGTTCCACATTAGGAGTCACCATTCAGGAAAAGGATCTAGGTGTCATCATTGATAATATGTTGAAATGTTCTCCTCAATGTGCAGGAGCAGCCAAGAAAGCAAATAGAATGCTAGGAATTATTAGGAAAAGAATTGAGAATAAAATAAAGAATATCATAATGCCTCTATCGCTCCATGGTGCTACCTCAATTTGAATATTGTGTGCAGTTCTGGTCACCACATCTCAAAAAAGATATAGCAGAATTAGAAAAGGTACATAAAAGGAGAACCAAATGATAAAGCAGATGGAATAAGCCTCCTAAGAGGAAAGCTTACAGATTTGGACTCTTCAGCATGTAGAAGAGTGTGACGGGAGATATGATTGAGGTCTATAAATTTATAAGTGGAGTGGAACAAGTAAATGTTAAACGGTTGTTTACTCTTTCAAAAATACAAAGACTAGGGACACACAATGAAGTTATTAGGTGATAAAATTAATAAAACAAAATATTTTTTTACTCAATGCATAAGTAAGCTCTGGAATTCATTGCCAGAGGATGTGGTGAAAGCTATTATTGTAGCTGCATTTAAAAAAGGTTTGGACAAGTTCCTGGAGGAAAAGTCTATAAACCATTATTAAGGTGGAGTTGCAGAAATCCCCTGCTTATCCTGGGGTTAAGCAGCTTGGAATCTATCTATTCCTTGCGATCCTCCCAGATACTTGTGACCTGGATTGGCTAATGTTGGAAACAGGATACTAGGCTTGATGGACCTTTGCTCTGATCCAGAATGGCATGTCTTATGTTAAGGATATGACATCAACTGCTGGATACAGAAGTAGGAGTCAGGCAGGCAACAACCAAAGTAGCGCCTGTCTAACAAGTTACCAAGGTGTACTGCCTCTAGAAAAATGACTTACAGTCCCCTACAGCCTTAAGTGGGCAGTTGGTAAAGCTGGGTTTAAAAAAGGTTTGGATAAGTTCTTGAAGGAGAAGTCCATTAACTGCTATTAATCAAGTTTACTTAGGGAATGGTCTCTGCTATTACTGGCATCATTAGCATGGGATCGTCTTAGTGTTTGGGTGCTTGCCAGGTTCTTATGGCCTGGATTGGCCACTGTTGGAAACAGCATGTTGGGCTTGATGGACCCTTGGTCTGACCCAGCATGGCAATTTCTTATGTTCTTAAAAAAATTCTGTTTTATTATTTTTACATCTACCACTGCAAAGCTTACAGACTTGGATATGATAATGTGTCTGCAAAGAAATATTATGGGGACAATTTTCAAACTGGGACAAAGTCAAAGACTAGCTTGGGACAAAGACTACTGTACTTGGACGTTTTTCCTGTGGGCTTTGCACCATTTTCAAAGTGAGAGTGTATGCATATTGCATACTTACTTCTGCTTTAGAAACATAGAAATGACGGCAGAAGAAGACCAAACGGCCCATCCAGTCTGCCCAGCAAGCTATGCACTTTTTTTTTTTCCCTCTTACTTGTTACGCTTGGCTCTTAGTACCTTTTAGTTCTATTTCCCTTCCACCCCACCATTAATGTAGAGAGCAGTGTTGGAACTTCATCTAATTGAATATGTAGCTTAGTTATGGGTAGTAACCGCCTCAATAAGCAAGCTACACCTATGCTTTTGTTTACTCGACTATGTAATTCAGTCCTTGTTGGTTGTCGTCTATATAGATCCTCTTTTCTACATTGCCCCTGGTGTTGAAGCACAGAGTTCTGCTGGCTATGCATTGAAAGTGAAGTAACAGACTTTCTCCCCTGCCGTTGAAGCAGAGAGCTATGCTGGATTTGCATTGAAAGTAAAGTATCAGGCTTATTTTGTTTGGGGGTAGTAACCGCCGTAACAAGCAAGCTACTCCCCGCTTTTTTGTGAATGCAAATCCTTTTTTTTTTCCCCACATTTCCTCTTACCGTTGAAGCTTAGAGCAATGTTGGAGTCACATTAACCGTGTGTATGTATATTGAATAAGGGTATTATCTCCAGGTAGTAGCCTTCATTCCCGCGAGCCACCCCCTCTTCATTCACGTCCTCTGGACTTGATGGATCCACAGTGTTTATCCCACGCCCCTTTGAAGTCCTTCACAGTTCTGGTCTTCACCACTTCCTCCGGAATGGCATTCCAGGCATCCACCACCCTCTCCATGAAGAAATACTTCCTGACATTGGTTCTGAGTCTTCCTCCCTGGAGCTTCAGCTCGTGACCCCTGTTTCTGCTAATTTTTTTCTGACGGAAAAGGTTTGTCGTTGTCTTTGGATCGTTAAAACCTTTCAAGTATCTGAAAGTTTGAATCATATCACCCCTGCTCCTCCTTTCTTCCAGGGTGTACATATTTAGATTCTTCAATCTCTCCTCATAAGTCATTCGATGAAGACCCTCCACCTTTCTGGTCGCCCTTCTCTGTACCATCTCCATCTTGTCTCTGTCTCTTTGTAGATACGGTCTCCAGAACTGAACACAGTACTCCAGGTGAGGCCTCACCAAGGACCTGTACAAGGGGATAATCACTTCCCTTTTCTTACTCGATATTCCTCTCTCTATGCAGCCCAGCATTCTTCTGGCTTTTGCTATCGCCTTGTCACAATGTTTCGCCGACTTCAGATCATTAGACACTATCACCCCAAGATCTCTCTCCTGCTCTGTGCACATCAGCCTTTCCCTCCCCCCCCCCCCCGCCCCCATCGAATACAGTTCATTAGGATTTCCACTCCCCATATGCATGACTTTTCACTTCTTGGCATTGAATCTCAGCTGCCATGTCTTCGACCACTCTTCCAGCTTCCTTAAATCCCATCTCATTCTCTCCACTCTTTCCGGCGTATCCACTCTGTTGCAGATCTTAGTGTCGTCCGCAAATAGACAAACCTTACCTTCTATCCCGTCCGCAATGTGGCTCGCAAAGATATCTTATTGCAAAGTGCAGGAAGTTAGTTGCACCTGTTTTTTTCTCTGGGTAGATTTTTGCTGGAAAAATATGCATAAAGATCTGAAAATATAATCTGCATGTATACTTTTCCTCCCCCGACCTAATCCTGCCTTCAGGAACATCTCCTCTCAGTGTAGATAAAAATGAGCATGCTGTGAAATGTGAGTTGTTTTAGCTGCATTCACAGACAGCAATCTTCAGACTGCCATTTAATGCAGGTGAAATTATTTTTACCCATGCAAATTGCTTTTAAAATTGTCCTGAACTGAGAATTTTCAGAGTTCTGTGGGGCTTGTGTGCATAAAAATAGCATATGTGCACAGAAGTAGCATATACGTGCATATATGCTATTTTAATAACCTTGAGAGCGTAAATGTGAACAGGGAAAGAAGGGTCAGTGTAAGTATCTTCCTAGGCAGGATTCAGAAATACTCATGCAAGTTGCTATTTTGTGAGCGGTATAGGCGCATACATTACTGAACTTGTCTGAACTTTTTTACGCCTAAGTGATTCACACAACTGAGATCAGACTTGTCTTTTATCCACAGTTTTCAGTTGGAAACTCTCAGTAAACTGCTGAGGGTTCAGGGTGAAGTGTTGGAAGTGAACTGGTAAAGGTCTGGATGAACTGGTGGAGGTACTGGTGAACTGTTGATTCCAAACATGCGTGCAAATAAGTACTTTCAGAAGCAGAGTATAAGAATATTTTATAAAGTACCAGCCTCACAGGTAGATTTTCAAAGGGGTACGCGCGTAGGATACGTGCGTATCCCCCGAAAACCTACCCCAAACCCACCCTGCGCGCGCCGAGCCTATTTTGCATAGGCTCGGCGGCACGCGCATAAATCCCGGGGCTTGCATGGAGGGGCGTGTTGGGGGGGCATGTCATGGGCGCGCCCGGAGTGATGCGGCGTTTTGGGGGCGGTGCCGTGGGCGTGGTTTCGGCCCGGGGGTGTTCCGGGGGTGTGGTCGCGGCCTCCAGACCAGCCCCCGGGACCGGAACTCGGAGTGGGGCAGCCAGCCGGTGCACGCAAAGTTACGCCTGCTTCCAGCAGGCGTAACTTTGCCGACAAAGGTAGGGGGGGTTTAGATAGGGCCGGGGGGTGGGTTAGGTAGGGGAAGGGAGGGGAAGGTGGGGGGAGGGTGAAGGAAAGTTCCCTCCGAGGCCGCTCCGATTTCGGAGCGGCCTCGGAGGGAACGGAGGCAGGCTGCGTGGCTCGGCTCGCGCAGACTGCCGATTTTGGGCAACCTTGCGCGCGCCGAGCCCGGATTTTAATGGATACGCGCGTATCTATTAAAATCCCGCGTACTTTTGTTCGCGCCTGGAACGCGAACAAAAGTACGCATTCGTGCAACTTTATAAAATCCGGCCCTCAGTGTTTAATTCTGGATTATTACATGCAAAGGGCCTGATTGTCAAAAGCATTTATATGCTTAAAACTGGGTTTTACATGTTTAAATGCACTTTACCCTTATTAAGTGGGTTTTTGAAAATTGGTACAATATTTAATTAAAACTTTTCCATAACCATATAGGGACGGTAACTTTCAAAGCGGTGTAGGAGCGCTCATGTGCAAGTGTTTGTTGGCCTGTGCCCAGGGACACAGTTCTTTTATAAGATACGCGCAAATATGAGCGCATGTTATAAAATAGCCTGGACACGCGCACGTGTGCTGAATTTCAAATGGGTGTGCGCCTATGCACTCAAATCCCATTTCTACCACATAAGTGAGGACATTTTAAAAGGACGTGCATTGACATGATTGCCTGTTAGGGATGTGCATTCATTCAGGATGAATTAGGCAATTTCAATGAAATTTCCTAATTCATCCTGGTTCGGGGACCCTGAAACCTGAATGAATTTTTCCCGAAATTTCGGGAAAGATTTGTTTTTGGGTTAGTTTGTGCTAACGTAAAAATGTTAGCACGCACTAATGGGAGTTAGTGCGCACTAATGGGAGTTAGTGCACTAACCCCATTAGTGCGCACTAACCTGAAATTTGGGTCCCCCCGAATTTCCCGAACAGCAGGAAATTTGGGTCCCCCCGAATTTCCCGAACAGCGGGAAATATGATATTTACTGCAGCGGGCCAAAAACGAAGCCTGAACTGAAAGGTTCGGGCTTTCCACATCCCTCTATTGTCTGTTTTACCAGTTCCTCCCTAGTTCACTTAAGTTACCAGCTAGGTCCTCCAAATCCCCTTGGTTTGATAGTCTGTACACCACCCATTTATCTCAGACCCTTTACACCCCTCAGAAATGGTTAGGTTTTTTTTGGGTTTTTTTACTTGCATGCCATCCATAGCACAAGTAATGTTACAAAGCAGGGGACCTCGGAGTGTGTCAGATTGTGTAAGTATTTATGCCCATATTTCTGGTTCAAGTCTCGAAGTGCCCATGTACTGCTCATGCCCCACCCAGACCCCACCCCTTTTTGAGAAGTTTCCAGACGTGTTCACAGTGGCATATATGCATGTACTGGGCGGCTTTTACAATCTGCTTGGCGCACACCAGCCCGACATATTCGCACATCCCTTAATTGATGTGTGCATCTGGCTTTTAAAATTCACCTTTAAGTGTCCTTAACATGGGTAAATGGCTTTTGAAAATTGCTATGATAATATGTTATATTTACATGCAGAACTCCTTTGAAAATTCTCCTGAAATTGTTAAAATTATTAAGTGCATAAAATATATGCTTGCATTTCTGTAAAATGGGTAGAGAAAATATAAGCGTTCCAACATTGCAAATATACATGCGTACTTTCAGGGCAGATAATAATGCAGTATTTTCTAAACTGTCCAGATCCTGTCACACAGTTTATAAAATATTAGCATAAATTCAATACAGTCAATCATTCCATCCTGCTTGATAGATTAACTAACATAGGACTATCAAATACAACCCTCAACTGGTTTAACTCCTATCTCTCCAATCAACATTTTCAAGTTAAAATAAAAAATTCCACATCGGATAAAATTTCACTTCACACTGGAGTATCACAAGGATCAGCACTCTCTGCCACTCTCTTTAACATCTATATGCTTCCACTCTGTCAAAATTTCACTTCACACTGGAGTATCACAAGGATCAGCACTCTCCGCCACTCTCTTTAACATCTATATGCTTCCACTCTGTCATCCGCTCTCCGGACTTGGACTCACCCACTATATCTACGCAGATGATATACAGATTCTCATTCCTATCCACAAATCTTTTGAATCCACCTATAAAAATGCAGCGATGTATTTAACAATCATCAAACAGTTATTATCCCACATGAGGCTCATGTTAAATGTTGACAAAACTGAAATCATCTTCCTAGATAAAGACCTACTTTTGGCAAGTTATCCTCCCTCAAATTATAAGATCAGCTGACTACATTATATCCTGTCCTTCATACCCGCATCCTGGGAGTCATAATCAATTCTGAACAAAATTTTAAAAAATACATTTCAACCAAAATAAAGGAATGGTACAGCAAAATTCAGACTTTAAAATGATTGAAACCATTACTAAATCCCTCTGACTTCAGATTAGTACTCCAACTTCTAAATTTTGCTAACATTGACTACTGCAATTCTCTACTACTGGGCTTACCATCCACCACCATATGTCCTCTCCAAATTCTACAGAACACTGCAGCCAGAATTCTAACAGGAACCAAGAAACATGACCATATATCACCGATCCTTATATCCTTACACTGGTTACCGGTTAAATATCGAATCGAATACAAAGTCTTATGCATTCTTCACAAAATCATATATGGTGAACAAACTGACTGCCTTAATGCCACCATTAGGATTCACACTCCACAATGCAATCTCCATTCTGCTAATAAAGGTCTCCTAAATATTCCCTCTGTCCATTCAGCACACCTCTCTCAAGTAAGAGATCGGGCATTATCAATGGCAGGACCCAAGTGCTGGAATTCCCTCCCAATAGAGACTTGGCTTCAACCAGATCTAAAAGTATTCAGAAAGAAGGTAAAGACATGGCTTTTTACAAAGTCCTATCAGGATCCAACATGATTCTTTTTATAACCTTTTTAAAGAGCTTTTTTGTTTCAGTCCTGACTTTTATTACTATGCTATCCCATTCATGCTTTTATTGAATACAGCTGCCTCTAGTATTTTATTTTCCTTGATCTTAATATCTTTTATTTTATTCAATTAATCATGTACTTTTTATTCTCCATTTTATTTGTTATTATTACACTCTGTTATCTTTACTATTTATTGTAAAACTCTGTAAACCATTGTGATGGTTCCCAAATGACGGTATATAAATTTTATTAAATAAAGTTATCAAATAAATAAATAAATGAATATATCCCTGCAGGCTCAAATACACATGCAAATGGTGTGCTACAAACAGATTTGAAACTTTGGCTGTATAAAAATAAAAAAAGCATTACAGATGACTAGAAAGAACTGGGAGAATGGGAAGAAGAGTGAAAGTAGCAATTATTTAAAAGATAAGATGTATGCTAATGCCAGAAGTCTAAGAAGTAAGATGGGAGAATTAGAATGTATAGCAGTGAATGATGACATAGACTTAATTGGCATCTCAGAGACATGGTGGAAGGAGGACAACCAATGGGACAATGCTATACTGGGGTACAAATTATATCGCAATGACAGAGAGGAGCACCCAGGAGGCAGTGTGGTGCTTTATATCTGGGATGGCAAAGAGTCCAACAGGATAAACATCCTGCATGAGACTAAATGCACAATTGAATCTTTATGGGTAGAAATCCCTAGGGATGTGAATCGTGTCCTCGATCGTCTTAACGATCGATTTCGGCTGGAAGGGGGAGGGAATCGTATTGTTGCCGTTTGGGGGGGTAAAATATCGTGAAAAATCGTTAAAAATCGTTAAAAATCGAAAAATCGAAAAACCGGCACATTAAAACCCCCTAAAACCCACCCCCGACCCTTTAAATTAAATCCCCCACCCTCCCGAACCCCCCCCCCAAATAACTTAAATAACCTGCGGGTCCAGCGGCGGTCCGGAACGGCAGCGGTCCGGAACGGGCTCCTGCTCCTGAATCTTGTCGTCTTCAGCCGACGCCATTTTCCAAAATGGCGCCGAAAAATGGCGGCGGCCATAGACGAAAAAGATTGGACGGCAGGAGGTCCTTCCGGACCCCCGCTGGACTTTTGGCAAGTCTCGTGGGGGTCAGGAGGCCCCCCACAAGCTGGCCAAAAGTTCCTGGAGGTCCAGCGGGGGTCAGGGAGCGATTTCCCGCCGCGAATCGTTTTCGTACGGAAAATGGCGCCGGCAGGAGATCGACTGCAGGAGGTCGTTCAGCGAGGCGCCGGAACCCTCGCTGAACGACCTCCTGCAGTCGATCTCCTGCCGGCGCCATTTTCCGTACGAAAATGATTCGCGGCGGGAAATCGCTCCCTGACCCCCGCTGGACCTCCAGGAACTTTTGGCCAGCTTGTGGGGGGCCTCCTGACCCCCACGAGACTTGCCAAAAGTCCAGCGGGGGTCCGGAAGGACCTCCTGCCGTCCAATCTTTTTCGTCTATGGCCGCCGCCATTTTTCGGCGCCATTTTGGAAAATGGCGCCGGCTGAAGACGACAAGATTGAGGAGCAGGAGCCCGTTCCGGACCGCTGCCGTTCCGGACCGCCGCTGGACCCGCAGGTTATTTAAGTTATTGGGGGGGGGGGGTTCGGGAGGGTGGGGGATTTAATTTAAAGGGTCGGGGGTGGGTTTTAGGGGGTTTTAGTGTGCCGGCTCACGATTCTAACAATTTATAACGATAAATCGTTAGAATCTGTATTGTATTGTGTTCCATAACGGTTTAAGACGATATTAAAATTATCGGACAATAATTTTAATCGTCCTAAAACGATTCACATCCCTAGAAATCCCTTGTGTGTCAGGGAAGACTATAGTGATAGGAGTATACTACCATCCACATGGTCAACATGGTGAGACTGACAGTGAAATGCTAAGAGAAATTAGGGAAGCTAACCAAATTGATAGTGCGGTAATAATGGGAGACTTCAATTACCCCAATATCGACTGGGTAAATGTATCATCGGGACATGCTAGAGAGATACAGTTCCTGGATGGAATAAATGATAGCTTTATGGAGCAATTGGTTCAGAAACCGACGAAAGAGGGAGCAATTTTAGATCTAATTCTCAGTGGAGCACAGGATTTGGTGAGAGAGGTAACGGTGGTGGGGCCGCTTGGCAATAGTGATCATAATATGATCAAATTTGAATTAATGACTGGAAGGGGGACAGTAAGCAAATCCATAGCTCTCGTGCTAAATTTTCAAAATGGAAACTTTGATAAAATGAGAAAAATAGAAAAAAACTGAAAGGAGCAGCTACAAAAGTAAAAAGTGTGCAAGAGGCATGGTCATTGTTAAAAAATACCATCCTAGAAGCACAGTCCAGATGTATTCCACACATTAAGAAAGGTGGAAAGAAGGCAAAACGATTACCGGCATGGTTAAAAGGGTGGTGAAAGAAGATATTTTAGCCAAAAGATCTTTATTCAAAAATTGGAAGAAGGATCCAACAGAAGAAAGTAGGATAATGCATAAACATTGGCAAGTTAAATGTAAGACATTGATAAGACAGAGAGAATTTGAAAAGAAGTTGGCCATAGAGGCAAAAAATCACAGTAAAAACTTTTTAAAATATATCTGAAGCAGAAAGCCTGTGAGGGCCTAAACCTTTCCAGCTCCTGAGCTTCCTTGAGACCTTATGTGAGTTTTTGTCATCTAGTTCTGTTCATGAACTCTGCCTACTCTGCCTACTCACTTTCTACATTTTCTCAACAGCTCAGCCATCCTGGATCGCTGTTCCAGTACCTGAGGGACTACAGCCCTGCCGGGCATATCAGCTCACTACTGCCACCTCTGGTGGTTTCAAAAACTTGCTTAATAAAAGAACTAATGTGTGTCTGTCTCCATACTCAAGCCTAGCCAGTGGTCCTTCTTGGGATATCCTCCCGGGGGCGTGGTCATCTGCTACCGGCCCAGGGATCCACCCACAACTACATCAGATTCATTACAGATTGCTACTCCTTAGCAAGACGATATCTGAGACACTACAAGATTGCTGACTTTGGAGAAACTTACTGCAGCATTTCATCAGCTACACACAGAGAAGATACAAGGCACAGCTTCTAACCAAGCAGGTCAGTTACAGGAGGTAACTTTAAAGACTGCTGTACCACTGGCGGCTCCTATCCACTTTTCCGGAGAAATCCAGAAGACCCAGGGCTTTCTGAACCAGTGCTGCATGCACTTCACCTTACAGCCAACTTTATTTCCTATGGCTCTTTTGAAGACCACCTACATCCTGTCATACTTGGATGGAAGGGCATCTACCTTGTGGGAACACAAGGACCCTATTCTGCAGGACATAGGATTTATGGACTTGTTTAAATCCGCCTTTGATGACCCTGCTCGTATTTCTGTTGCCGGTTTTGCTTTGGTGGACTTGAAGCAAGGCAACAGATCACTGGCTGAATTCGCCATAGAATTCAATACTCTTGCAGCGGAACTTCGCTGGGACCCCACATGTCTCAAGACTCTCTTCTGCAGAGGCCTGGATACCCACTTAAAGGACGAGCTGGCCGCTCACCAGACACCTGACTCGCTGGACAAATTAATAGTCTTGGCCCCTCAGATTGATCACCGGCTCCGAGACAAGGTTAAGGAACTCCGGCCTAAGGTGTTACTTGGGTTGACACAGGACAAGTTTCCCAGGGCTACTGCCCAGGAGGGAAGGGTTAGGCTGGCCATCATTAATTATTAGAAATGTAGATAGCAGGGTGGTTGGTAGACATGAGGACTGCCTGGTAACTTGCCTGCCCGGTGCGAAGGTGGCAGACCTCATGTGTCACCCAGATAGGATTATAGACAGTGCTGGGGAGGAACTGGCTGTCATGGTACATGTGGGCACCAACAACATAGTAAAATGTGGGAGAGAGGTTCTGGAAGCCAAATTTAGGATTTTAGGTAGAAAGCTGAAATCCAGACCCTCCAGGGTGGCATTCTCTGAAATGCCTCCTGTTCCTTGTGCAGGTCCCCAGAGGCAGGCAGAGCTCCAGAGTTTCAATGAGTAGATGAGACAATGGTGCAGGGAAGAGGGATTCAGTTTTGTAAGGAACGGGGGAAACTTTTGGGGAAGGGGGTGACTTTTCCGAAAGGATGGGCTCTGCCTTAACAAGAGTGGAACCAAGCTGCTGGCAATAACTTTCAAAAAGGAGATAGAGCAGCTTTTAAACTAGAACAAGGGGGAAAGTCGACAGTCACTCAGCGGTGCGTGGTTTGGAGAAATGTATCCTTGAAGGATACTAATGAAACAGGAGAGTTAGGGCATCCCAACAGAGAGATTCCAATAAAAGCAAACATAGTCCATGTGCCTCTATGTAAAAAATCACAGAAGCTAATGATTTCCAAATTATCCCTAACAATTGAAAATCAGGTTGTTAATACAAACAAAAAACACACTTTGAAATGTCTGTATGCCAATGCCAGAAGTCTAAGAAGTAAGATGGGAGAGTTAGAGTGTATAGCAGTAAATAATGAGATTGACATAATTGACATCACAGAGACTTGGTGGAAGGAGGATAACCAATGAGACAATGCTATATTAGGGTACAAATTATATCACAATGATATGGAGGATCAACTTGGTGGGAGTGTGGCACTTTATGTCCTGGTGGGTATAGAGTCCAACAGGATAAAGATCATACAAGAGACTAAATGCTCAATAGAATCTATACGGGTAGAAATCCCATGTGTGTTAGGTAAAAGTATAGTGATAGGAGTATACTACCATCCACCTGGAAAAAATGGTTAGACAGATGATGAAATGCTAAGAGAAATCAGGGAAGCTAACCAATTTGGCAGCGCAATAATAATGGGAGATTTCAATTACCCCAATATTGACTGGGTAAATGTAACATCAGAACTTGCTAGAGACATAAAGTTGCTGGATATAATAAATGACTACTTCATGGAGCAATTGGTTCAGGAACTAACAAGAGAGGGAACTATTTTAGATTTAATTCTTAGTGGAATGCAGGATTTGGTAAGAGAGGTAACTGTGGTGGGGCCACTTGGCAACAGTGATCATAACATGATCAAATTTAAACTAATAACTGGAAGGGGGACAATAAGTAAATCGACAGCTCTAACACTAAACTTTCAAATGGGAAACTTTGATAAAATGACGAAAATAGTTAGAAAAAAAGTGAAAGGTGCAGCCACAAAGGTTAAAAGTGTTCAACAGGCATGGATATTGTTTAAAAATACAATCCTAGAGGCTCAGTCCAAATGTATTCCATGCGCTAAGAAAGGTGGAAGGAAGGCAAAACAATTACCGTCATGGTTAAAAGGTGAGGTGAAAGAGGCTATTTTAGCCAAAAAACATCCATCTGAAGAAAATTGGATAAAACATATGCATTGGGCCTCATTTTCCAAGCACTTTACCATGTGCAATAAATTCACAAATCAGTATTCAGGGGGCAGAGCATATGTAAAGTGGGAACCTGTTTATTGTGTGCAGCGAAACAGCCGCAGTGTTAGCCCGGCTAATAACTACAACCCTCAAATCTGCATTTCAGGAGAGAGAGAGAGAGAGAGCGAGAGAGCGCCTTACTATGGTGCCTATGCCCTAGACAGGTATTTTAATCCCTATGGGAGGGCCACCTACTAACTCGGGGTGGGGATTAGGTATCAGCGTCGGGGGTTGGGGGCCACTTTCGCATTCCACATGAGACCTACGGAAAGAACAGTGGTCTCTAGTGAAGATTTGCTGGCCGTCGGAGTGAGGAAACTCACTCCAAGAGGAGATTTGGGCAACGTTCTCTCCACCTAGCTTGCTGGACACTCTACCTGGGCAAGAACAAGCTAGGTGGAGAGAACGTTGCCCAAATCTCCTCTTGGAGTGAGTTTCCTCACTCCGACGGCCAGCAAATCTTCACTAGAGACCACTGTTCTTTCCGTAGGTCTCATGTGGAATGCGAAAGTGGCCCCCAACCCCCGACGCTGATACCTAATCCCCATCCCGAGTTAGTAGGTGGCCCTCCCATAGGGATTAAAATACCTGTCTAGGGCATAGGCACCATAGTAAGGTGTTCTCTCTCTCTCTCTCTCTCTCTCTCTCTCTCTCTCTCTCTCTCTCTCTCATGATTGAAGTGCAAATATCGTGCACTGCGATGAAACACTGAAAGAATCATCGCACACTGGGAAAACATTGCGTGCGGTGCTAATGTTTTCGCGAATGGCAAAACAATCGCCGCACGCGATGTTTCCCCACTGCACGAAAGAAGCCTCATTTGCATTGGTAACGCCCCCTAATGCGATATTGGAAAATGAGGCCCATTGTTAAGTTAAGTGTAAAACATTGATAAGACAAGCGAAGAGAGAATTTAAAATGAAGTTGGCCATAGAGGCAAAAACTTTTTAAAATATATCCAAAGCAAGAAACCTGTGAGGGAGTCGGTTGGACCATTAGATGACCGAGGGGTTAAAGGGGCTCTTAGGGAAGATGAGGCCATTGCAGAAAGACTAAATTAATTCTTTGCTTCCGTGTTTACTAATGAGGATGATGGGGAGATACCAGTTCCGGAGATGGTTTTCAAGGGTGATGAGTCAGACGAACTGTACCAAATCACTATGAACCTGGAAGATGTAGTAGGCCTGATTGATAAACTGAAGAATAGTAAATCACCTGGACTGGATGGTATACACCCCAGGGTTCTAAAGGAACTCAAAAATGAAAGTTCAAAAATGAAATTTCAGACCTATTAGTAAAATTTGTAACCTATCATTAAAATCATCCATTGTACCTGAAGACTGGAGGATAGCTAATGTAACCCCAATATTTAAAAAGGGCTCCATGGGCAATCTGGGAAATTACAGACCAGTTAGCCTGACTTCAGTGCCAGGAAAAATGGTGGAAAGTGTTCTAAGCATCAAAATCACAGAACATATAGAAAGACAAACGTTTGTATGAATTTTTGTCTCCACTCAAATAAAGAAACGTTTGGACTATTTCTGGTGTGTAATCCATATTCTTGCCCACACGGCGTTCTTAGACAACCTACCCTCTTGCTTCATCAGTTCCTCCTCAGGGAGGCACACTCCTTCTCTACCATCACCCTCGTGGATACTGGGGCTGGTGGGAATTTCATTCTCGAGGAACTAGTTACACTACTCCAAATTCCTACACAACCCCTTGAGGTGCCTTTGTGAATTGCCTCCATCCATGGAGAACCTTTACCTGATCACATCACCCATCGCACCCTAGCCATCTGACTGACTGTAGGGACTCTCCATGAAGAATAGATAACCCTCCTGATCCTCAAGCAGTTAGTAAATCCCCATTGTCCTCGGTCTACCATGGCTACAATTGCACTCCCCTCATTTCGATTGGGAGTCGCTCCAGCTTACCCAGTGGGTCCCCCGGTGCCAAACCCATTGTCTATGGTGGGTGTCCCCATCCGTTCTGGTGCTAACATCCACGCCCCTTTTCCTGGGCTACCTATACCCTACACTGACTATCAAGACATCTTCTCCAAGCAACAAGCTGACATCTTACCCCCACTCCAGAAGTTCAACTGCCCGATCAAACTATTATCCGGCAGCATACCTCTCAAGGGCATAACTTACCCGCTCTCACTTCTAGAGACCCATGCTATGTCTGCCTATATTAAGGAAAACCTAGCCAAAGGTTTCATTAGACCTTCTACATCCCCGGCGGGTGCCGGGTTCTTTTTTTTGAAAAAGAAGGGTGGTACCTTAAGGCCATGTATTGACTACCGAGGCCTGAATGCCATCACCCACAAAGACTGGTACCCACTGCCACTCATCAGCGAGCTGTTCGATCGGCTCCAGGGGGATCAAATCTTAACCAAGTTGGACCTACATTGGGCTTATAATTTGGTTCGTATTCAACCCGAGGATATATGGAAAACCACATTTAATATGCGGGATGTACACTACGAGTATGTAGTAATGCCCTTTGGGCTATGCAATGCCCCTGCCATCTTCCAGAGGATAATGAAAGAGATCTTCTGAGACCTCCTATACTCCTTCGTTGTAGTCTATTTGGATGACATCTTGATCTTTTCCAAAGATCTGGAATCCCATCTTTCTCATGTCCAGATTGTTCTTCAGTGACTTAGGGACCACCATCTCTATGCCAAACTTGAAAAATGCCTTTTTGAACATTCTAGTCTCCCATTCCTGGGTTACATCATTTCCAGCCAAGGATTCACTATGGACCTGGACAAGCTCCAAGGTATTCGTGACTGGCCTCAGCCAGTTGGTCTACGGGCCCTACAAAGGTTCTTAGGATTCACAAACTATTACCATCATTTTATCGCAGACTACTCCAAGCTGGCAGCTCCATTCACCGCCATGACTAAGAAAGGATGTGACCTCTGGGAGTGGAGTCCCAAGGCCCAGTCCGCATTCCAGGCACTTAAGGAGGTCTTCTGTACCAGCCCATGTCTCCGCCATCCAGACCCGAACCGCCCCTTCATCGTTGAGGTGGACGCGTCCGCCATTGGTGCCGGGGTGGTCCTCAGTCAATACTCCACTAAGGGAGCCCTTGTTCCGTGTTGTTTTTACTCCCACAAGTTTTCACCTGCTGAACGCAATTACACAATTGGGGACCACCAACTCCTGGCCGTGAAGCTGGCTCTCCAGGAGTGGCATCCCTGGCTCAAGGGGGCCCAGCACAAGTTCACCATCTACACCGGTCATAAGAATTTAGAACATCTGAAAGAGGCTCAACTACTGAACGCAAGACAGGCCCACTGGGCTCTCTTCTTTGCACGCTTCAACTTTGAACTATGCTACCGCCCGGCTGAAAAGAATCTCTGCGCCGATGCACTCTCACGCTCTGTAGAGCCGGAGGATACCCTCGAAACTCCAGCTCATATCATTGATCCCATATGCATCTCCATCGCAGTTACTACCATTGTACCTGTTGGTAAGACGGTGGTACCTTGCCACCTCTGAGAGAGAGTGCTTCATTGGGCCCATGACTCTCATCTCGCTGGCCATCCCAGCCGGGCCTGAATCCTCGAGATGCTCCGCAGACACTACTGGTGGGCTACTATGACAAAGGACTCCCGTAACTACGTAGACTCTTGTCCTGTCTGCGCTCAACAAAAACCGCCTACTGGACATCCGTGAGAGCTTCTCCAGCCCCTTCCTGCACCCACAGAACCCTGGACTAGTCTTTCTACAGACTTCATTGTGGAGTTGCCCCCCTCCAAGGGGCACACCGTAATCTGGGTCATAATAGACCGTTTCTACAAAATGGCCCATTTTGTGCCTTTACCCGGCCTACCCTCAGCTCCTGAACTCACCCAACTCTTCCTGAATCATGTCTTCCGTCTCCACAGATTACTGCAAGAGATCGTCTCGGACCGAGGCCCTCAGTTCGCAGCAAAGTACTTCAGATCCCTCTGCAGAAAATTCAGTATTACTTTGAACTTAACCTCCACATACCATCCACAGGCTAACGGTCAGGCCGAGAAAACCAATCGCTCCCTGAAGGCCTTCCTCTGGTCCTACATTAACGACCAACAAGACAACTGGGTCGATCTTCACCCATGGGCAGAGTTGTCACACAACACCCATGTAGCTTCCGCCACTGGGACCTCTTCGTTTGCGTTGTTTTTTGGTTGGTAGCCCCGCCTGCCTCTTCCAGTCCCACTCAGTATGCCATCTCTTGCAGCGCAGTCCACAGCCCAGACCATCCGCTGTCTATGGGACCATGTTAAAGAACGCCTCTGTCAAGCGGCCAATCATGTCAAACGGGTGACGGACAACCACCGTCGGGCCGCCCCAGTATTTTTGCTGGGAGAGAAGGACTGGTTTAGCATGCGGTACATCACATCCGGCTGCCCTCTTAACAATTGGCCCCAAAGTATGTGGGACCATTTCCCATCTTACGCCGAGTGGGGTCTGTAACGTACCAGCTGAAGCTACCGGCAAGTCTTAGAATTCACAATACATTCCATGTATCCCTGCGCAAGCATCCTATATAAGGCGAGGGCCTTCCCTCAGTTCCTCGCCTTGGCAAACGGGTCGTCACACTTGTGTGAATCTGGTTGCTATCCTGTGTTCCTGCGTTCCTTTTTCCTGTGCTTGTTCCAGTGTTCCTTTGTTCCTTGTTCTTGTGCTCATTCCGGGGTTCCTGTGTTCCTTGTTCCAGTGCTTGTTTCGGTGTTCCTGTGTCTTCCAGTGCTCCTGTGTTCCTGTATTCCCATGGTCCTTCCTGTGTTCCAGCATCTGTTCCTGTTTCCTGTTCCACGTTCCGCTACCCAGGTTGTACTTTCTTGGACTGATACATGGTACTGACCTCACCTTGCCTCTGACCACGTTTGGACCGCAGCCTGGAACTGACCTCTGCTTGCAATCGACCAAGCTCGGACTGATACCTGGAACTGACCTCTGCTTGCTACTGACCACACTCGGACTGATACCTGGAACTGACCTTTGCTTTGGCTGACCACCCCGGACGAATACCCTGGCTTTGACTTTTGCACTCCATACGGACACTCTCCTTGCTTTTCCTGTGACAACCAGGCCTGCCTGTTCTGATGCTACCCGCGGCCTTCTACAAGCTAGTCCACTAGGCGCTGCCTATCCTGACCAGAGGACCTTCAGTTCCTGTTCCATTCCAGTGGTCTCCGGTACTCTCTGTAACGGTCTCACCCCCATACTTATCAGTTTCCCAGACTGTCAAAGTCAGGGCCCTTGTTGGTTGCTGTCAAGAAGTAACAGGGAATTGGACTCAGACAGCAACCAACAGGGGACCCTGACTTTGACAGTCTGGGAAACTGATAAGTATGGGGGTAATCTGTATGGCATGGCAGATGCTATCATAAGCTTGATGGGCAGACTGGATGGGCCATTTGGTCCTTTTCTGCTGTCATTTCTATGTTTCTATAAAACTGAAGAGAACTAGAGAGAAGTTGCCAAGAAAATGGAGGTGCACACAAAACACGTATAAAGACGCGCCCAAAGGAAGATGCTCCTCGGTCGCATTCCTTCCTGCACACGACTGAGGCACGTGTGCCTCTTGTGTCACTGTGGCCTTCTAATAGGGGGAACCCAGAGACGTCATTAGGGGCGAGGCTTCAGCAACACCAAACAACAGCAGAGAAAGGAACAGGAATGCTGACCTGCATCCGTTTTGGAGTGCTTCAGGGTTTAATAGGAAATTGAGAGAGGAAAATGCAAGCTGCGTGTCTGTGAGCGACATTGTTTTCTGCCAAAGTATGTTATAGATTTAGAAAGTTGCACTTTATATCTTAATGACTACCAGCGGTCATTCCAAAATGCTCAGAGAGATCTTAATTCATCTAGAATTCAAAATGTAGTACATTTTCCTAGTAAATTGTTTCACATTATGCATCAGCTAACTCAAGCCCCCAACATAGGATGATGGCTCTCAATGGTTATCAGCTGTGAGCAGTTAATTGAAAATTTTACTGATAAGGTCTCTCTAATCTGTTCCAATTTAACTGGAGTGTGTGTAGAAATGAAGGCCCCCTTCGGACCTGACTTGGGACATTTCTCAAATCCTACTGAAGTGATTGAAATGATTTCATTTATGAACAGTTCCACCTTTCTTTTGGGCTCTTGCCCGGTACTTGTTGTAAAAGTTTTGCATAGGGAGATTGGATGTACAGCTATCAGCATTGTTAATTTATCCTTGGCAGACGTCCTCCTTCCATTTCAATTGGAATGTGCCAGTATGAGTCCTGTGTTAAAGAAGCCCTTTCTTCTGAATTATCTAATTTTCAGCCTATATCAGCCTATATCTTCTTTGCCATTTTTGACTAAGATTGTTGAGGGAGCCATTCTGAAACAGCTGAATGATCATTTAAATGATCATATTTTATTAGATCAATTTCAATTTGGCTTCCAGACTGAATGGAACACTGAGACATTAGTGCTCTCCAGCGTAGGCAAGTTCTGGCAGGGTTTTGATGAAGGGCAAAGCTTCATCACTGCAGCCTTTCATACACTGAACCATGAGATAATTACAATGAGACTGGTAGGGCTAGGGATCAGTGACACAATATTGAATTGGTTCAGGTCATACCTTCAGGGATGATATCAATGTTTGTTTGTGAGGGGTGCATGTTTCTCTTGGTTTCTATTCCAAGTGGGCATCCCCCAAGTGACCATTAGGCGGGACTAGGTGGTTGCCCAGGGTGGTGTCAGTGGGCACCGGAGTACACGATGGCGCCATTTTCAAAATGTGAAAAAAGGGGCGACAGCAGACACGGAGCGTTCACTAGGTTTGTGCAATGAGAGAGAGAGAGAGAGAAAGAGAACTGTAAGAGGGTGACAATAACTCTATATATCTACCAATGTCAGAGGGCACAACTCAGGGTGAGTTGGGGGGAGCGGTGTTGCATTGGTCTGCCTAGGGTGCTAGAGATCCTTGCACCAGCCCTGTTGATAAGCAATGCTTTTTAATATCCATGACCTATTTGTAGATTGCTAAGTGATGTAAATCTTGATTATAAACTGTATGCAGATGACATACAGTTTTTTCTGTTTCAACAAATATTAGTAAGGCATTACAGTGAATTGTATATGTTATTGCATTCTGAAGAGTGGTTATTGGAAAATAAATTGGCATTGAACATCAAAAAGACCATGATTATGTATCTCATTAGATTCCCATGCAATGAGGTCCCAACTGTTTTTCAGTTTGAAGATTTACGGCTCCCTATTGCTACCAGTGCAAAGAATATGGGAATGATTTTCAATACTACTTTATCATTTCTCCTGCATATTACAAATATTGTTCAAACTGCATTTTATAAATTCTTGTTGCTGTGCAGATTATGCCCTTTATTATAAGCAGAACATCTTTGTGTGGTGATCCAAGTTTTATTCTTGAATGGGCTTGACTACTGCCATTCAATATATGTTGGCCTACCTGTAATTCCCCCGCCTCCCGTGTTGTTGTGTAGACTGGTTTGAGAGGCCACACCGTACCCAGGATGCTATCAGAGAGCTGGATTTCTAATTCTGTCTGTCATATCCCCTTCAGTAGCTCTTGGGATGCCAGGGTTCACCAATGGGGAGGGGGTAGGAACCTCTGGGACCTTCAGTGCAGAGGTGGGAATAAAAATTACAGTCATTCAGTATCACCACAGTCTCCATCACTGACATGTAGATAATCACTAAAAGGAGCTCAGTGGCGGAAAGCACCCAAAAACATGGCTAGTAGGTAGTGATGGTTCAATAAAAAAATGTATTTCAGTTTAAAGAACAAAATCCAGGCTAATATGGCAAAATCCTAAACAGAAAAATAAAAATCATAATTCCAAGTACCACATATATTTTTCCATGGTGTAAACTCCTCCAACTCCACTTTCTCTTATTAAATCAGTGTCAGAAATCCCTCCCTGTAAAGGGTGATAAAATACTCTTCTTCAGTAGCATGTGTTAGAGCGGAAAATCCACAGATTCTCAGACTCCAAGCTAGTTCAAAAATAGTCCTCAAGTCCAAACTGTATCTATTACTGACCTGTTATTAGTAATTTGTAAACTATCATTTAAATCATTTATGGTGCCTGAAGACTGGAGGGTTGCAATGTAACATCAATTTTTAGAAAGGGATCCAGAGGTATTCCAGGAAACTACAGACTATTGAGTCTGATATCTGTCCCAAGCAAAATGATAGAATCTATTATAAAGAAAAAAATTGCTGAATATATAGTTAGGCAGAGTTTAATAGGACAAAGCCAACATGGATTTAACCAAAGGAACTCTTGCCTCACAAATTTGCTATTTTTTTTGAGGGTATAAATAAACAGGTGGATAAAAGTGAGCCAGTTGATGTAGTAAATCTGGAATTCCAGAAAGCATTTGACAGAGTCCCTCATGAGAGACTTCTTAGGAAATTAAAAAGTCATGGAATAGGGGGCAGTGTCCAATTGTTGATTGAGAACTTGTTAAAAGATAGAAAGCAAAAAGTGGGGCTGTGGTAACATGACCAGTCATGGCTTAGGAAACAGCCAGTGGGATAAAGATTGCAATTGTATTTACAGTGCAAAACACAATACAGAAGAAAAGCTGCTCACCTTGCAGTTCTGACAATAACCAACCTCAAACATAACAGTCTTCATATAGTCTGGCTCTCTATCTGCTCCCCGGGGTCTGTCTAACTCCTTATAGTAAGATGAAGGGAGCCTCCCTTTACCCAGAATCCCTTACAAGGCTGATCCTTAAGGATGACCGGGCTGGATATATTGCACGCCCCGGTCGCACCAGGGCTGCACCTGGGCCTGCTCACCTTCTTCCTAGCTCCGCAGGTTCCGGACTCACCTCCCCCTCTGCCACGGCAAACCGGCTGCTTCCTTGGGCAGTGGCGTCCCCGGCTCCCTCCAGCGCTTCGGCGTCTCAGGCCTCGCTCTCTGTGCCACACCATGGCTCGACATCCTCCTCTTCTTTGGCTCTGCCCCTAGATGTGCGTGCGCACTCGGACCGGCCGACCCTTTAAAGGGCGAAGGGCGGGAAACCGCTCCATGGCGCGCCCTGATGGTGTCACATAAGCATAGTACTTAAGCGAGAGTCTGCACCTCAGTCCCTCGCCTTGGAAAACGGGTTGTCACCTCAGTGTGAAGCTAGTTGCCGTCCTTGTTCCTGTGCTTTTTCCAGTGTTCGTGCATTCCTTGTTCCTGTGCTTGTTCCAGTGTTCCTGCATTCCTGTGTTGATGTGCCTGTTCCAGTGTTCTTGTATCTGCTCCTGTGTTTCCGTGGTCCTTCCTGTGTTCCAGCATTTGTTTCTGAGTTCCTTAATTCCTGAGTCCTGTTTCATGTTCCTCTATGCAGGTTGTACCTTCTCAGACTGAAACCCGGTACTGACCTCGGCTTGCCTCTGACCACACTCAGACCGATAACTGGAACTGACCTCTGCTTGCCTCTGACCACGTTCGGACCAATACCTGGAACTGACCCTTGCTTTGGCTGACCATCCTCGAATGGATACCCTGGCTTTGACCCTTGCACTCCATTCGGACACTCTCCTTGCTTCTCCTGTGACCACCAGGCCTGCCTGCTCTGACGCTGCCCATGGCCTTCTTTGAGCTGGATCACTAGGCACTGCCTATCCTACCCGGAGGACCTTCAGTTCCTGCCTTGTACCCATGGACTCCAGTACTTTCGGTTACGGTCTAACTCGCCTGTTTCCCAACAGCTGCGCACCCCTTCTCTTGGTGGGCACAGCTCTCCATCAGCTCTCCAGGAGAACCCCAGAGGCCCACCTAAGCCCAGGCAGTCTGGGAATCCAAGGGCCAACCCACGGAACCCCCGGACCGTTATTGGTGAAGCTCCTGCTATCCTCTGTCTCCTCGTGTGCTCCACCTCCTGGCGACAGGTGCCCTCTGGGATCCCTGAGGGCCATACCAATCCTGCGCCAGGCCAAGGGTCCACCTCCAGCGCAACAGGATAGCTGTGACTGGACCCTTAAGATGGTTTGAGGGAGTTTCTGGTATACTCCCTCACAAGGGCTAAATGGTAAATTTTTCCAAGGAGAAAGGTGAATAGTGGAGTTCCCCAGGGATCTGTCAATGTGTTTAATATATTTATAAACGACATGGAAATGGGAACAATGAGTGAGGTGATCAAATTTACCAATGACACAATGTTATTAAATCACATGAGGATTGTGAGAAATTGTAGGAAGACCTTGGAAAACTGGAAGACTGGCCATGCAAATGAAATTTAATGTGGGCAAGTGCAAAGTGATGAAAGTTGGCTTTTGGGCTCTGATTTAGTTACTTTAAATCAGATGTGCCATATGGGATATTTATTTATTTCACAACCACATTTGAAAGGGGGGGGGGGGTTACTTATCATTTTCAAGGACATCTATAAAATTAAATCTCAAAACCTTAGTGGAACTGCTTCTCAAGAAATTCTTCTTGTTAATACATCAAGTTTTTCTATTTGTTTTGTTTATTGTCCTCCCAAGCTGCTATATTCCAAACTATCATTATTATATGAACAACTATTGTTAGCTCAGACTATTCTGAATAATATGCTGTAGGGATGTGAATCGGGCTTCGGACAATTGAAAATATCGTCGATATTTTCAAAATCGTGCGAACGATAGGAAAACCCCACGATATTGATCGTGGGGGTTCTCTTATCGTTTTGGGGGAGGGCGGGAAAAACGGCACACAAAAATAACCCCTAAACCCACCCCGACCCTTTAAAACTAATCCCTTTGCTTCCCCCATCCTCCTGACCCCCCCCCAAAAACATTTTACAGGTACCTGGTGGTCCAGTGGGGGTCCCGGGAGTGATCTCCTGCTCCCAGGCCATTGGCTGCCACTAATCAAAATGGCGCCTATGGCCCTTTGCCCTTACCATGTGACAGGGTATCCGTGCCATTGGCCGGCCCCTGTCACATGGTAGGAGCACTGGATGGCCCGCACCATTTTTCTACCTGGCTCATTTGCATGCGAGTACCAGTAGAAAAGTTACTTGCATAAAATTCTGAGTTTCCTGTGAAAGTTTATTCAGCTTGGTACATTCAATCTTTCTGTTTGGTGGAACATCTCTTAGATATGGGGGAATTTGTATTGTTGATCCTGCTTGTCTGGCCCTTGATTTTGACCTAGCAAACCATACTATCTTAGATGAAGAGCCATGGGCTTGGATAGGGAAAATTTCTAAAGGATCTCTTCATTTTTGTACAATAGACCTTTTTTTGTATGATCTATTGCAGTGTTTCTCAACCCTCTCCTGGAAGCACACCTAACCAGTCGGGTTTTCAGGATATCCAAAATGAATATGTTTGAAATAGGTTTGCATACTTTGGAGACCCAAGGTATACAAATCTATCTCATGCATATTCATTGTAGAAATCCTGAAAACCTGATTGGCTAGGTATTGCCTCCAGGAGAGGGTTGAGAACCACTGATCTAATGGCTTGTGTTGGCCCCACAATGTCCCAACTGTGGTGTTCCCCAAGGGTCTTTCCTGTCATCACGTTTATTTAATATCTTTATGCAGCCTTTGAGGAGGATCATTCAGTCTTTCAGCTTGGTGGGATACCTCTATACAGATGACATCCAACTGATTGTTTCTTTGTATAAGGATGTAAATGCTGCAGTTAATTTGCTAAATTGTTGTTTAGATAAGACAGTGGATTGGTAGTAGCCAGGAATCTTGTATTGAACAATTATAAAAGAAAAGAATTGGATCAAGGAAATTTAATACTAGCTGTGTTTTTGAACATATACTCAGCCTTTTTTGATGCCCGAAACCATATGCTTTTGCTGCATTGGTTACAGGACCTAGGAATCGGCATCCAAGCTCTTCAGTGATTTCAATCATTTTTATCTGGGAGGACCCAACTGATATGAATAGATCTGTCTTTTTGGAGAGGTCTTAATACTGGTGTACCTCAAGAGTCTTCTCTTTCTGCTGTTGTGCTCAGAGGTGGACCCTTGTCCTGGAGCAGTAGAGAACGGCTCCTTGGTGGGGACCAGGATGCACCTGCCCCCAGGGGGCAGAGCACTGGAGGAGACAGAGGCTAGGATGAGCTTCACCACTGGAAGGTGAGGTCCCCCTGGGAGAAGCCCGTAGGGACCTGGGCCACTTGGACTTAGGTGGGCCTTGCAGGGTTTCCTGGAGAGATGGTAGAAAAGCATGCCCACAAACAGGAGAGGAGTGCGGTCAGGTTCGAGACTGGAGGTCAGATGGAGCAAGGAGGACCAGAACAGCGTAGGCGATAAGAAGGCTAGGAACAGAGCCAGAATCTGGAGATGTGGTCAAGCAGTCAGAGGTCAGAATCCGGGGGTCAGTCCGAGGAGTGGTCAACAAAGCAGGAGTCAGGTTCCAGAGGTCAGATGAGGTCACAGGCAGGCCGAGGTCAGAAGGCAGGCAGCAGGCAGACAGGTCTAGGAGCAGGCTGAAGTCAGAAGGCAGGCAGCAGGCAGATGAGTCAAGGAGCAAGCTGAAGTCAGTACCAATGAAACAGTCCAGGGGTACTACCTTGGGAGATGGACAGACGAACACTGGGACAGAAGGACGCTGGAATACTAGGATGCAAGAACAAGGCAGGAACGATGGGATGCAGAAACACGATTGGAACAAGACTGGAACAGAAGGATCCTGGAACGAGACTGGAACAAGACTGAACAAAATTCAAATGCAGTGACAATCTAGCAAGAAACAAATCCGATTGCCAAGGCAAGGAAGTGCAGGCAGGGACTTCCTTATATCAGGAAATCAATCAGGACATGCCGCGGAGCTAGGACCGGCCCCTGGCCCTACAAGAGGCTGGGTGGTCCGCACGCACGCATGTAGGGGCGTGGCCAAGCCACTGAGAACGCCGAGCTCTGGCGTGAGACCTGGTGCATAGTGGAAGGCCCGGCAACCGCCATCGCAGGACGCCGAGGCCTGGAAGAGCTCACAGCTACTGCTAAGGAGGCCGACCTGGGACCTGCCGTGGAACCAGAGAGGTGAGCAGGCCCATGCGCGGGCTGGTCGCGGACGGGGTACGTAACATCTGCAGCATTATTTAATATTCTCCTTCAACTGTTCTATTCATTACTGACCTCCCTGGATATTGGATTCGTAGTCTATGTGGACAATATTCATTTATTTTTTTTCCATTCATTTGGATGATGCTGAAATCCTAACCAGAGTTTCTATTTGCTCTTGTACCATACAGGACTGATAAAAGGAAAATCACCTAACGTTAAATTTTAATAAAACAGACAATTTTACTCAGTTGCTTTACAACTAATTGTCTGAGAATGCAGATAAATGTTATAAAGTTTACTTTATAACCTATAATCCAAAATCTTGGAGTCCTGATTGATCACCAGCTTACAATGAAAGTTCGGAATCAAGCTGTGACTCATCAGCCTTCTTTAAGCTAAATATAACAGCCCAGTTGAAACATCTGTTGCCTTTGCTCTTTAGAATGGTTGTTCAGGCCCCAGTGGGGGGCCTCTTTGGATCCAATGGGGCTGGAACAGAGCTGATTTAGTGGGGGTGGGGGTGGGGAGGAAGTCCCTCCTCTAATGTTTACTAGTTTTTCTTACCTTTTCAACCCATTCTGTCAATCATATTCACCATTTTCTCATGTACCTCTTCTGTATTGGGCCTGAGTGTGTGTGAATGAATGTGCCTGTGTGTTCCTCACCTAGAGATGAAGTGAGGTGATGAACGAGGCTTGCTACCTTCACAGTAGGCAGGCAAGTTACCAAGTGATCTTCATGCCAGTTGCTCAGCTTTCTACATTTTTAATGATTGCATTGCTATTATCCCTACCCCCCTGGGAACACACTCCTGGAGAACCATCCTCGGTGTGAGAGGATAACACATCATCTGGAAGGCAGGTCCTTGCTACAGAGTTACGTGTTTCCACTCTAAGATGATGCTTTCTTTCCTGGTGACGTTTTACCTCCAAAATGGCACAGGTACTGTCAGAGTGGAGGTGGAACTGCTATACTATGTCCCTCCCTGAAGGTCTTTTCTGTATGACTCACCTCCTTCAAATCTCCTACTCTTATTTATTTATTATTTATTTGTACATTTTATATTCCGCAATGCCACAAAATACAGCAAAGATTATAACAGAGTATACATACAAATCACATCAAGCTATAAAATAATAAAAAATAACAAAATACATAAAACAAAATTATAACAAATAAAATACATTAAAACACAAAACAAAGATCACAAATATTGCAGCGAGACTAAGGCCTGTATGACACTTTAAACAAAACAGTTTTAACTTGTTTGCAAAACTTCTTGTAATCTTGCATCTGCCTTAATTCTGAGGGAAGCCGCATTCTAAATCACTGGACCAACAATAGAAAATGCCTTGGATCTGGTTGATCCAAGCCTCCAGTCTAGACTTGTTATCAGAGATAAGAGCTGTTTGCACCAGGTGCATCATCACCTATAATATCTCACAAACAGGAAGATTGTTGTACATGTGAAACTCAGTGCAAAAGATTGCTGGATTGTTAGGTGCATCTTATTTGTTGTAAAGTTATTGTAGGGAATCGGGAATGCTTAACATGTTTAAGTTCCTTACATGTTTTGTTTTTGGTTTTTTTTTACTTTTTTTGCCAATGACCTGCAATGTATCAAAATTATGGTTAGGATTAATTTTGCACTGTAATGTAAAGCACTTATTGACTCCTTTTATGCAAAAGTTTTCTCTTTCTCCATTTGCCCTTTAACTGGAGGAACAGTCTATGATGCTGCTGCTACTACTACTACTTATCATTTCTATATAACTACATGACATACGCAGCACTGTACAAACATACAAAAAGACAGTCCCTGCTCAATAGAGCTTACAATCTAATAAGACAAACATACAGGAAAAGAGACATGGTGTAAGGAATATGGATGGAATACTCCTTGTCTGGGACCACTTATCTATGAGGTCCCAAAAAGAATGCAGTCAGGATATATAAAACAAAAATTTATTTATAAAGGATTGAATTGACATACACACACACAATCATCATATCACAAAGCAATGTAATAGACCAGATGCTTTACCAGCAGTACTTGTTTCAGGACCTTATGTTTATAAAGGATTGAATCGACATCCACACACAATCATCATATTACAAAGCAATGTAATAGCCTAGACACCAGCAGTACTTGTTCAAGACCTTACCGTCCGATTTCCTCAAGCCGAGAAGCGGGGGTTGCCATCAGGAGCAGTCAACTGCGGGAACTCCTGAACGTACGTCTACGTTGCAGGATCTGCTTCTGACTTTGCCCAGGCTGCTCTCTGAATTTAACCAGGTGTGTTTGTGAAGAGGCTTGTGATTACTAACCCCCAGGGGAGTGATAGCATTGTTACTGGAAGCTCGAGCTGGCTGCGTCAGCATGATTGCACAAGGAGGCCACCCTTGTCAAACTGCCATTGCCCCAGCACGTAGCCTTCTTGCACAGTGCTTAGAATTTCCCCTTCACATGGTTAAAAGAAAAGAAAGTTAGTCAAGACTAAAAGCAGACAATCAGGCATAAGATTTAAAAGCGGTTTCAAAATGGTGGGTCTATAGATGGGATTTAATCATGGCAAGAGTGGGAGCATGACGCACCAGTTCAGGAAGACTATTCCAAGAAAACGGCACAGCCAGGTGGAAAGAATGGAATCTGGAATTGGCAGTAGTGAAGAAGGGCACAGATAGGAGTCACTTATCTGAGGAGGGGCGTGCATGAGGAGGGGTGTAGACTTAGATAAGAGAGGAGAGATAGTGAGGTGCTACAGAGTAGGGATGTGAATCGTTTTTCAACGATTAAAATTATCGTCCGATAATGTTTATATCGTCTTAAATCGTTATAGAACACGATACAATAGAAATTCTAATGATTTATCGTTAAAAATCGTTAAATCGTGTTAGTGCGCACTAACTCGAGTTAGTGCGCACTAACTCCCCGTTAGTGCGCACTAACTCGATTTAGTGCGCACTAACTGAAAATGATACAAATAAACACTTTCCAGGTCACTGAAGGTCAGTTAGGAATGAATATGTGTTCCTATTGGCTGGCTGCCCTCTTATCTATTGATGTTACCAAGGTTACCACTGAGGTGATGGTTGGGGGGATGGGAAATGGAACTGTAAACTAACGAACACCAACAGAAAATGAAACAAAGTGTTCACACTTCCCAGGTCAGTAAAGGTCACTTAGGAATGAATATGTATGTATGTATTCCTATTGGCTGGCTGTGCTCTTATCTATTGATGTTACCAATATGGTTGGGGGGATGTGAAATGGAAACAGTTGGAAGCTTGACAAAAAAAGTAATGTAATGATCAGCACTCACGTGACTAGAACTTGTTTGTTTATTATTTTTGTTAGCAGGCACCTGAAATGCTAGTGCATGTTGAATTTGCCAATCACTGTGCATTTTAGAAAGGTGGTCCTGGCTGGAACTGTACACAGTTCAAATATATGTAATTGATTGTTGGTAGGTGTATTTTTTAAGTAGCCACACTGGCACCAGTATGTTTACTTTTCCTCCTACTTAACTCACTAGCTCAGCTTTGTAAGAAGGGCTTCTCTGCTTGTGTGTTGTTTTTGTTTGGTGTGAGGAGAGCAGAAACATCAGATCTTTATTCAATCTACTACAGTCATCTCTTACAGTGCCCTATCCCTATTAATACCAGGAGTGTTGTGATCTTCCTGCACACAGTGCCCTAACCCTGATACCAGTCTGAGACAGCTCCCTCCCTGCATTACTAGTGAGAGGCTGGCTTCACAGACAGGGGGGAGCTGCCTGACCCTCACTCCTGACTTCCCCCATGTCCCAGCTAGTGAATGGTGTGTGGGTGAGGGGGGGGGGGGGGGGGGAGGATGGTGAAGTCTGAGACAGCTCCCTCCCTGCATTACTAGTGAGAGGCTGGCTTCACAGACAGGGGGGAGCTGCCTGACCCTCACTCCTGACTTCCCCCATGTCCCAGCTAGTGAATGGTGTGTGGGTGAGGGGGGGGGGGGGGAGGATGGTGAAGTCTGAGACAGCTCCCTCCCTGCATTACTAGTGAGAGGCTGGCTTCACAGACAGGGGGGAGCTGCCTGACCCTCACTCCTGACTTCCCCCATGTCCCAGCTAGTGAATGGTGTGTGGGTGAGGGGGGGGGGGGGAGGATGGTGAAGTCTGAGACAGCTCCCTCCCTGCATTACTAGTGAGAGGCTGGCTTCACAGACAGGGGGGAGCTGCCTGACCCTCACTCCTGACTTCCCCCATGTCCCAGCTAGTGAATGGTGTGTGGGTGAGGGGGGGGGGGAGGATGGTGAAGTCTGAGACAGCTCCCTCCCTGCATTACTAGTGAGAGGCTGGCTTCACAGACAGGGGGGAGCTGCCTCTCCCTCACTCCTGACTTCCCCCATGTCCCAGCTAGTGAATGGTGTGTGGGTGAGGGGGGGGGGGGAGGATGGTGAAGTCTGAGACAGCTCCCTCCCTGCATTACTAGTGAGAGGCTGGCTTCACAGACAGGGGGGAGCTGCCTGACCCTCACTCCTGACTTCCCCCATGTCCCAGCTAGTGAATGGTGTGTGGGTGAGGGGGGGGGGGGGTGGATGGTGAAGTCTGAGACAGCTCCCTCCCTGCATTACTAGTGAGAGGCTGGCTTCACAGACAGGGGGGAGCTGCCTGACCCTCACTCCTGACTTCCCCCATGTCCCAGCTAGTGAATGGTGTGTGGGTGAGGGGGGGGGGAGGATGGTGAAGTCTGAGACAGCTCCCTCCCTGCATTACTAGTGAGAGGCTGGCTTCACAGACAGGGGGGAGCTGCCTGACCCTCACTCCTGACTTCCCCCATGTCCCAGCTAGTGAATGGTGTGTGGGTGAGGGGGGGGGGGTGGATGGTGAAGTCTGAGACAGCTCCCTCCCTGCATTACTAGTGAGAGGCTGGCTTCACAGACAGGGGGGAGCTGCCTGACCCTCACTCCTGACTTCCCCCATGTCCCAGCTAGTGAATGGTGTGTGGGTGAGGGGGGGGGGTGGATGGTGAAGTCTGAGACAGCTCCCTCCCTGCATTACTAGTGAGAGGCTGGCTTCACAGACAGGGGGGAGCTGCCTGACCCTCACTCCTCCGGGGTATTGTGATCTTCCTGCACACAGTGCCCTATCCCTGATACCAGGGGTGTTGTGATCTTCCTGCATGCAGTGCCCTATCCCTATTAATACCAGGAGTGTTGTGATCTTCCTGCATGCAGTGCCCTATCCCTATTAATACCAGGAGTGTTGTGATCTTCCTGCATGCAGTGCCCTATCCCTGATATCGGGATGTGTGCAAGAAGATCACAACACCCCCGGTATCAGGAATAGGGCACTGTGTGCAGGAAGATCACAACACCCCCAGTATCAGGAATAGGGCACTGTGTGCAGGAAGATCACAACACCCCTGGTATTAGGGATAGGGCACTGTGTGCAGGAAGATCACAACACTCCTGGTATTAATAGGGATAGGGCACTGTGTGCAGGAAGATCACAATACCCCTGGTATCAGGGTTAGGGCACAAGTTCTAGTCACATTGACAGATCACATTACTTGTTTTGTCAAGCTACCAACTGTTTCCATTTCCCATCCCCCATATACTGTCAGTAGGAAACTTGGTAACATGAATAAATAAGAGGGCAGCCAATAGGAATACATATTCATTCCTAAACTGACCTTAACTGATCTGAAAAGTGTCAAATTGTATCATTTTCAGTTAGTGCGCACTAACTCCCAGTTAGTGCGCACTAACTCGAGTTAGTGCGCACTAATCGGAAAAAACGATTTTTAACGATTTTTTAACTAAAAAATCGTGCCTAAGACGATTTTCTTGCCCTGCCACACGATTTCTATCGTTAAGACGATATGGAAAACGATTCACATCCCTACTACAGAGTGAAGGCATTTGTAGGTGAGAAAGAGGAGCTAGAACTGTATGCGAGCTGCTGATATATTAATGTGCATTTACCTTTGCAAACATGATAACATGCAAGAAAACTGCAAATAACTAGTATTAGCTGTGTTTGCAATATTTTTCTAGCATTACTTGTCAGATTTCTATGAATAATTTTGCATTTGCAAAAGAAAATGCAAACTATATGCACAATGGCTAATGAGGTGAATAATTATGCAAAGCAGATCATTATCAAATTTGGCAAAGTTATATTTTGTGTGGAAAATCTTCCAAATTGGAAATTTTCTGTGAAATGTAAATACACCCGAGGAATGTGTAGCAAAGCTTTTTTTTGTGCAATTTTGCATGGGCTTTATCACAAAAAAATTACTATGAATCTTATTTCTATAATATTTAAAAGAGCCAGTATTGTGAGAAAATCTTTTCATGGTACCAGTTCATTTCGGGGAAGAATTTTTCTGCTTAGTAAATCTACCTCAAAATATAAATATTTGACATAGAAATATGTGGGTGGGAAAAACAAACTGCATTGAACTGATAAAAATCAAGAAAATATCTTAATTCCCAACAGCAAATAGTATACTATTAAAGCTCTCACACACAGAAAAAAAATACATGTTTTAGAGATGTGCATTCATTTCTAACAAATGCCAAAAATGCAATAAAAAGTTGAATGAAAAATTATAGGGTATTTTCATATTTGTGGCATTTCAAAAAAGATAAAGAGCTTCTGGGAACCCTGGTTGTGCTTTCCTGGGCCAAAAATCTTCCTGGGTCCAGCGATGAGGCCTGGGCCTGAGCCTGGGCTGGCATCAGGGACTAGGACTGAGCCAGGCACAAAACAACCAGGGCCCTCTTCCTGTGTATAAAACCAGGGTCTGGCAGTGAACTCCAGGCTTCAGCCGGGGCCACTGCCAAGGTCCTAGCCTGAGATAAGCCTGGTGCCGAGGCCTTTGCCTCAGATGAGCCTAGCACTGAGCCCTAACTCCAAGATGGGCCCGATGCCAGGGCTTAATCTTGAAATGGGGTTGGTGCCGAGGGCTCAGTGCTGGGGACTAGTTCTGAGCCCATGATGGTGCTGGGGAGTTCATACCCCAGCCTCCACTTATCCCCTTTTTGGAACATAAGAACATAAGAAATTGCCATGCTGGGTCAGACCAAGGGTCCATCAAGCCCAGCATCCTGTTTCCAATAGAGGCCAAACCAGGCCACAAGAACCTGGCAATTACCCAAACACCAAGAAGATCCCATGCTACTGATACAATTAATAGCAGTGGCTATTCCCTAAGTATAATTGATTAATAGCCATTAATGGACTTCTCCTCCAAGAACTTATCCAATCCTTTTTTAAACACAGCTACACTAACTGCACTAACCACATCCTCTGGCAACAAATTCCAGAGTTTAATTGTGCGTTGAGTGATAAAGAACTTTCTCCGATTAGTTTTAAATGTGCCACATGCTAACTTCATGGAGTGCCCCCTATTCCTTCTATTATTCAAAAGTGTAAATAATCGATTCACATCTATTCGTTCAAGACCTCTCATGATCTTAAAGATCTCTATCATATCCGACCCTCAGCTGTCTCTTCTCCAAGCTGAACAGCAAAAGAACAGAAACAATGCCCAGTCACTTCCTCCCAGTTCCCAGTGCTTTAAAAATGCCACCACCTGCCTGGAGGATGAATTAAAGAGATGTCACTTTGGTGCCTTTCAATGGTGCAGCCCATGCTATTTTGATGTATGGCTATTCATTTCTTTATCCATATATCAAAATGGCATTGGTTGCACTAGAAGAAGGTGCCAGTGGGCCTAGGCCCCGGTGCTGAGCCAAGCTCAGGACTAGGCCTTGAAGCTGGGCCTGGCAGATTTTTTTGCTCGAGAAGGCCCAGGCAGGGCCCTGGAGACTCTTTTTTTAAATTATTAGTTTGAGAGGGTTTTAATTTTGGGGATTTTTTTCCTTATTTAATTTTTTTTTTTTCAGTTTGGCAAATGAACCGAATTAAAGAAAATTATTAAACGAAGAGAATAAAAATGAAAAACTGAACCCTGAAATGAAAAAATAAAAGAAGCAAAGATTTTGGGGCTGCATATTCTTCATATGTTTAAGGCTCTCTTACACTCCTAACAGCAAATAATACAATTCAAAAGTTCTCTCACACACTGCTGAGCAAACAGTATGATGATAACTTTTAAACAGGTGCACGGGTGCATATGTGCGCGTGTTTGCCAGCTCGCGCCAAAGGATGCGGCCATTTTATAACATACACACGTATATGCGTGCATGGTATAAAATAGGCTGAACACGTGCATATGTGCACAATTTTAAGTAGGTGCATGCCTAAGCATGCCCATGCCGCTTCAACTGCTTATGTGGGGAGATTTTACTAGACACACGCAGCGATGCAGTTACTAGTTTTCCCAGTTCATTCCCAGTTTGCCCAGGTAAGAGATAGGACTTCCTAACCCCTTTAGTTAAAGAAACGCCCTTTACCCTGTTAACCCTAACCTTTAGAACCCCACTCGCCTCTTTACTTTTTTTGCTTTCTGTCTTATACGCCATCCATAGCAGAAGTAAAGTTATGCAGCAGGAGAGCCCGGTCCTTGTTTGTGCGCATAAAGTATTTACGCACGGGTTTCATTGAGAAATCCAGGAACGCTGATGCCCCACCCACGCACACTCTCTACCCCTTTTTTGAGAACATTTTTTGCGTGCGTAGCGGGACATACGTGCATACGCAGGTGCCTTTTAAATTCCATGTGCCGGCCCAACTTGTGCGCATATCTCCCGGTTTTGACATGTACTGGGCTTTTAAAATTCACCTTTAGATTTTTACAAGTTAGGAAAATCCCCATTTTTATCCATTGCAAAGTCCTCTTTCCACCAGCTGTTGGTGCTGCTGCTATCAGCAATTCCTTTAAAATTCATACTTGTATGCTGTGCTGTACTCACTTCCCTGCTGTATAGTACCTTTCAAATCTGTCCCTCTGTGTGAAGTACTCTCTTAGGGGCCAATGCAATTATGTGCACTAAAAGTGGGCGCTGACTTTTCAGCACCCACTTTTTTAACGCAATCATGGCACCTGCAAGGGGGGCGCCGTGCAATATGGAAATTTGGGGGTTGCACTAGGAAGTGACCCGCCGCGGTTGCCGGTTATGGCAGACAGGCAGGTTATGAAAACCTTGGCCGAGTTTACCAGCATCAGTCTTCATAACTCGGCAGTCTGCCAAGTTATTTTATTTTATTTTTTTTACTTTAAAAAAGAAGTACAAAAAAGCAGTTTTTTGCATGTGATGAGCGCTATCTCTTTCAATCCGCATTGGACGCGTGTTAAATAGGCGCTAATCCCCCTATTGCATTAGGGGGTGGATTAGCGCCTATTTAACCCACGTCCGACAGCGGGTTAAACAGCGCGCTCGGCTAAGTGCACTGTATTGCATCGGCCCCTTAGTCCCTTATTCATCCTTTGGGGCATGAGTTATTCATTGAAAGAAAAATTGAAATCCCAAAGGCAGGTTGTCCCAACAGCTCCACAGTACCAGAAACAGGGTTGTGGCCTAGCCCATATTCACCTAAAAAACAAAGGCAAAGAAATAGATTTCAGTCAAAGAATAGTGAGGTCAATATTCAAAACTAAATATTTAAATGGATAACTTATGAGTTAGATGGATAACTTGTAAATTATCCATCTAGATGACTTTGAATATTGACCTCAATAAAATCAGTACCTTAACTGTATGTTAAATTACATGCATCTCCATTCAATACGAATCTCTCTCTCGCTCTCTATATATCTATAAAACACATTTCCCCCTTTCTATTTACTTCACAGATCAAATATTACATACCAAAGACATAGAGAGAATTTTATAATTGTGCTTTTTTGGGTTAAGTCTAAATGTACCTTTTACATATAGGGGTAGATTTTTAAAAACAGCGCGATCGCGTACTTTTGTTTGCACAGCAGGTGCAAACAAAAGTACACTAGATTTTATAAGATACGCGCATGGCCGCGCGTATCCTCTAAAATCCTGGATTGGCGCGCGCAAGGCTGCCGATTTTGGGCAGCCGACGCGCGCCGAGCCGCGCAGCCTGCCTCCGTTCTCTCCGAGGCCGCTCCGAAATCGGAGCGGCCTCGGAAATCGGAGCGGCCTTGGAGGGAACTCTCTTTCGCCCTCCCCTCACCTTCCCCTCCCTTCCTCTACCTAACCCACCCCCCCGGCCCTATCTAAACCCCCTCCTTACCTTTGTCCGTAGATTTACATCTGCCAGAAGCAGACGTGAATCTACGCACGCCAGCGGACTGCTAGCGCGCCGTCCTCCGACCCAGGGGCTGGTCCGAAGGCCTGGACCATGCCCCCGGGCTGGCACCACGCCCCTGGTCCCGCCCCCGAAACACCACGCCCCACCCCCGAAACACCCCGTCATCGGGTCCCCCCCCCCCCCGACACGCCCCCGACATGCCCCTTTCCAAAAACCCCGGGACCTACGCGCGTCCCGGGGCTCTGCGCGCACCGGCGGCCTATGGAAAATAGGCACGCCGGCGCGCAAGGCCCTGCTCGCATAAATCTGGGCAGATTTACACGAGCAGGGCTTTTAAAATCCGGCCGATAGATTCTACCTCAAATTTTCAAAGCAAACTTATTCATGTAAGTTTGCTTTTAACATTTGTGGGCAATTGGCCCGGTACATACACAGATTACTTCACACACACACTTACACTTCCTCTTCAGTGGGCGTGACTTGTGTGGGTAAACATGCATTCACAATTTTTAAAATGATAAATGTCCACGTGGAAGCTACAACTCTTCCCCTCAGAACTTCTTTCCCCAGTTTGCATAAAAGTACACATGTAACTGTGTTTTATGCACATACCTTTACTGAACTTCAGGCTATTTTTTTTTTTACAGCTATTTACATGCATGAAAACAGTATTATGTGTGTGAATGGTTTTGAAAATTAAGCCCTAAAGAGGACAAAGAGGGAGAGTCTCAGACCTGGGATCACCATCTGGAGGTTGGTGATCAACCTTCTGTCCCGGATGGCCAGCTGTACTGACCCTGTTGCTGCCTTCTTCATGATCAAGGGGCAGCAGAAGGGTGGTACTGCAGGAGAATTTAATGGGTCTTTGACACAGCTAGGTCAGATGATGACTAAAGGATTTTATTTATTTATGTATGCCCTTTTGATATTCCACCTTTTTTTTTTTAGGAAAAGCACAAGGTAGATTACAAAGAAATATGTGAATTGCAGTACTTATGCTAGATGGTGGGACATAAAGAACATATACATTTCTAAACTGGGAACTGAAGAATGCAAAACTGCATAGGTAGCAATACACAGTCTACACTGATTTCAATAGTGTATACCATGGATACCTAGCAGTAAGATAAGCAAAACTTGCACATAATAAAGTAGAACACTCTTTTCATAGTTAGGGGAGGATCATAGTAGCAAGATGAGTAGAAATGCAGAGTTCAACGAAGGCTTGGCTGAATAGACTTATTCAAAGTAAAAATGACAAAAATGCTTTCTTCACTTCCACAATCTCAGCACCATATTTCTTTAAGTGCATTTTACATTTCATTCTATCATCCACATTGAGATTTTTTTTCCATTTACATTCAAGTTTGCAATCACATCTCTTTAGCTTTCTAAGATGGTCAGTAAACCAGGGGGCTTTATTTGTTGTTCTAACTATCTAATTTCTGATGGGGGCTGTTGTATCAAAGGCCCTAGTGAATTCCTGGTTCCAGACTTTGACCATCCCATCCATGGACTCGGATTCCATCATAGGGACCAAATCACCTAGGGTATCCACAAAAAGTTCTAGTTTCAGTCATCTCTGAGATCTAAATTGTCTCATAATTGACATAGCACTAGGGAGCCCTGGGGATTGAAAATCACGTCTGGGAGGGGGTATTCTATTCAAGACTTCCAAACAGCTGAAGAGTGAGTCCTGGAAGGATGTTTTTAGAAATGGGCATGTGGCCCTAACAAAACATATAGGCCATTTATTTCAAAATAAAGTATAAAAATGTAGGAAGTTAAATATATTGAGAGAGAAATGAGGACTTAAAAAGAGTATGGCCATAAATGGAAAAAATGCTAAGAAATGGAAGTTTGATATTTTGAAGTACGGTATATAGATAATTCTCCTGTTCTAAGTTGGCAGTTTGATATTTTGAAGTATATAGATAATTCTCCTGTTCTAAGTTGGCAGTTTGATATTTTGAAGTACGGTATATAGATAATTCTCCTGTTCTAAGTTGGCAGTTTGATATTTTGAAGTACGGTATATAGATAATTCTCCTGTTCTAAGTTGGCAGTTTGATATTTTGAAGTATATAGATAATTCTCCTGTTCTAAGTTGGCAGTTTGATATTTTGAAGTATATAGATAATTCTCCTGTTCTAAGTTGGCAGTTTGATATTTTGAAGTATATAGATAATTCTCCTGTTCTAAGGGCTGCTTTGCATAGTGAGCTCTGTCTTATGACCACAATGATTTCAAAATGAAGGATAGATAAATGGATAGGTATAAAACAGTAGACAACTGGCTAATAACACAGAGCGTTAGCAGTATAACACTGCAGGAGCTAATGTGCTGGGTTTTATATCTGCACAGCAATCAGAAGCATAAAAATCCCTCCACATCCCCCCTCCCCCCTTTACAATTCTACCAATTTATATGAAAATTAAGATTACAAATTAAAGTCAGGCTGCTCCGGAGTTTTCCAGTTCATCAGGTCACCCAATAAAAATGATGTTGCACTTCCGTATGTAATTCCCTGAAGATTACTTTGTCCTTACAGCTAAACCCTACCTCTGGTATAAAAGATCTCTAGCTAGTTTTATTGAAATAAAGAAACAACATCATAATCCCAATATTGAAGTATAATCTTCATTATCTCTTGACCCTCTTGATATTTTTTTCTCATCAGTGCAGCTTCAGATTTATTCCATTAATAATCCTGATGTGTTTGACTCTGTTCAGATAGGATTATATACCAAAGCAAAAGGAAAACCTTCAAGAAACCTTATGATTCTCATGATTGAACTCCAGCTCCCTCAGTTAGTGTGTTCGCTTTTAAATATTTAGAAACCAAGTTTCAAAGGAAGTTAGACTTCTTTGAGTGGAGGTGAATTGAGCTGAGTTTCTCCAGGCCTTTCTAATTTAAGTGGTAAATAGTAAGGGTGGGCATGGAAAAAAAACCCTTCAATTTGTTTTTTCATTTCATTTTTTGCTTTTTATTCATTTTTGTTTTATTTGGTGTTCATTTAGGGGTAGATTTTAAAAGAAGCACACGTGGCCTATATGTGCGCAAGCTACCCGGCGAGCGCACATATACGCCCAATTTTATAACATGTGCAGGCGTGCGCATGATATAAAATCTGTGGTCGGCACGCGCAAGGGGGTGCACAATTATGCACCTTGTGCTCGCCGAGCCGCGCTGGCTTCCTCCATATCCTTCTCCCTAGCCTGACCTTCCCACCCCTTCCCCTAACCTTTTCTCCCCCAGCCCTACTCTAACCCCCCGATCTTTATTTTAACTTTTGCACCTGCCGGCCGATTGCCGGCACACAATCTCTTACTCAGCGGAAAATGGCCGCTGTGCCAGGAGCCGCTGACCCCACCCCCGCCCTGGACTGCCCCCACCCCACCCCCGCCCTGCCCTTTTTTTCAAGCCCCGGAACTTACACACGTCCCAGAGCTTTACGCGTGCCGCCGGGTCTTTTGAAAATAGGCCCAGCACACGTAACCCCTCTTGGAGGTACGCACGTAGGTCTTTGAAAATCTGCCCCTTTAAGAACATAAGAACATAAGAACATGCCATATTGGGTCAGACCAAGGGTCCATCAAGCCCAGTACCCTGTTTCCAACAGTGGCCAATCCAGGCCATAAGAAATGGCAATTTTTTATGTTCTTATCGGTAGGATTCCAGTGTCCAAATTGAGTAGGCATGATCCCCAGTTGCTCCTGCCCACTGGGTCCCTTGTTCAAAATAGCACCAGCTGGCCCTGAGGCTGGCGCCATTTTGTTCTAGGACCATATGCTGTGCTGTGCCATTTTGAAATAAGGACCCAGTGGGGCAGGAGCTACTGGGGACTGCTGCTACTCAATTTGGACTTTTGGAGCCCAGTAGATGGGGGTAAGAGATGTCCAAGGGTTTGGGAAGAGATTAGGGGAAGGTCAAAAGGGGGAGGGATCACATTTTTAATTTGGCAGCTCAGGGATTTTTTTTTTTTGTTTCTGCAACAAACAGAAATGAAACAAAACCCTGAATTTTAGTGTGCTTTATATTTTGTTTTCTAACTAAATAAAATGATTTTTTTTTTCATTGTGCTTTTCATTTCATTAGGAAATGAATGCACATCCTTAATGGCTGGCTATCAGAATGAAAATATTTGTGGGCACAATAAGAAGCAAAATTTGCTGATCAGGATTTGCCCACTTTTCACTGAAATCTTTGATGCAGCCGAACATGGCTAATGGCTGTTTTGGTATAGCTTTAACGGCCTTAGGCTTTGCCTCGGGTTGTTAACTACCAAACTGATCATTAAATGCTGGTCAGGATGATTTCTCAGGGATTATTGCTTCATGTTTTTTTTTTAATTTTTTTCTCCTGGATGAAACAAAGGCTGCTTTGGCTAGGAATGAAAAAGGTACGTTCAGCAATCTTTTTGCTTGTCAGATAGGACAGAGAAATTCTTGTTTAAGTCAAGGAAGTCCAGTCAAACATCACCCTGTCCTTTTAAATCATTACCAGGGAGCTGTTGCTGTACTGAAATAAAAGCATAGGGTCTTTAGAATACATTTAGCTCACCTGCTGAGCTGAACAGAGCAGGAGAGGAGTGGAGATTTCCTATGGAAACCATAAGTAGAAAACATCATAAAAGTAATGGCTTTAATAGGGATGTGCAGAGCAAAATTTTATGTTCATATTTTTTATGTCCGAAAGGGGGTCCCACTTGCGGCCAATATGGACATAAAAAAAATCCAATGAGTTGGGTATATGTACATATGTGCAAAAAAAAAATTTAAACCCCCTCACCCTCCTTAATCCCCCCCCCAGACTTACCACAACTCCCTGGTGATCGAGCGAGGAGTGAGGACGTCATTTCTGCAATCCTTGGCGAGAAGCATGTGCCGTCGGTGGCACGTCGAGTGACGCGGCGTCACGTGATTCCCGGCTCGTTCGCGCCGGACGGCTCGTTCGGCCCAAAAAGAACTTTTGGCCAGCTTGGGGGGGCCTCCTGACCCCCCCAAGCTGGCCAAAAGTTCTTTTTGGGCCGAACGAGCCGTCCGGTGCGAACGAGCCGGGAATCACGTGACGCCGACGTCACGTGATTCCCGGCAAGTTCGCGCCGGACGGCTCGTTCGGCCCAAAAAGAACTTTTGGCCAGCTTGGGGGGGCCTCCTGACCCCCTCAAGCTGGCCAAAAGTTCTTTTTGGGCCGAACGAGCCATCCGGCGCGAACTTGCCGGGAATCACGTGACGTCGCGTCTGAGTGACGCGGTGCCACGTGATTCCCGGCTCGTTCGCGCCGGACGGCTCGTTCGGCCCAAAAAGAACTTTTGGCCAGCTTGAGGGGGTCAGGAGGCCCCCCCAAGCTGGCCAAAAGTTGTTTTTGGGCCGAACGAGCCGTCCGGCGCGAACGAGCCGGGAATCACGTGACGCCGGCGTCACTCGACGTGCCGCCGATGTCACATGCTTCTCGCCAAGGATTGCAGAAATGGCGTCCTCACTCCTCGCTCCATCACCAGGGAGTTGTGGTAAGTCGGGGGGGGGATTAAGGAGGGTGAGGGGGTTTATATTTTTATTTTGGCTCAACAATCGCGATTTCCCACATATCGAACATATCTATGTTCGATATGTGGGAAATCCGATCGTTTATGTCGAATCAATTTTTTAAGTAAAAAAAAAATATGAGTTGCGTTTTACTAATGCGGTCAATCCGAATGCACACCCCTAGGCTTTAATGAATCTCTTAGGACTAAAGTCAATACATTCCCAAGTATATATAAAATAATATTTAAAAAACAATATGTGAAAAGCCATAGCTTCTGGCACAATCAGGTTTTGAATTTTTTAAAATATGCAAATTTATAAAATAGGATTCAATGTAAAATAAAATTTAGCTGATTCAAAATTATGTTGGGCTGGCAATAGGTTGTCAGATTTAAAGAGTTCAGGAGGCCACCATCAGCCTCTGCATATCTTTATTGGAAACAAGACAAATGCAGCAATGAAGATTTTTAATTTGTAACATGGTCACATTGGGCTATGGATTTTCACATATTATTTAGTAATTTTTGAATGCTTTTTATATTTGGGAATATGGAGGTCCATATTCGGCCGCTGAACGGCTCTGCTAGTTGGCTGGTTATACATAACCAACTAACTAGCACTGTATATTCATTGGCGCAGCCATGCTTCTCAATGTACCCAGCTATCTTAAAGTCAACTAGTTATGTATAACCAGTTAATTTTAGGACAGCCCTTTGGCCTGACCAGAACTGGCTGGATAAATCAGCCGGCTAACTCTGAATATCGAGTTAACCAGTTAATTTATCTGGCCATCTTGATGACTTCCCAGTTCATCCATTCCCCACTCCTGACTTGTCCACTGAAAACTTAGGGGGTCATTCACTAAAGCTTTATCGCATGCGTTAGGGCCCTAACGCATGCCATAAGGCCATATCGAATGTGAAAAGGGCCTTTTCGCAGGCGATATAATGCAAATTAGGGGGAGGGGAGAAGTCGGGGCGGGGGGAGGGAGGAGTTGGCAATGTCTTTGCTGCCGGCGATAAATTTACCAAGGTTATCGTTGGCAGTAGCGTGCCGAATAGCACCACCTTTCAGGGTGGCGCTATTTGGTGCGAAAGCCGGCAGTGAAGACACCGCGGGGGTGCAAAGGCTGCGGGCTTTTGCAGGCCCACCCCCCTTCACCCCCCCGCACTCCGTTTTCGCTGGATTCATCATTCTGTGATGAATGATGAATCCAGGCCTTAGCAGGCTAAGTGATTACATTTTGAATATTGTGCTCATGGTGATCTTTATTTACATTCTTTATACTGAATCCTGTGGGATTAGATTATGCTAGCAACTGTGAAGTCTCTACTACCTCAAATAGGTATGTACATTGGTACTGGAAATTTTTCACTTTTTGTTTAAAATATTTTACACTTTTATTTGCAGTTTTTGATATCTATTGAATACCTTTTTGTTTGTGCACTCTTTTTTGCTTTTAATCTATAAGTAACTCTTGATTTTTTTCAGGGATGTTTATTTGGCAAGGCGCTGAGCTGGATGGGTGCTTCGAATTGTAGGCGGTGCTGACTTCCTTCTACCACTGGTAACTGCAGAAGCACAGCCATCTCAACCATCCTGGGTAGAAGAATGAGTGACTGGAGGTGCTCCAGTAGTGGCTGCATTGCATCTGCAGCTTCTTGCAGGGACAGAGGAGGAATGAACCACCTGATAGCTACTATCCTAACAATGGATGGTGGTATTAGTAAGAAAGCAGATGAAATTCATATTGTGATGAAAAGAGAGAGAGAGAGAGAAGGATGGATGATGATGCCCTAGACACAGGCAGGATCATAATGGTTCTGCAAATAAACAGGCCGATTCAGTAAAGACTGTGGAAGAACGGGCACTCCGTGTTGGACACCCGCTCTCCTGATGTGCTTCCAGTCACCTCTCCTGGGTATGCGATCCTATATTTAAATGAGGGGGCCGCGTTAAAAGGAGGCGCTAGGGAAGATTATGCACCCCTAACACCTCCTTGGCCCAGGGGAAGTGGCTTTGTCAGCGGGATCAGGAAACCGATGCTCAATTTTACGCGCGTTGGTTTTCCGAATCTGCTGACAGCGATTGGTTAGTAAAATGGATGCTGGTAAAATTGAGTGCTATTTCTCCTAACCGGACTGGCTGGCACATTTTTTTACATTTTTTACATTTTTTTTTACATTTTTGGTTCCTCCATCTTAATATTGCTAGGATTTTAAGTCGGAGGGTGTACAGAAAAGCAGTATGTTCTGCTTTTCTGTACACTTTTTTGGGCTGCTCATAAATTAACTCCTGCCCTTGGGCAGACGTAAATTTATGATTATAAAATGTGCGGATTGGCTGCGCATTTTACTTTCTGAATCCTGGGTGCTAAATCGAGATGCTAAACCCCTTACAGTATAAGATGCCCCTCGAAAACACGCGGCCAAACACGTGTTGAACAGTGCGCATGGCCGAGCGCACTTTACAGAACTGGCCTGAAAGACTCTGGATAGGATTGTAATGAATGGAAAAAAGAAGTAAAGACTAGCTGTGGCCATGACTGACAGTTGGTTGTCCCTGTATAGTTTTCAGATACTGCATGTTTGATTTCTTCCATATCTATTATTGGATATCACCTGACTACCCGGCCAGTAATGACCTATAAAGGGCTGTAAAAATGAATTAATTTTAAAAAGGGTACATTGATTTGTCCCTTTAATCCTAACTTAAGAACATGCCATACTGAGTCAGACCAAGGGTTCATCAAGCCCAGCATCCTGTCTCCAACAGTGGCCAACTCAGGCTAGAAGACCCTGAATATTCAAATCCAGGCTAGAAGTACCTGAATATTAAAATGTGATATGATGGAGGGGAATGATGAGAGAAGAGTATTTAAAGAAGAAAGTGAGCACTAATATGGATAAAAGAAGTCATATATTGGAATTGCTATGCATCATGTTTTATGATCTTACTCATTAATGGGATTATCTCATTTTATACCTATAATAGAAAATTTAGCCAATGAAAGTCTGTAAAAAGAGAAGCAGCCAGATAACTGAGGCTATGTTTCCTTCTGTATCTCTGTCTACTAAGCTAATAATAGGAAGACATATTGACAGGGGCTCAAGGAATACATGAAATATTTAATCAGTCAGATTATACACCAGAGAGACAGATGTTAGAAAGCTGTAATATTAAGAAATAAAGAGATAAGCAGATGCTTGAGGGACAGTTTTGCAATGATGAGAGAGAACAGAGTCAGGGGAACCCAGGATGAGAAATTAAATGTATTACCTAAAAGCAGACTAACTCACAAAGAGTCACTCACTGTCTGGTGGGTATTACCCTCAGGGGTGCCAGTGTACTGGATTTGGTGCATTTCAATGCTCTTTGAAAAAAAACAAACAGTAAGCAATCCATTACAGAGATAATTTTCAGAGGGACTTCTGCACGTAAAACAGTGTTTTACACTCAGGAGGAGACTTTTATAAAATTGTCTACTTGATATGCAGGTAAACTTGTGCACATATGTCATGTTTGCTTGTCAGTTTATCCAGATGGAGCAGAGGTATTCATGGGGGCATTGTAGGGAAAGGGTTTGGATTTATTTATATACTTTATAACACTTTGCAGTGTGCAACATAACTTTTCAGGAAACATTTGTATGCGTCAAATAGGAGGTGGGTATGCAGAGTGGTTTCCAGGGGCTAATTTTCTAAGTGGACTTATACACACAGGTCCATTTTGAAAATTGATGTACTTTATTCACGTTTGTGTCAACTGCCCAATGTAAGCTGTTTGAAAATTTCTCTCTGATACAGAATTACCATAGGAAATTATATTAATACAATTAAGAAACTGATTTGCTACTGCGATTTAAGTACAGAAGAATATAAGATTTTCCATACTGGGTAAGACCAAAGGTCTCTCAAGCCCAGTATCCTGTTTCGAATAGTGACCAATCCAAGTCACAAGTACCTGGCAGGATCCCAAGGGGTAGATAGATTCCTAGCTGCTTATCCCAGGGATAAGCAGTGGATTTCTGCAACTCCACCTTAATAATAGTTTATAGACTTTACCTCCAGGAACTTGTCCCAACCTTTTTTAAATCCAGATACCATAACAGCTTTCGCCACATCCTCTTGCAACGAATTCCAGAGCTTAATTATGTGTTGAGTAAATAAATATTTTCTCTTATTAGTTTTAAATGTAACATCTAATAACTTCATTGTGTGTCCCTTGGTCCTTGTACTATTTGAAAGAGTAAACAACCGATTAACATTTACTCGTTCTGCTCCACTCATTATTTTATAGACCTCTATCTTGTCTCCCCTCAGCTATCTCTTCTCCAAGCTGCAGTATCCTAACCTCCTTAGTCTTTCCTCATAGGGGAATCTTTCCATCCCTTTGATCATTTTGGTCACCCTTTTCTGTACCTTTTCTAAGTTTACTATAGCTTTTTTGAGATGTGGTGACTAGAGTTGCACACAATACTCAGGATGAGATCCCACTATAGAGTGATACAGAGACATTATGACATTCTCCGTTTTATTCTCCATTTCTTTCCTAATAATCCCTAGCATTCTATTTGCTTTCTTGGCTGCTGCTGCTGCTGCACACTGAGCTGAACATTTCAATGTATTTTCAATGATGACACCTAGATACTTTTCCTGAGTGGTGACGTCTAACAAGGAGCCTTGCATTTTGTAGCTATAATTTGGGTTACTCTTCCCTAAGTGCATCACTTTGCACTTGTCCACATTAAATTTAATTTTCCATTTGCATGTCCCATCTCCCAGTTTTGCAAGGTCCTCTTGCAAATTTTCACAATCCTTTTGTGATTTAGCAACTTTGAATAATGTTGAGTTATCAGCAAATTTCATCACCTCAATTGTTGTCACCAGCTCCAGGTTATTTATAAATAAATTAAAAAGCTGTGGTCCCAGAACAGATCAGTGGGGCACTCCACTATTCACCTTTCTCCATTAGGAAAATTTACCATTAAGACCTACTGTCTGTTTTTGATCTTTTATCCAGGTCCCAATCCACAATAGGACACTGCCCCTACCCCATGAATTTTTAATTTCTTAAGAAGTTGCTTATCAGGGACTTTGTCAAATGCTTTCTGGAAATTCAGGTACACTGTATCAACTGGCTCACTTTTATCCACATGCTTATTTATGCTCTGAAAAAAGTAGCAGATTGGTGAGACAAGACTTTCTTTGGCTTTTTCCCATTAAACTATGCTTATCTATATGTTCTGCAGTTTTGATCTTTATGATAATCTCTACCATTTTGCATAGCACAGAAGACAGGCTCACTGGTCTATAGTTTCTAGGATCACCCCTTGATCCCTTTTTAAAAATTGTCATTACATTGGCAACCCTCCAGTCATCAAGTACCATAGACAATTTTAATGACAGTTTGCAAATTATTAGTATTAGGTCTGTAATTTCATTTTTCAGTTCTTTTAGCACTCTGGGATATATACTATCTGGCCCAAGTGATTTGCTATACTTCAATTTGTCAATTTGCTCTATTACATTTTCTAGGTACACTGAGATTTATTTTTATTCTACTGATTCATCACCTTTGAATATCATTTCTGGCATGGGAATCTCTCTTACATCTTCCCCAGTGAAAACTGAAGCAAAGAATTCATTTCACCTCTCTGCTATGACTTTGTCATCCCTAAGTGCCCCTTTTACCCCTTGTTCATTTAACTTTGAATATACCTGAAAAAGTTCTTGTTATGTTTTTACCTCCACATCAAGCTTCTTTTCTTTTTTGGTGAGAGAGGTAACAGTGGTGGGGCCACTTGGCAACAGTGATCAAAATATGATCACATTTAAACTAATAACTGGAAGGGGGACAATAAGTAAATCTACAGCTGTAACACTAAACTTTCAAAAGGGAAACTTTGATAAAATGAGAAAAACAGTTAGAAAAAAATGAAAGGTGCAGCTGCAAAGGTTAAAAGTGTTCAACAGGCATGGACATTGTTTAAAAATACAATCCTAGAGGCACAGTCCATATGTATTCCACACATTAAGAAAGGTGGAAGGAAGACAAAACGATTACCGTCATGGTTAAAAGGTGAGGTGAAAGAGGCTATTTTAGCCAAAAAAAAAAATCCTTCAAAAATTGGAAGAAGGATCCATCTGAAGAAAATAGGATAAAACATAAGCATTGTTAAGTTTAAAACATTGATAAGACAGGCAAAGAGAAAATTTGAAATGAAGTTGGCCATAGAAGCAAAAACTCATAATAAAAACGTTTTTAAATATATCCAAAGCAAGAAACCCGTGTGGGAGGCGGTTGGACCATTAGATGACAGAGGTGTTAAAGGGGCTCATAGGGAAGATAAGGCCATTGCAGAAAGACTACATGAATTCTTTGCCTCCGTGTTTACTAATGAGGATGTTGGGGAGATACCAGTTTCAGAGATGGATTTCAGAGATGATGAGTCAGATGAACTGAACCAAATCACTGTGAACCTGGAAGATGTAGTAGGCCAGATTGACAAACTAAAGAGTAGCAAATCACCTGGACTGGATGGTATGCATCCTAGGGTACTGAAGGAACTAAAAAATGAAATTTATGATCTATTAGTTAAAATTTGTAACCTATCATTAAAATCATCCATTGTTCCTGAAGACTGGAGGGTGGCCAAGGTAACCCCAATATTTAAAAAGGGCTCCAGGGGCGATCCAGGTAATTATAGACCAGTGAGCCTGACTGAAGTGCGGGGAAAAATAGTGGAAACTATTCTCATGATCAAAATCGTAGAGCATATAGAAAGACATGGTTTAAAGGAACACAGTCAACATGGATTTACCCAAGGGAAGTCTTGCCTAACAAATCTGCTTCATTTTTTTGAAGGGGTTAATAAACATGTGGATAAAGGTGAACCGGTAGATGTAGTGTATTTGGATTTTCAGAAGGCATTTGACAAAGTCCCTCTTGAGAGGTTTCTAAGAAAACTAAAAAGTCATGGGATAGGAGGCAATGTCCTTTCGTGGATTACAAACTGTAGGAAACAGAGAGTAGGATTAAATGGTCAATTTTCTCAGTGGAAAAGGGTAAACAGTGGAGTGCCTAGGGATCTGTACTTAGACTGGTGCTTTTCAATATATATATAAATGATCTGGAAAGGAATATGTCGAGTGAGGTTATCAAATTTGCAGATGATACAAAATTATTCAGAGTAGTTAAATCACAAGCGGATTGTGATACATTACAAGAGGACCTTGCAAGACTGGAAGATTGGGCATCCAAATGGCAGATGAAATTTAATGTGGACAAGTGCAAGGTGTTGCATATAGGGAAAAATAACCCATGCTATAGTTACATGATATCAGGTTCTATATTAGGAGCTACCACCCAGGAAAAGGATCTAGGCATCATAGTGGATAATACTTTAAAATTGTCGGCTCAGTGTGCTGCAGCAGTCAAAAAAGCAAACAGAATGTTAGGAATTATTAGGAAGGGAATGGTTAATAAAATAGAAAATGTAATAATGCCTCTGTTTTGCCCCATGGTGAGACCATACCTTGAATACTGTGTACATTTCTGGTCGCCGCATCTCAAGAAAGATATAGTTGCAATGGAGAAGGTACAAAGAAGGGCAACCAAAATGATAAAGGGGATGGAACAGCTCCTCTATGAGGAAAGGCTGAAGAGGTTAGGACTGTTCAGCTTGGAGAAGAGATGGCTGAAGGGGGATATGATAGAGGTCTTTAAGATCATGAGAGGTCTTGAATGAGTAGCTGTGAAACGGTTATTTACATTTTCGGATAATAGAAGGACTAGGGGGCATTCCATGAAGTTAGCAAGTAGCTCATTAAAGACTAATTGGAGAAAACTATTTTTCACTCAATGCACAATTAAGCTCTGGAATTTGTTGCCAGAGGATGTGGTTAGTGAAGTTAGTATAGTGTAGCTGAGTTCTAAAAAGGTTTGGATAAGTTCTTGGAGGAGAAGTCTATTAACTGATATTAATCAAGTTTACTTAGGGAATAGCCACTGCTATTAATTGCATCAGTACATGGGATCTTCTTTGTGTTTGGGTAATTGCCAGGTTCTTGTGGCCTGGTTTCGCCTCTGTTGGAAACAGGATGCTGGGCTTGATGGACCCTTGGTCTAAACCCAGCATAGCAATTTCTTATGTTCGTATGTTCTTATCAATGCTTTGCATCTAACTTGTCAGAGCTTATGCTGTTTCCTGTTTTCTTCATTCGGATCCTTTTTCCTTTTCCTGAAAGATGTTCTTTTAGCTAATATATAGCCTCTCTTACCTCACTTTTTAACCATGCCTGTAGTCATTTAGCCTTCCTTCCACTTTTTCTAATGCATGGAATACTTCTGGTCTGGGCTTCCAAGATGGTATTTTTAAACAAGGTCCATGTCTGATATAAATTCTTAGCTTTTGCAGCTGCTCCTTTAAGTTTTTTCCTAGCCATTTTCTTCATTTTATCATACTCATCCTTCTGAAAGTTAAATGCTTTCACAGTAGATTTCTTTAGTGTCTTCCCTCCAACTGTTAAATGAAATTTGATCATGCCGGTATATAAAAGTGAACAAATAAATAAATACATGTTCTAATCACTATTGCCTGGTGGCTCCAACACTGTTACCTGTCACACCAAATCCTGTATTCCACTAAGGACTAGGTCTAAAATAGTTTCCCTTCTTGTTGGTTCTTATAAAAGATGCTCCATGAAGCAGTCATTTATTTCATCTAGGAAATTTACCTTTCTAGCATGTCCTGGTATGATATTCACCAACGAAATTAAAAAAAAACTGGTAAAGTATGTGATAAAACTGCAAACAATATATCAAAAAGAATCACATACAGCAACGTGACCAATGGTAGGACGGGTTTGCCCTCATAAATGAGTGACTATACATATACACCCGAAACGGTGTTTCAAATCTCTTAAGCACTTTGTTTTATATGTGCAAGCACTCTTGAAATAATCATAGGGTATCCCAATTTCTCTTTTTTTATTTTTTAAAAATTTTTTTGAGAGTCCTTTTGTTTGAAAGCACGTTGACATATGCCGTTCTTAAACGCACATGGAAAAAATAATAAACTTTTTTTGAAAAAAAGGTAAATTGCCCCTTTTTGTGTTTTTGCAAAAATATCAATTCAATTTCTAACACCACTTAAATATGGAAAAGTGCACTTATCTTTTCCAAGATTTGGAACAAATGGCTCCTCAGCCTCAAGGTTGAGGAGCCGTTTGTTCCAAATCTTGGAAAAGATAAGTGCACCTTTCCATATTTAAGTGGTGTTGGAAATTGAATTGACATTTTTGCAAAAAAACAAGAAGGGGCAATTTACCTTTTTTTCAAAAAAAGTTTATTATTTTTTCCATGTGCGTTTAAGAACGGCATATGTCAACGTGCTTTCAAACAAAAGGACTCTCAAAAAAATTTTAAAAAAATAAAAAAAGAGAAATTGGGATACCCTATGATTATTTCAAGAGTGCTTGCACATATAAAACAAAGTGCTTAAGAGATTTGAAACACCGTTTCGGGTGTATATGTATAGTCACTCATTTATGTGGGTAAACCCGTCCTACCATTGGTCACGTTGCTGTATGTGATTCTTTTTGATATATTGTGATATTCACCAAGTCATTACTGGGGTAACTGAAATCGCCCATTATTACTGTGCTGCTGGTTTTCAGACCAATGCAATATGATGTATGTTAAAACAGGTGCTTGTATTGAGTGCCCGTTTTCCTAATGTGCACACTGCCACAGCCCGATCCAGTATGTAAATGAGGGCTGCATAAAAAAGGATGTGCTAGGGAAGAATTGTCCATCCCTAGTGCTCTAATGCATCAGGCGCCCATTATTGCAATAGGCATGCAATACGAGTGTCTGTTTTTACCCCGTTTCTGGCTGAGTTCGTTTCTGGCTGAGTGATTAGAACATGTATTTATTTGTTCACTTTTATATACCGGCATGATCAAATTTCATTTAACAGTTGGAGGGAAGACACTAAAGAAATCTACTGTGAAAGCATTTAACTTTCAGAAGGATGAGTATGATAAAATGAAGAAAATGGCTAGGAAAAAACTTAAAGGAGCAGCTGCAAAAGCTAAGATGAGGTTGCTGGATCCCATAGTTATGCACCACTTATTATTGTACATCTAAATTGTGTGTGTACATTGTGTGTCCAGAATTTTTTTTTTTTTAATTAAGCCCATATCTTTATTTTTTTACCACTGCAAGCTGCAAATTTAAGTGTCACAACAATACTAACTAGGAGAAACCACAGAGGATCATATTTTTAAATTTCTCATGATCGCTTGACTCGTGGATTGACTCAACGCCACCTCTGGATCTGGAGTTAAATTTGTCACATTAAAACGTGTGCATTGGACACTCAGCGATTTTTTGCATTGGGGGCAATAGCCAATAGCCTCATCTGCATGGAAATTACATGTAATGTGCACTATCGGTTACGCATTTATTTGGGCGTGTATTTTGGAAATGTTAATCTCCTTATTGTATTGGGTGCTAGTCTAGCATGTCCAGAACATGCATCCACCTGTGCGCTAGGCTGGGCGCACTTTATTGCATTGACCCCTTTGTTAGCTTCCCTAATTTCTTTTAGCATTTTATTGCCTGTTTGTTCATTCTGGCCAGGTGGACAGTATTACACCCCCACTACTATTTTATTCCCCTTTTCACCTGGAATTTCTATCCGTAAAGATTGAGCATTGCATTATGTTTCCTGCAGAACTTTTATCCTGCCCTCTTTTATATATAAAAAAAAAAAATTCATTGCAACCACTGTAAAAAACAGCTTCTTTAAACTCCACACTCTAAAAAGAATCAAATCTCTCCTACACCCGCACGATTTCCGAACAGTTTTACAAGCTACAATATTGTCAAAACTGGACTACTGTAATTCCATCCTACTTGGACTGCCAAAAAACTCATTACAGCCTTTACAAATGCTACAAAACGCAGCCGCCCGAATACTTACCAATGCGCATCGCCATGATCACATAACACCAGTACTCCAATACCTTCACTGGCTACCAATAGCATCGAGAATTACATACAAAATCCTTACCCTCATACAAAAATCCATCTACAACCAAGAAATGCAATGGTTTTCTGACCAGTTTACATTCCACAAATCTAACAGACCTACAAGAACAATACACAAAGCCAAACTCAAGACTCCAGCTCTCAAAGAAATTAAACATGCTTCCACAAGAGAACGTTCATTTACCATAGCAGGAACCAACCTTTGGAATAAAATGCCCGCAGACCTGCGCCTGGAGCCTTGTCACAAGAAATTCAAACAAAACTTGGCTCTTCAGAGAAGCTTATACATAATGTCCTCCTACTCCTCAAACAGCCATCCTACCCAATCAGCCTCCCTCTCCTTCTCCTCAAACAGCCATCCTACCTCAAACAGCCACCCTCTCCCCCCCACCCCTTTCACCTCTATCTGCCTCTCCCTCTCCCTGAATGTACCTAATTATACATAGATTGTAAATTATTATTTGTACATAATGCACCTAATCATATATAGTTTGTAATTATACATAGTTTCTCCCAGGAGATTAGATGGGATCCAATTGTACTATATGTTTACTCTTTGCCTGGTTTATTGATATATGCTTGTTCTTTCTGAATTGATTGTAAAGCCTGTTGCTAAATTATTATTCATTGTAAACCGAGGTGATGTTTGAAACGTTCTGCGGTATATAAAAAACCTTTAAATAAATAAATAAATAAATACATAAATAAATATATAGTGCCACCACTCCACCAATTTGATCCTTCCTATCATTTCAATATAATTTGTACCCTGGTATCCCAGTGTCCCATTGGTTATCTTCCTTCCACCAGGGTCTCTGAGATGCCAATTATATCTACTTTTTCATTCAGTGCTACACACTCTAACTCTCCCATTTTATTTCTTAGACTTCTAACATTTGTATACAGACATTTCAAAGTATTTTTTTTTGTTTGTATTAATAACCTGCTTATCAGTTGACAGGGGCAATTTGACATCTTTCTGCTCTGTTTGCTCTTTATTTAAAGGCACCTGATCCACTTTAGCATTTATTGCAACTTCTTTACTGGGATGCCTTAAATTCCTTGTTCCTTCAAATATACATCATTTCAACTATGCACATTTAAGCAACTGTCAGTTTTCCCCATCATCTAGTTTAAAAGCTGCTCTATCTCCTTTTTAAAGGTTAGTGCCAGCAGCCTGGTTCCACTGTGGTTAAGGTGGAGCCCATCCTTTTAGAAAAGGCTGCCTCTTACCCAAAATGATACCTAGTTCCTAAGAAACCTAAAATCCTCTTCCTTGCACCTTCGTCTCATCCACGTATTGAGATTCTGGAGCTCTACTTGCCTCTGAGGTTCTACACATGGAACGAGGCATATTTCAGAGAATACTACCCAGCTTTCTACCTAAAATCCTAAATTTGGCTTCCAGAACCTCCCTCCTGCACTTTCCTATGTCATTGGTACTCATATATACCATGACAGCTGGCTCCTCCCCAGCACTATCTAAAACCTATCTAAATGACCCTCAAAACACTACAGTTAATCTACTTATAACTACTTAGTTACCAGTGGCGGACTCACGATGTCGGACCGGCCCGGGTATTTGCCGCCCAGGCCGGCCCAGGACACGTCACGGCCGCACATGGCAGACCACGTGACTGGAGCGATCGGCCCACCGGGGGATGCCCGATCCCCCGATAGGCCAATCCGCCCCTGTTAGCTATCCACCTTATTGACTCTTGTTTTGAATTAATTTCCTTCTGTATAAAATACATAGTAAATAAAGAGTAAAGAACTTTAAGGTATGCGTGCCTAACGGTGTGTGTTTCCTGTCCTCTCCTGCTGCAAGCAATGCAAGGCCTCTGGAAGTTGGGGTCTTGGAGTCTGATGTTTGGATTGCTCATGGTGACTTCCACATTGAGATCATCCAAGGTAGACATCTCTCGAGATCTTTGTTTGGTTTTTATCTATTTAATAAAATAATTTTGTACCTATAATGTTTCAATAACTTTATATATGCTTATCTATTACCATAAAGGACTGGCCCCCAGCCAGCATTATTAATGGCTAATTCCTTAGATAAGAACATAAAAAATGCTATACTGGGTCAGACAAACAGTCAATCAAGCCCAGCGTCATTTCTCAAATAGTAGCCAATCTGGATCACATTTACCTAGCAGGAGCCTAAAAAATAAATCCAATTTTTCTTGCTCATAACCAAGGATAAACAGTACTTTTCCCAACTCTACATGGCTAATGGATTATGGACATTTCCTCCAGGAACTTGTCTAAACCCTTTTTAAACCCAGCTAGGATAATCGCTTTCACCATATTCTCTATCAACAAATTCTACAATTTGTTTTAAATGTGCTATATATTAGCTTCATGGAGTGTCCCATAGTCTGAGTACTAACTGTTCCTTATTTACCTGTTTTACCCGACTCATGATTTTATAAACCTTTGTCATATCTCTTCCCAGCAGTTTCTTCTCCAGGCTGAAAGCTGTAACCTGTTTAGCCTTGCCTCATAGATGAGTCACTCCATTTCCTTTATCATTTTGGTTGCTCTTCTCTGTACCATTTCCAGTTCAGGAATATCTTTTTTTTGAGATGGGGCATCTAGAACTGCACACAAAACTCAAGATGCAGTCATACCATGAATCGATACGGAAGCATTATGATATCTTTTGTTTTATTTTCTATTCCTTTCCTAATACTTAACATTCTATTTGCTTTTTTGACCACTACTACAAACTGGGCCAAGGATTTCAAAGTATTAGCCACAATGACTCCAAGATCCTTTTCCTAGGTGATAAAACCTAACATAGAACCAGCATCATGTACCTATAATTTTGATTTTTCTTCCCTATATGCATCAATTTGCACATCCACATTAAATTTCATCTATTATTTAGATGCCCAATTCCCCAGTCTCTCAAGGTCCTCTTGCAATTCATAACTATCAGCTTGTGATCTAATGAACTTGAAGAAGATATTACCTATCAAGTAAAAGAAATCCTGGACATCAGACATTGAACCAAGAGATAGGAGTACCTTATATCATGGGAAGGATACAACCTGGAAGAAAATATGTGGTAGCCTGCCACCAATATGTTGGATAAGAAATTCCTGAAGGATTTTCATGCCACACACCCAAAGAAACCTAACCCTCAGGGGGGTTTGGAGGAGGGGGTTCTGTTGCAATCTGCGACCATGGGATGGGCTCATGAACCACCGCTCTTACCTCCAGCCCCATGCCCTCACCAAATGCCTTTGACCCTGGGGCAGGCCCCCATATGGCTGTGTGGCTGACTGTCGTGTTTGAGAGGCTGACATGGTGCAAAGGAGAGAGACTCCGACACCGACTCTGGACTGTCCTGGGCATGCATGCGCCCGACTTACTGTAGTTTAAAGGGCCCATGGTGGGGACTTCTCTGTGGTGCCCGCTGATAACATCAGGGCTTCCTTACTATACAAGGCTCACTCTCCTTGCACTCCCCACCTCAGCAATAGGTCATCTCCACAGAGAAGTGAATTGCCTTAACATTCTTGATTCTTGACTTCCAATCCTGGTTCCTGATTCCTGCTGTGTTCCTATGTCTTGGTCCCAGATCTGTTGGCTGTCTGGTTCATCTTGAGTTCTTGTCTTCCTGGTCTGCCTTCAGTGTTCCTCCTTGCTCCTGTGGCTCTTCGTTCTTCTCTTTATTACTTGTCTCTTTGGATTGGATATCTGTCTTGACCCTGGATTGAACTTTGATGCTGCTTGACCTCCGCCTGCCACTGACCACTGCCTGTTTACCATTATTGACTGAACTCTGTCTGGCCCAACCTCTACCTGAATCTCGACCCTGAGAGAACTCTGCCAGCCTTGACCACAGCCTGAACTGACTCTGATTGCCTGCCACCTGCCCAGACTGCTGCTTGACCTGTCTCCACTTTGCTTACTGTAGTGGCCTACAAAATCTTCCATGTGATGAATATTTACCCCCACAGAGGCCCGTGCCTAAGTCCATCCAGCCCTGGCACCCGTGGACTCAACCTAAGGGGAACGAGGGCTGGTGTTGGTGATGCTTCAATTAGGCTTCTGGTTCAGTGATTCTGCCTGCTAATGGTAGGGCCCTACAGGGCTCCATGCAGGTTATGCCAACTTCCCCTCAGCTCAAGGGTCCACTTCTGCAACAATATATGCAAAGGTAATATTCTGATGAATGTAATTGTGGTTATATAGGGTCACTTATGAGAATGGTCTAAAAGAGAAAAAGAGCAAAAAAACAAGGCAGAGAGAAAGAATTTACAAAGATATATCTTTAATTGTTCTGCAAGTAAGCTCTGGTATTCTGTCTGATTCCTTTTCCGTCAGGTATGGCAGCTCAGGAAAATCCTATTAGGAGTAGGATGTAATCCTGTGTCTGAGGACACAGTGCTGCATTTCAGATCAGTTCAGGGTCTCATTCAACTGTACCACTTTTATGTTGTAAGTTATTTTCTTTTATACTCTCTCTCTGAAACAGATCTGTCTTACACATGCATTGTCCTATTTTATTTATTCCTTACAGCTCCAAACCTTCCCTCCCTAACAAGGAGATATAGCACCTAAGTCTTATACATATTATTTACATTATTTCCTGTCCAGACAAAACACTGCTTTATCTTTAAACTGTAATGTTTCCTTCAAGGTCATCTAAACAGCTGCTTGTACATAGTAAAAAAGTTTATTGTGTTCTAGCTAAAATATCTCTTTCTTAAAGATATAATACCTCTTTACAGTAACATTTGTTTAGGCTACATTATTGATATTCAGGCAAAGCAATGACTTATGCTTCTCTTGGCAAAGTTCCATTTAACGAGGGGCTAACTATACCTACGTGTACACCGAAATATCTTCACATCTACTTTTCCTGTATTAATACACTTATTTCCTTTTCTGTTTTTGATATTTGCCTGTAATACCTTTTTACATCAAACACTAATGACTAGATACCCAGGAACTAGTACTTTCACCTTTTCAGATCAAGTAAGTGACTTTGGCAAACTCACAATTCTTAACACTTATGAATATTAATTTATGCTAACTCAGAAAATTTATCCAAAATCTTTTCTCCCTAAAACACACAATTCTTAATAGTTGCAAACAAATACTAGCCTTACTAACTAATGCACACTATACACAGCCAATAATAGTTTAACCCTTTAATAATTTTTTATAAAGATTTTAAGTGTTCTGTTCCAGCAAGTCCAATTTCATTCCAACAGATGAAGGTTCTGCAGTCAGCACTTCCTCTGGACTATACCAGTGATTAATTTCTTTCATAAGATGAGGATTATTTATACATTTATGAGGTTCAAATGAGATATGGCTGTTCCTCTGGTCCCTGTTCTTCTGATTCCTCTGCAGAAGATACCTGTCTCCCTCAACTTTAAAACAAAGTAATAAAAAAGAAGAAACTACTCTTTCACAAGTCATCTTCCAGAATCTAGTATAAATATGAACCTCAAATTCCAGAATACCTTCCTGAAACTATATCTCTAGCTAATAAAATAAATGATATATAACAAGTGTCCCTGACTAATTCAGGATTTTTCTCATTTACAGTTCTTAGATTAAATTATCACATTTATTGGAGTAGAGACGTGTTTAAAATATATTGCCCGACTCAGGCCGAGTTTCGCAGCTTACATAGCTGCTGCCTCAGGAGCTTGAATACTCTTTGAACTTAAAAAACTTATTTTAGGTGATCTGGATCAAAACTTATGATCTATTATTAATTATAGCTGAACTGCAGTGATGATGATTCTTGTCTCGATCGATTACATAAATACTTGATATAATGGATCATCTCATTGCACCTTACACCGCACTGTCCAACAATAGGTCTCTACTCTGGAAAGGTAAAAAAACACAATTATTTTGATGAATCAAATTGGCCAGCTGGTAGTCATCAAAATAAAGGGACTTATGAAGTAACATCAAGACCTTAAAACAAATTCTATCTGAAACAGGTAGCCAGTGCAGCTGTTCAACTGCAGGCATAAAGTGGTTATAATATCCCACATCGGTCAAAACATGTGTTGCTCAATTCTGTACCAACTGTAAGCCACGGAGCAGAACCCTGGGCAACCCAACATAGAGGGCATTACAAAAGTCAAGTTTGCTCAATGCAAGAGCTTGGACTATTGTTCACAGATCTTGTTGAGGTACCAAAGGTTTCAACTGACTAACCATTCTATTTGCAGCTTTAGTGTTAATTTTGTGTAAAGGAGTATACCTAACTTCCGTGCTCAGCTACAATTGGAAGCACATGATCCTTAACCTAAATCGTACCCAACTCTGGGCCCAATCCTTGCCTGCTTAGACTATTTTGTTTGCATTCAGAATAAATTTTGATTGACCTAACCAATTCTGAACCTCCTCCATACACACTGGTAAATGCTTCACTGGCAATTGTGCCATCCCCAATGAATCTAGGACAACATCTCTCAGCTTTTCTTGTATAGTGTAACTTATTTAAACTAAATGTCAGCCCCCTGACATTTAGTTTAGTATTTGAATAAGGGAGTTAAAAGAACCAGTAGTGGGAATTTGTTATACAATTCCAATCTATACTGTGAATTTTCAAAAGAGTTACATGGATAAAAGTAGCATATATCTGGGCAATTTTTAAAAATCCATTTATGCATGTAAAGTACATTTACACGCATAAAACCTTTTGAAGATTCAGCAGAAGTTTTCAAAATCCCATTTATGCACATAGAGGCCGATGTAATAAGAACCGCAGTGAAATCGGCACAAGTTTTCTGTGCATATTTTTTTAGCATGCGTGGTAAAATCAGGCACTTCCGTGGGATGTAATAAATGACATGCAAATGACATGCAAGCAGAAAATCTGTGCAAAAGAAAACATGCATGAAACTGCATGCAAATACATGCACTCAAGTCCCTATATAATAAACCGTGCAGAAACCCACATTATTGTGGTGACTCACAAGTGATTCTTGGGGTAAAAGCCTTCCCTTTTCATAAGGCTCTACTCACCTTCAGTCCCACTGTCAGACCAAGTTAGTGGTCGACAGTGGGACTGAAAGTGAGTAGAGCACTATATATCCCCTTCATGTTTCATCTCCAACCACATGGCAGCTGTACCGGCAGATACTGTTAAGCGCAGAAAAGGTGTCCGAGATTTCTTCAGCTGACCCACAAAAATGTACCAGAGCATCCTGAAAAAGTGAAGGTAATTCATGATTACCCAGAGCTGCATGCCATGGACTCATAATCACATTAATGCCAGTAATGGAGTAAACTGGCCTCCAGACATGCGCTTTAACTTAACTCCTGCCCTGACCCAGGTGCTAAAAAACCGGTGTACAAAAACCCGCACTAACTGATATGCAGCTCCCTACATAGCCTGTGAATACTTAATTGTCTCCTTTGCATTCCATATACATGCACTCATGCAAAACCAGCCGCGGGCTTTTAAGCGGGTTTATGTGCGTGTTTTTCCTGGATTGAACTCGTGTAAGACTAGCATGGGAAAAACGTGTGCAGTCAAACGCACAAGTACGTGCAAAAACCTGCAGCAGCTTTGGCACAGCTTATTACATCGGCCACATAAAGTCTACTAGTGCACTGGTTGACACACGTCTATAACCCTTATGCAATAAGGGGATTATCGCATCCAAAACGCTCATCCAAACCAGCACATAGCTAATAGCTGGTCATCACATGTAAATTCACGCTGATTAGGCTATTAGCTATTACTCACTTATGTAAAAAATAAATGTGCACCTTTAGAAAATTCAGCCCATAGCTCTTTTCTTAGCTGCAAGCCGTTTCTGTGACAGCCTTTCAAAGACTGCCTTTTACACACTGTTCCTCAGCAATTTGGATTCCACAGCACACAATTGTTCTTGTTAATTCAGTCACACTTAAACCCTTACAGATTGTCAACTGTAATAAAACTTACTTTCAGTAGGTCAGCCTTAGTTCACAATATCATTTTGTTATATTTTATTGCTTCAACTATTTTAACTTCAATCTTTTTTTTGAGCTGATTGATTAATTTATATATTTAACCTGCATAATGCTGCACTGCAGCTCAATTTTTCTGCTTCACCCTTCTAACAGGAGGGATTAAATAACAATTTCCCCAGTCACAGATGTAAAACCTTATCACATGTAAGAAAATGTCTGAGAAAATGAATTTTAGATTTCTCTAAGTTTTCTCAGAGACCATGTCCAACAGATGCGATAAAATCACCTTAAAATCTTTTTCTCAAGAATCAAGCTGTCTTTAAATATCTCCTTTTTGCTCATCCATTTGTACATTTTGTTTTATCTATAACTAGCTTTCTTTCCAGTTAAAATAAGCAGTCTCTGCAGCTCTGGCATTTTTTTCCTCTCACAATTTTCAAAAATAGCAGTTTTACACAGATACAGACACAGAGACACATACACACACACACAAACTCACAGTAAACAACACAATCTTCCTACTGCTTCTTCACTTTCAGGCCGATGCAATACTGTGCGCTCAGACTAGTGCACTGGTTGACACACGTCTATAAGCCCTTATGCAATAAGGGGATTAGCGCGTCCAAAACATGCATCCAAACCAGCACATAGCTAATAGCGTTCATCACATGTAAATTCATGCTGATTAGGCTATTAGCTATTACCCACTTATGCAAAAAATAAATGTGCACCCGAGGTGCACATTTTTACTCTGTGGCTGTGCACAGTTAGGAAAACGGACGCTTGGAAAATTGAGCATTCGTTTTCCTAACCCAAGCACAGCCATTTCTCCTCTGCGCCCGATGCTGAGGAGGCACTAAGGATGCACAATTTCCCCTAAGCGCCTCCTTTTTAACGCAGCGGCTCATTTGCCTACTGCATTGTGTACCTGGGAGAGGTGGATAGGCGTGCATTTGGAAAGGGGCGCTCAGTCATGAGCACCTGTTTTTCACCTGCCAAAATTTCATTGGACTGTTTGTGCTGATCTCTCAACTGATTTTCTCCTTTAGACCAAACATTCTCTGCTTGCACCACTTTTTGATTTCAGCATCAACCCTGCTCCTGCTGCCTCGCCTACTGTCCTGGAACATTTAAATGGGCACTACCCCTATTTTCTTTCATTTTTTTTTTTTTTTTACACAAACCCTAAGACAGAGACTGACAGCACTTGCAACAGAGACCAAGAGACAACACTCAACTTCAAAATGACAGAAAGAGACAAAGGGAAATAACAGAACGGAAAACAGGACGGGAAACAAAAAGCACAAAAGACGTCAAACAGCATTCTTCCCAAATCTCTCTCTCTTTCAACTGATTCTTCAAATTCAAGCCATTTGCTGTCTCCTATGTTCACACAGCACTGATGACAAGAGCATATACTAACCTCAATTTTATTTAGTTTTGGTGAGGAGGAACTGAGAGAAAAATGGCACTCTGCATGTACAAAATGAAGGTGCTAAATAAGACGTAGCACATTGAATGGTTAACTCCCAGTTACTCTTTCCTGCTAATGTACATGATAAACCTTTAGTGTACATGTGTAACCTGCACACCCTCTCTTCTCTACAACTTGCAAGCAGAGAAGTTGGACCCCAGATGCTTTCCCTGCCACTGACAGTGCGCTCCTTATGCATGTACATTTCAGTAAACACACAGGATACTTTTGTTTGAGTCCAGACTGACTTGTTTATTATCCAAAGCACAAACGTGACATCACAGTAACTTGACAGGAAGGGTGGTGGTGGTGGTGGTGGGGGGGGGGGGGGGGTCTATGTTATTTATACAATTATGAATTTTGTTTAGCCAGTGCACCAGTTAGATCCTTTAACTCCGTTACATAGGGAGGGTATTTTTGTAACATCACTGGTAACTTATATGCAGCAATGCATATAAATTACACCAACTTTCAAAGCAAACTTATGTGCATGTTTGCTTTGAAAATTATACAAAATAACACATACAAAGTCACCTGCACAAAGTCATTCGTTTCGTTAACACAGGGAGGCGAGACATGCGCTTGGCTCCCTGTACCTTCCCCCCAATAAAACAAGTACATAGTTTTGGCATAATAAATAGGCCGCAGTTTATTGAATTAACCCAAGCCCTAAAACATATAACAACTGTTAACCTTAACAATTCCAAAACAAGCCCCTCCCCCCCTCTGTCCCCCTCCCTGTACCTCTACCACCTCAATCCAGTGGTAAAGTGATCCTTCTCCTTCCCTCTTTGCCTGCCCTGCCTCGACCTGGCAAGGGCAAGCTTGGCCTTGAGCATTAGCCCCCCCCCCCCAGCTCTTTGGCCTTCTCGTGCAGCAGCCCCCCCAACTACATGAGACCCCCCCCCTCCAAATAACTTTACATCTTCCCCCATCACAGCTTTGGCTTGGGTTTTCCGCCACAAACAAGGACGTCTTATCCCGTCCTTGTTTCCCCAACTGCGGTCGTTTATATTCTCACAATTTCCTTCTTGAGGCCTTCCTGCAGAGCATTATTGAAAAGGTCCATACCAACCTCTGATAAATGAACCCCATCACTGCTAAATAACCCCACCTCCACCCCCCAGGACCATTCATGCTTTACACTAAACCCTCCTTCCCACCCCATCCACCTCCCCATCTGCTTGTTCATCTTTGTGACCCCCCGTTTCCACAGGGCCAAGTCTTTGCATTGCAACCGCACTATGATATCTGACCAGCCTATCCGGATACTCGGCCATCTAATCATTATTTGGGCCAAGTCTTTCTTCATGCAAGTCAATAGGTCCCTACATGACTTTTTTCCAATGTCGTTACCCCCAAGGTGTATTAATAAAATCTTCGGCTCCCTCCACAACGCTATCTGCTACTGCAGGAAGGGTAACAATTCATCCCACTCCATGCCCCTTCTGCTAAACTAAGTGAGTGTCCAGTGCCATTTCTCCAAGTCCAGATGGTCTCCGTATGGCCTTCGCATCGCCCGCCATTGCGCCCAATGTATAAATTAGTGGCCCACGATCCAGGCACACTCGGGAGCAGGAATGATCCCCCATCGCTCTGCAAAATAAGAAAGTTCCGTTAATCCCTGAAAACCCCTGCCCTCCTCCAACTCTGCCATCCCTTCCTGCCTCTTTTGTGATGCCTTACGTTCGCACATAAGACCGGAATGCCTGAGACTTCCATCTCCCAATCCCCTGGATCCCCTCCTCCGGAATACCACATTCTGCCGCTGAAGTGGCCGCTCCTCTCCTGAAGGAGTGCAAACTGTAATCTTTCACCTCCCATCCCATCCTCCATACCATCATGCTTAAAACTTGACTAAATTGAAATCTGGTTAATGGGGTCCCATCTTCATGCACTAAGAATGGTCCTGGAACCGCCGGCCTCCAAGACCCATACTCCTGCAATTTCCTTACTGGACATACCCAAGGACTCACAGCCGAGAGAAGTGTTATAAACTGGCCCCTCCTTCTCTGATCCGTTTTAGACTTATGCACAAAGTGACCTTTCCCCCCTCCACCTGAACATACTCCACCTGCAACCCCTGCTCGCCCACCGTATTCTTAGATTTGGCCACTAAGTCACTAACCCGCATTGCCTCGAAAAAGGCTAGCGAAAAGGCTACCCTGAATAGTAAAACCTCATAATTGGGCCAACATACTGTCGCCCATTGGGCAGTCAATGCAAGCAGGTCCGCATATCGGATCGGCCTACTCTTGTCCAAAACCCGCTTCACCAGAAAGCTGATTAGCGGGTTCCCCCATTCCCGTAACTTCTGAAAAAAGGAAAACCCCGCCACCTGTGCCCTGACCGCCGTCACTGAATATCCCTGACGTTTTGCCCACAGAATAAATTTAACCAATAGCCCATCTGACACGGGGACTCCCCGCCACCCCACCTCAAGCAGGAACCTGACTGCAGCTTGATTCCTGTAGTATAAGCCGCCCACGTGGCCGGTGAGACCAACTGCTAGATCAATCTCCATTCCTCTTCCTCCCTAGGTTCCACAAGTGCTCTGTAAAGACCTCTGCAGCCAACTTCACATGTGGTGCCACCTCACGGAACACCTTCCATTGAAAACGAGAGAGATCATCAGATATCACGTTTTGTATACCCGGTACGTGCTTAGCTCTTACACTCACATTCCGACTACCAATTCCGACTACTCACATTCCGAACTACCAATTCCCATGGCAACCCTGAGACCTTTGGACAGTGAGCACACAACTGATTAATCACCTGCAGTACCCCCAAATTTTCGCACCAGAATACCACTCTCTTATTCTGCAGCTGATTCCCCCAAATAGTCATGGCCACTACCATGGGGAATAACTCCAAGAAGGTAATGTTTCGTATTAATCCACTCTCCACTCAGTCCACCGGCCAAGGCTGTGTGCACCATTGCCCTCTGAATTATACACCGAACCCAAACTAGCCCACCACATCCGAGAAGAGCTCAAGGTCTTGTTTGGAAGTCTTGTCTTCCAGTATCATTTGTACCCCATTAAACGAATCCAGGAATACCTTCCACACCCTTAATTCCTCCCTAATCCTCTGGGATACCCGAATATGATGATGACCTGCCAAACTCCCACCATGGCGGACGATAAACGACATATAAATGCCCTCCCCATGGGGATCACCCTGCAAGCGAAATTGAGGGAACCAATAAACGACTGCATCTTGTGTAGGGTAACTTTGCGTGCCTGCTCCTCCTCCTGTCCTAAATCCCTCAATTTGCAACTTTATCCTGCGGTAACCGGAATACCATGGCAACCGAATCCAGTTCTATGCCTAAAAATGCTAACCAGGTGGAAGGGCCTTCCATCTTGCCCGCCGCTATAGGTACCCCCAACTTTCTGGATACTTCCAAGAACCCATCCAACTGCAATTGACAGAGGTTAGAGTCTCCCGCGCCTACGAATAAAAAAATAATCTAAGTAATGCAGTAACTGACTACCACCCGTACCGCTCAGTCACCCATTGCAAGAAAGAGCTAAAAGCCTCAAAATAAGCACATGAAATCGCGCAATCCATCGGCAAGCACCGATTGACGAAATACTTACCTTGGAATGAAAACCCCAATAACGGCAGACTTGTGGGATGGATTGGTAACAACCTGAATGCAGATTCAATGTCAGCTTTTGCCATCAAGGCTCCCGGCCCTCCCTCCTTACCCAGGCCAACGCCTCGTGGAACGGGGCATAGCATAGCGTACATCTGCTTCTAGGAATGAAGTCATTTACTGACTTCCCTTTCGGGTAATCTTTTATCGCATCATTTTTGTCTGGACTGGCGTCTCAACCATCTTGCAGTCTCAGAGACTTGAGACTGCAAGACGGTTGAGTCCTTAAAAGGTTGAGTCCTTAAAAGGTATATGCAAATGATTAATGCAATTAAAATAAATGATAGGCATTTCATAAACCCTACTGTAGTGGCATTAATAAAGCATGAAATTATTCAAATTCCATCATCAAATACACATAAGACATGAGGAATCTAGATACAAATTTAACACTATCATCAATTAGAACTTGTATAGCCAAAGTAGTATCTTAGGATTTTCTCCTTTAATAGAGAATCACCAACTGAAATGACATATAAAAGCTATCCTGGTAATTAACCATGTAAATATAAATGTTGTCATGCAATCTGATTTAACTGAATTACCTTCACCATCTTTACTCTTGATATTCATCCATCAGGACAAGTAAATGATAAGCAATTCAGCAGACCACAAAGAACAACTATCATTCTTGGAGGGAATCAGAAATACTGTTGATCAAGATAACTCCTTCTATGACAAATAAAACCAGAAGCAATTCCTCTTCAAAGCCTACAAGAATAGAGATATAATGCATAGTATTAAGAGGATAACTTTCAAAATCGCTTGTGTGCACCCATTTAGAAATACATATGGGTGCACAAAAATTTACTATTGTATTTTATAAGTGGCATAGATACAATATATGTAGTTTATAAAATATGAGTACATATGTGCACAAACATGTTCACATATGTAAAAATCATGAGCAGTGCAAGTTTGGAGATATCCAGATAAGTAGTGGCACTTTGCCGGATAAGTTCTGATTTATCTAGCTAACTAGTAGCATTTAGCTGGATAAGTCTGAAAGCACAATTTGTCCACCTAAGTAGTACTTTTCAGACTTATTTGGGTAGGTAAGATAGTCGAATAAGTCTATAAAAAACACTACTTAAAGGAATGCAGGATTTGGTGAGAGAGTTAACGGTAGTGGGGCCACTTGTCAATAGGGAACATAACATGATCAAATTTAAACTAATAACTAGAAGGGGGACAATAAGTAAATCTACAGCTCTAATACTAAATTTTCAAAAGAGAAACTTTGATAAAATGAGGAAAGTAGTTAGAAAAAAATTGAAAGGTGCGACTGCAAAGGTTAAAAGTGTTCAACAGGCATGGACATTGTTTAAAAATACAATCCTAGATGAAAAGTCCAGATGTATTCCACACATTAAGAAAGGTGGAAGGAAGGCAAAATTATTACAGGCATGGTTAAAAGGTGAGGTGAAAGAGGCTATATTAGCCAAAAAAAACATCCTTCAAAAATTGGAAGAAGGATCCATCTGAAGAAAATAGGAAAAAACATAAGCATTGTCAAATTAAGTGTAAAACATTGATAAGGCAGGTTAAGAGAGAATTTGAAATGGTTGGCTGTAGAGGCAAAAACTCATAATAAAAACTTTTTAAAATATATCCGAAGCAAGAAACCTGTGAGGGAGTTGATTGGACCATTTGATGACTGAGGGGTTAAAGGGGCTCTTAGGGAAGATAAGACATCCTTCTGTTACTTAAGAAAATGAAACCCTCCTCCCACCCCTTCGATCACTTACCTACAAAGCTCCTCCTTCTTATACCGGAAACAATCTCCAAAACCCTGGCAGATATCATAAACTGCTCAATATCCCAGGGAATTTTCCCAGAAGAGCTTAAACTAGCTTCTCTAAAACCACTCTTAAAGAAACCCAATCTTGACCATAAAGACCCCAACAACTTTCGCCCGATTTCAAACCTTCTTTTTATTGCCAAGATAATGGAAAAGCTGGTCAATACTCAACTCTCCAACTACATTGAAGACCACAAAATACTTTACCCCTCTCAATATGGATTCCGTAAAGCATCAAGCACGGAAACTCTACTCATATCCCTGACTGACAACATCATCATGGGACTAGACAAAGGCCAATCCTTCTTACTCATCCTTCTAGACCTTTCGGCTGCGTTTGATACTGTCAACCATTCGACCCTCCTCAACCAACTGTCGAACATAGGAATATCAGGAACTGCCCTATCATGGTTCAACTCATTCCTCAGCAACAGAGGATATAAGGTAAAGATCCACAACAAGGAATCTTCCCGACATTCCTCATCTTTAGGAGTTCCTCAGGGTTCCTCCCTCTCACCTACACTCTTTAATATTTACCTCCTTCCGCTCTGTCAACTACTAACCCGCCTGAAACTAATCCACTTCCTATACGCGGACGACGTGCAGATCCTGATCCCTATCAATGAAACCATCGCCAAAACTCTTGAATTCTGGGAACTCTGTCTTAAAGAAATCAATCTCCTCTTATTGAATTTAAACTTGATATTAAATTCGGCTAAGACGGAACTTCTGATCATCTCACCTGACAATAGTAACCCACTTCTGAGTCTTCCAACCAACCCACCTACCACCCAAACAAGGGACTTAGGAATAATTATCGACAACCATCTCAACTTAAAATCGTTCATCAAACAAACTACTAAAGATGGATTCTACAAACTCCAAGTACTTAAAAGAATCAAACCGCTCCTGCACGTTCGAGATTTCAGAACGGTACTTCAAGCAGTTATCTTTTCTAAGATAGACTACTGCAACTCTATCTTACTAGGTCTTCCTTCCGCTTCCATCAAACCCCTTCAGATGCTCCAGAACACAGCTGCGAGAATTCTGACCAACACCAGGAGAAGAGATCACATCTCCCCCATTCTCAAGAACCTGCACTGGTTGCCTATACACTTCAGAATCATCCACAAATCCATCACTATTATCCACAAGGCCATACATCACCAAACAACGCTCGATTTACAAATTCCTCTCAGACAACACACTTCCACCAGGCCCATCAGAGAAGCCTACAAAGGATCACTCCATGTCCCCCAAACCAAAACCACTCACTACCTAACTTTCAGAGACCGAGCCTTTTCCACAGCCGGCCCTTCATTATGGAACTCTATCCCTCCGGAGCTGAGACAAGAACCATGCCTACCGACTTTTAGAGAAAGGCTTAAGACTTGGCTATTTAAACAAGCCTTCCCAGACCCGATCTAAATGATAGTAATTTTACAAGAGACAGCAAACTATACAATAGATTTCATATCATAATGTAAATAATGTAAATATTTTAATCCCTACCGTTCGGCTCTCTTATTCTAATTTCTCTTCCCAGTTTTAAGACCCTGTTGTAATGTAACTTTTGTTCTCCTTGCACTTGTTTTTCGTTTCTTGTTCTCACCCCTTGTTTTATGTAAACCGGCATGATGTGGTTTCTAATCATGAATGCCGGTATAGAAAAACGCTAAATAAATAAATAAATAAATAAGACAATTGCAGAAAGACTAAATGAATTATTTGCTTCTGTGTTTACTAATGAATAGCAAATCACCTGGACCAGATGATATGCATCCTAGGGTACTGAAGGAACTAAAAAATAAAATTTCTGATCTATTAGTTAAAATTTGTAACCTATCATTAAAATCATTCATTGTACCTGAAGCCTGGAGGGTGGCCAATGTAATACCAATATTTAAAAAGGGCTCCAGGAGTGATCCGTGAAACCATAGACCAGTGAGCCTGACTTCAGTGCTGGAAAAATAATGTAAACTATTCTAAAGATCAAAATCATAGAGCATATAGAAAGACATGGTTTAATGGAACACAGTCAACATGGATTTACCCAAGGGAAGTCTTGCCTAACAAATCAGCTTCATTTTTTTTAAGGAGTTAATAAACATGTAGATAAAGGTGAACCGTTAGATGTTGTGTTTGTGGATTTTCAGAAGGCATTTGACAAAGTCCCTCATGAGAGGCTTCTAAGAAAACTAAAAAGTCACGGGATAGGAGGCAATGTCCTTTCGTGGATTACAAACTGGTTAAAAGACAGGAAACAGAGAGTAGGATTAAATGGTCAGTTTTCTCAGTGGAAAAGGGTAAAAACTGGAGTGTCTCAGGGATCTGTAGTTGGACCGGTGCTTTTCAATATATATATATATAAATGATCTGGAAAGGAATACGATGAGTGAGGTTATCAGATTTGCGGATGGTACAAAATAATTCAAAGTAGTTAAATCACAAGCGAATTGTGATACATTACAGTAGGAACTTGTGAGACTAGAAGATTGGGCGTCTAAATGGCAGATTAAATTTAAAGTGGACAAGTGCAAGTTGTTGCATATAGGAAACAATAACTCTTGCTGTAGTTATACGATGTTAGGTTCCATATTAGGAGCTACCACCCAGGAAAAAGATCTAGGCATCATAGTGGAAAATGCTTTGAAATTGTTGGCTCAGTGTGCTGCAGCAGTCAAAAAAACAAACAGAATTGTAGAAACTATTAGGAAAGGAATGGTTAATAAAACGGAAAATGTCATAATGCCTCTGTATTGCTCCATGGTGAGACCGCACCTTGAATATTGTGTACAATTCTGGTTGCCACATCTCAAAAAATATATAATTGTGATGGAGAAGGTACAGAGAAGGGCATCCAAAATGATAAAGGGGATGGAACAGCTCCCTTATGAGGAAAGGCTGAAGAGGTTAGGGCTGTTCAGCTTGGAGAAGAGATGGCTGAGGGGGGATATGATAGAGGTCTTTAAAATCATGAGAGGTTTTGAACAAGTTGATGTGAATTGGTTATTTACACTTTTAGATAATAGAAGGACTAGGGGACATTCTATGAAGTTAGCAAGTAGCACATTTAAGACTAATTGGAGAAAATTATTTTTCCCTCAATGCACAATTAAGCTCTGGAATTTGTTGCCAGAGGATGTGGTTAGTGCAGTTATTGTAGCTGGGTTTAAAAAAGGTTTGGATAAGTTCTTGGAGAAGTCCATTAACTGCTATTAATCAAGTTGCTTAGGGAATGGCCTCTGCTATTACTGGCATCAGTAGCATGGGATCTTCTTGGTGTTTGGGTACTTGCCAGGTTCTTGTGGCCTGGTTTGGCTTCTGTTGGAAACAGGATGCTGGGCTTGATGGACCCTTGGTCTGACCCAGCATGGCAATTTCTTATGTTCTTATGGCTAAGTCTTAAAAAGCTGCATCTAAGTCAGATAGTTGGATAAGTCTAAAAAGTGCTATTTATCTGGTTATATCTGATAGGCTTTTCCAGTTATCTGACTTAGACAGATAAGTAGTAGGGGTGTGCATTCGGATTGACCGCATTAGTAAAACGCAACTCATATTTTTTTTTTACTTAAAAAATTGATTCGACATAAACGATCGGATTTCCCACATATCGAACATAGATATGTTCGATATGTGGGAAATCGCGATTGTTGAGCCAAAATAAAAATATAAACCCCCTCACCCTCCTTAATCCCCCCCCCCCCGACTTACCACAACTCCCTGGTGATGGAGCGAGGAGTGAGGACGCCATTTCTGCAATCCTTGGCGAGAAGCATGTGACGGCGGCACGTCGAGTGACGCCGGCGTCACGTGATTCCCGGCTCGTTCGCGCCGGACGGCTCGTTCGGCCCAAAAAGAACTTTTGGCCAGCTTGGGGGGGTCAGGAGGCCCCCCCAAGCTCGCCAAAAGTTCTTTTTGGGCCGAACGAGCCGTCCGGCGCGAACGAGCCGGGAATCACGTGACGCCGACGTCACGTGATTCCCGGCTCGTTCGCGCCGGACGGCTCGTTCGGCCCAAAAAGAACTTTTGGCCAGCTTGGGGGGGTCAGGAGGCCCCCCAAGCTCGCCAAAAGTTCTTTTTGGGCCGAACGAGCCGTCCGGCGCGAACGAGCCGGGAATCACGTGACGCCGACGTCACGTGATTCCCGGCAAGTTCGCGCCGGACGGCTCGTTCGGCCCAAAAAGAACTTTTGGCCAGCTTGGGGGGGCCTCCTGACCCCCTCAAGCTGGCCAAAAGTTCTTTTTGGGCCGAACGAGCCGTCCGGCGCGAACTCGCCGGGAATCACGTGACGTCGCGTCTGAGTGACGCGGCGCCACGTGATTCCCGGCGAGTTCGCGCCGGACGGCTCGTTCGGCCCAAAAAGAACTTTTGGCCAGCTTGGGGGGGTCAGGAGGGCCCCCCAAGCTGGCCAAAAGTTCTTTTTGGGCCGAACGAGCCGTCCGGCGCGAACGAGCCGGGAATCACGTGACGCCGCGTCACTCGACGTGCCACCGACGTCACATGCTTCTCGCCAAGGATTGCAGAAATGACGTCCTCACTCCTCGCTCGATCACCAGGGAGTTGTGGTAAGTCTGGGGGGGGGATTAAGGAGGGTGAGGGGGTTTAAATTTTTTTTTTGCACATATGTACATATACCCAACTCATTGGATTTTTTTTATGTCCATATTGGCCGCAAGTGGGACCCCCTTTCGGACATAAAAAATATGAACATAAAATTTTGCTCTGCACATCCCTAATAAGTAGCACCTTTCTGATTTATCCGGCTAAGTAGCACCTGCTGTTGCTTATCTGGATACATTGGAATATAGTCAGATAAGTGTCACTACTTATCTGAATAAGTTCAAATTTGTCCATGTAGCAGCAAAGATGCTACTTGGCTAGATAAGTCAGAATTTAGCTGGATAAGTGTGCACAAATGATATAACTACTTATTTGCACTTCACATTTTAAAGGGATACATAAATAGATTTTACTTGATTTATTTTGATGCATTTACCCCCCCCCCCCCCCCAATAAGTCAGCTATTGCATGCATAATTCAGGGGATTTTCTAACATCTTCTTGGTTTTCTTGTCATGACTGGTGTCCCACAGGGTTTTACACTCTCTGCTGCACTGTTCAACATTTAACTCACACTCTTCTGCTGACTTCTGTCCATTCTGAAACTCTCAAATCGAATCTATGCAGACGATATTCAGTTTTCTTTTCCTATTACATCATCATGGTTGTGTCTCAGGTTACTACTCTGTCAGGTAGAACTAAGGCCTAGATTTTCTAAGGTTGCAGATCTTAGAAAATCTGGCAGTAGCGGGGTGAAGTGGGGGCAGGCTTGCGAAAGCCAGCAGCCATCGCACCACTGTCGTGTGCTGGCTGCCGGCTTTCACACCGAATAACTACGCGTGCGATCACTTTTGAAAATGACCCCCTAAGTGAGGAAAACATCAATAAGGAGTTCCCTTATAGGTTATTCCCTCTCCTTAGATCCCCATGTCATATAAATATAACACATCATTGATCATTAGAGATAATGTATTGGCGAGAGCAATAATTATTTTATAAGGTGGAGCAAATCAGAAAATCAGACAAAGAGATTCATAAAAAATAATATGAATATTTATTAAATGAAGAAATAAATCGTATAGATTATCTTATCTTAGATACAGAAAGATAAAAAACATGGCTAACCTTACCAAATATGAGTTATTTTTCTAGTCATGTCCTGGGCTGCCATTCATGTGGAGTGGAGTTGAAAAATGGCAGTGCCAGAGCCCTGATTACATACAATATTTACACTTTTAAATTGTTGACCATTTATGGTATAACTTCTCAGAGACACATGGTCTTAATACACAGTAATTGAGAACGTAAATTATCAGAAACTTAGGTACTAAAGCCCTGATGACTAAAAATATCCTTTTTCCAAGAAGCACATAATCTCAGTACCCTGCTTCATAGATACTGAGTTTCTTAGAGATTGATAATCTCAAATACTTGGAAATTTACTATCCAGATATATTGGAATCTTACATCATTCATTCATAGTTGCTTTGGCTTGCTATGCAAAATACAACTACAATTATTAAGGAAGCATTTATTTCTATATTGCAGTTACAGTGCTTGTATTTTATTTAAAATAAAAGCTTACATTAGTTAATTGTTTTAGCATTTGCCTGGTTTATAAGCTATAAGCTAATTCAGTTTTAAAAAGCAAAACTTGCAGTTTTCTTTATTTTTTTTCTTCAACTCTGAACAATCTAAATTGAGCTTTCTGAACTCTGGGCTGTCAGCCAAATCAGTTGGCTCTTTGCCAACTATTCTCCCTAAATTAAGATAAGCTCTTGGAAAATGGACTATGGTTCCAATTGGGAGATTATCAGACAGGAACCTTTGCATCTCTTGATGGGACATTTGTGTGTTTCAGATGAGATGTACCTATCTGCATCACCTTATGCTTTACTAGATACTAGGGACGTCTGAAAACTGTTGGGATCCAGCAGATTGTCTGCATATGCTGTTCAGTTCTAATTCACATTACACCAAACTTAAATTTTATGGGGGTAATTCTCAATGATGTGTGTAAGTCAGCACATTCGCACAAAAGAAAGTGTGCACAAAGTTATGCTGTATTTTATAAAATACTGCACATCTCTGCTCTGAAGGCAGGCATATATGTTTCAGTACATGCACATTGTTTTTAATGCAGGGAGTCACTTTGTATACCTGTTTTATAAAGCTACATTCCCATATTTCATGTATAAAATAATTGTTAACGTGTCTGTATTTTCTACATTTTATGTGCTGAAGCAGATATTTTATAAAGTGTGCACACTTGAAAATACTTGTGTATATACTTTAGATTATCTGATCGCTGACACCTCCATTACCCATACTTTTGCCACAAGTTTGATTACGTATGCACATAAACCTCTTACAAAATATTCACTTGTGTGCAAACCACTGAACCCCACTACAGAATGCCCCTGAACACCTTTTTTTTCTATTTCCATGTTCACAGAAAGCTACTAGTGTAGGAATTGCCCTGAAGGTTGGCCTTGCTAGGCTTGAATAAAATTAAATAAAAGAAAGATACTTTTAAGTTGTTTGTGCCTTTCAACTAAAGTGGAATGGATAAACTAGGCTGTGCTGCATCAGTACACAAAAAGGCCAAAGAGTCAAAAACAGGAATAGTGGCCCTTTCCACTTCAATCTAGAAGCAGCTTTAATGTAAATAAGAGAGGTGCAGAGGAACAAACTATAATGTTCCACCTCATGTGGGCTTCATAATTTACCAGTGAATGGTCAATGCTATTTGTAGGTTTGTACCTGCAATGCTACGCATTTGGCAGGGTGCCACCTTTTTTTATAATTGTACTCTGAAGAGAGAGCTGTGTTAAGTGGAGTTCCACAGGGATCAGTGTTTGGACCAGTTCTGTTCAACATCTTTGTGAGCGACATGGGATAGAAGGTAACATTTGTCTATTTGCGGATTATACTAAGATCTGCAATAGAGTGGACATGTCCGAAGGAGTAGAGAGAATGAAAAGTGATTTAAGAAAGCTTGAAGAATGGTTGAAGATTTGGCAGCTGGGATTCAATGCCAAGAAGTGCAGAGTCAAACAGAGATGTGGTAATCCAAAAGAGTTAGATGTGATAGGGAGTGAAAGACAGATGTGCATGGACCAAGAGAGGGATCATGTAACAAGTCAATGGCTAAAGCCAGCAGAATGCTGGGCTGCATAGAGAGAGGAATAACCAGTAAGAAAAAGGAGGTGATGATGCCTTTGTACAGTTCTGGAGCCCATATCTCATAAAGGATAAAGACAAGATGGAGGTGGTCCAGAGAAGGATGATGAAAATGATGTGGGGTCTGTATCAGAAGACCTGTGAGGAGAGGCTGAGGGATCTGAATATGTATACCCTGGAAGAGAGGAGGTGCAGGGGGATATGATATAGACCTTCAGATACCTAAAAGGTTTTAATGATGTATGGACTTTGAACCTTTTCCTTTGGAAAGAAAACACTAGAACTAGGGGTCAAAAAATGAAACTCCAGGGAGGACAACTCAGAACCAACCATAGGAAATATTTCTTCACAGAAAGGTTGGCGGAGGCTTGGAACACCTTCTGGAGGAGGTGGTGAAAATGAAAGCAGTCAAAGAATTCAAAGGGACATGGGATAAACATTGTAGATCTCTAAAGGCTAGAGGATGGAAATAAGATAAGCCCCACACAGCCAATATTCTTTTCAAAACAGCTAGCCAGTCTTAGCCAGAGTGACACAGACCAAGCTTTTGAAACAAACATCTCTCTGATAGGTTCACAAATGCTGATTGGTACGTTTGGGGAGGAAAGTAATAAATCCCAGTCACAAAGGCACCTATTCTGCTCTGGTTTTGCAGGTATGCAGGCCTTATTATTATTATCTTTCTATGTATAAAGCAGTTTTTCTTTTGCAGAAAAAGATTTCAACTATGCCATGCAGCTTTGCAGAAAGACTCCATTTTCGTTAACCACATATACATAATCAGAAGATTTACTGAGCCTTGCTCCTACAGCATCACTGCTATACAGGTCTTTATTGTGAGCGTAGATGGATGCTCGAGAGCATGAGCCCCTGTGGTGAGCCGCAGTCTGCGTAACCCCAGGGCTAGCCATTGTCCACACCACGGGCGGGCAAATGCATCTGGGCATGGGCTGACTGGGACTGGAATAATTTTGCCTTGGATCCAGGCACTCACTTCCTTGGAACAGGAGCACTTGGATGTCCAGGATACTCCAACAACACAATACTGGTCTCTGGGGTAGCCCTCTGGCCAGTCCGAAAGCCCTTTCAGGCTTGCTGGTTGGGAACGGCTTGGGCATCAGGACAGATGAAGGCAAGAGCAGAAGATGACTCTAGAAATGTGGACCTGATGAAGGCAGTGAAGACTTGGAACTAGATGAAGGCACTGAGAAGGTCTGGCACCACTGTGTACCCTACACAACCCGTGGGCTGGTCGCAGACCACAACAATAGCGGTGTAGGTATTTGACTTAGGATTAAGGCGGAAGCTGGAACAAGAACTCTGAAGACCAATACAGGACTCAGGAACTCGGAACTCAGACTCAGGAACCAGGGATGGACATCCGAAGACTTGAACCAGCAAACAAAGACTTTGAAGACTCCGGACAGGATGAAAACTTGGATCCAGGAACAAAATGAAGAGATTAGGACATCACAGGAACCAGGAGACCAGGATCATAGAACAGGCAACATGGAGGACCTTGAAAGTGCTAGCAGACCTTTGCAAAGGCAACAGGAAGCAGACAAAGGTACCCTGTCCCTTTCACAGGTACCATGGCATTTCCCACCACGGGCCCTTTAAATCTTCAACAGAGGCGCGTGCGTGCACCTACAATACTGGTGTGCAGGAAAAAGATGGAAGTCAGTGGCCCACAGTCCACGAAGAACAGGTGATTTTTCTCCGGTCACAGAGAACAACAGACAAGCAGAGGTGGCAGCAGGGAAAGCGGTGATCCAGCCATGCATGGATGGCAGAGGCGGGGTCCAGCCAGCATCAGGAGCTGGCACAGGAGTCAAGCAGATTTCCAAGGCCATGCAGATAGGCAAGGCAACAACGGGGGCACCACTGCCCTCCCACGAGCAAAATCACAACAGTATCACCTCCTCAAAACCCCTCTCTCTAACCTTTCCTCTTTGGCTTTGGAGGGGACCCGTTGTGGGGACACAATCACTGAGCTCATGGACTTTGCAATCTGTTGACAGCGCGGATGAACACTCAAGAGCATGAGCCCTCATGGCGTGACCTGCACAACCCCGGGGCTGGCCAAGGTCCATGCCTCTGGCAGGTAAACGCATCTGGGCACGGGCTGACTGGACCTGGAATACTCATGTCTTGGAACTAGGAAAACACTTGGCTTGGAACAGGAACATTTGGATGTCCAGCACACACCTGGAACGGAGACCTAGCAATGCAATGCTGGTCTCTGCGGTAGCTTTCTAGCCACTCCAACAGCCCTTTCAGACTTGCTGCTTGGAAACGGCTTGTGCATCAGGAGAGATGAAGGTGAGGACAGAAGATGACTCTGAAGAATAGACATGATGATGACACTGAAGACTTGGAACTAGACAAAGGCACTGAGGAGGTCCGGAACCGCTGCTTGCCCTACACAACCCATGGGCTGGTTGTGGATCATGACAATAGCAGTGCAGGCTAGGGATGTGAATCGTTTTTTGACGATTTAAAATATCGTCCGATATATTTTAAATCGTCAAAAATCGTTAGAGCCGCGATACAATAACAATTCCCCCGATTTATCGTTAAAAAATCATAAATCGGGGGAAGGGGGAGGGGAAGGGGGAGGGCGGGAAAACCTGCACACTAAAACAACCCTAAAACCCACCCCGACCCTTTAAAATAAATCCCCCACCCTCCCGAAGCCCCCCAAAATGCCTTAAATTACCTGGGGTCCAGAGGAAGTGTCCCGGTGTGATCTTTTACTCTCGGACCTCCGTGCATTGTAGAAATGGTGCCGGCGCTACCTTTGACCTGTCATATGACAGGTCAAAGGTAGCGCCGGCGCCATTTTGTTTTTTTGTCCCCCGACGTCAGGAGCGTAGGAGATCGCTCCCGGAACCCCGCTGGACCCCCAGGGACTTTTGGCCAGCTTGGGGGGTGCCTCCTGACCCCCACAAGACTTGCCAAAAGTCCAGTGGGGGCCCGGAACGATCTCCTACCGCAAATCATTTTTCCGTACGGAAAAACGATTTGACTGCAGGAGGTCGTTCCAGACCCCCGCTGGACCCCCAGGGACATTTGGCCAGCTTGGGGGGGCCTCCTGACCCCCACAAGACTTGCCAAAAGTCCAGCGGGGGTCAGGAATGACCTCCTGCAGTCGAATCGTGTTGCCGTACGGCCGGCGCCATTTTGCGCAAAATGGCGCCGGCCGTACGGCAACACGGAGATCGCTCCCGGACCCCCGCTGGACTTTTGGCAAGTCTTGTGGGGGTCAGGAGGCCCCCCCAAGCTGGCCAAAAGTCCCTGGGGGTCCAGCGAGGGTCCGGGAGTGATCTACGCTCCTGACGTCGGGGGACAAAAAAACAAAATGGCGCCGGCGCTACCTTTGACCTGTCATATGACAGGTCAAAGGTAGCGCCGGCACCATTTCTACAACTCACGGAGGTCCGAGATTAACAGATCACACCGGAACCCTTCCTCTGCACCCCAGGTAATTTAAGGCATTTTGGGGGGGGGGGGTTCGGGAGGGTAGGGGATTTATTTTAAAGGGTCGGGGTGGGTTTTAGGGTTGTTTTAGTGTGCCGGTTTTCCCGCCCTCCCCCTTCCCCTCCCCCCCCCACTGGACCCCAGGTAATTTAAGGCATTTTGGGGGGGTTCGGGAGGGTGGGGGATTTATTTTAAAGGGTCGGGGTGGGTTTTAGGGATGTTTTAGTGTTCCGGTTTTCGATTTACACGATTTACATGATATTTAAAAAACCCAAACTGCGATGATCCGATTCCCTCCCCCTCCCAGCAGAAATCGATCGTTAAGACGATCAATCACACGATTCACATCTCTAGTGCAGGCACTGGACTCAGGAACAAGGCAGAAACTGGAACAAAAAAGCTGAATACTGGGACAGGACTCAGGAACTCAGAACTCAGATTCAAGAACTCAGGTTTTTGATTCAGGAACTCGGACTGAGACTCAGGAACTCGGAACTCAGAATAAAGATTCAGGAACAAGGGATGGACTTCTGAAGACTTGAACTAGCAAAAAAATACTCTGAAAACTCTGGACAGGATGAAGACTTGGAACCAGGAACAAGACAAGGACTTGGATTCAAGAACAAGGTAAAGACTTGGATTCAGGAACAAAACAAAGGACATCACAGCAACCATGAGATCAGGAACATGGAACAGGCAACATGGAAGATGTTGAAAGAACTAGCAAACCTTTGCAAAGGCAACAGAAAGCAGACAAAGGAGCCCTTTTAGGGGCTGGCTGGAAATTACATCATCAGGAGGCTCCATGGCATTTCCCATAGTCCTCCCGTCAGTGGAATTAGAACAGTCTTCATGTATTCATTCTAAGCCAATAAAATAAACTCTTTTACCGAAACAGTCTGAGTTCCAGTGTTTGTTCCAGACCAAGGGAAAGGGGAGTGAGGGACCTGATTGGGACTCCTGGGTCAAATTCCCCCACTAGTATGTGCATACATCAGCTTTTACAAAATCAGACTGGCATGCCTATATACTACGTACTCACATAACTTCCAATTTTTCATTTACATGCATGGGCACACATTTTTGACGTGCTGATGTTAAAAGTCTACATCTATGCAAATGATGTCCAGTTTGTGCAACCAATGCACCCAGACTCACAAACAGCTGTAAATAAGTTAAGCACGTGCCTTACAGCCATCTAAGAATGGATCAAAACCAACACAATCCATCTGAATCCCAACAAAACAGATATTCTCTAGATATAACACATTCACAGACAAGTTCTTGACCTGAACATCCCTCCTGGAAAGAATGAGCTCCCATTAAAGACACAGGCCTAAAACCCTAGAATTTTACTGGAATTGGACTGGACTGGACTTGGAACTCGCCATGCTACTGCATGGCGAGTTCCAAGTCCAGTAAAATTCCAAGTCCAAGTCCTCTCTATAGTTCGCTGTAAACCGATATAATGTCTCGACTAATATCGGTATAGAAGACTCTTTAAATAAATAAATAAATAAATAAATAAATAAACACATAAATAAATCAATAAATAAATAAAATATTTAGGCAACAGTAAAAAGCTGCCACTTCTATGATAAAACCTTTGAAAACTATGCTCACTCATTGAGAAGAACTAGTGGTTCAAGCCATGATAACCACATAGCTGGACTACTGCACTGCACTTTACAAGGTTCTAACTGATAAGCTCCTCCAGATAATACAAAACTCCACTGCACAACTTATAGAAGAATGCAAACCATGTGACCAATGAGGATTTGTATTTGTTTAAAACAAAATTGCAATATGCAATGAATAAGGCTAATTTGTTTCATTTGGGGGACCCCTGGTTCATAGAAACATAGAAATGACGGCAGAAGAAGACCAAACGGCCCATCCAGTCTGCCCAGCAAGCTTCACACATTTTTTCTCATACTTATCTGTTTCTCTTAGCTCTTTGGTTCTATTTCCCTTCCACCCCCACCATTAATGTAGAGAGCAGTGATGGAGCTGCATCCAAGTGAAATATCTAGCTTGATTAGTTAGGGGTAGTAGGGGTAGTAACCGCTGCAATAAGCAAGCTACACCCATGCTTATTTGTTTTACCCAGAATATGTTATTCAGCCCTTCTTGGTTGTTTTTCTTCTCCCCTGCCGTTGAAGCAGGGAGCTATGCTGGATATGCGTGTAGTATCAGTTTTTCTTCTCCCCTGCCGTTGAAGCAGAGAGCTATGCTGGATATGCGTGAAGTATCAGTTTTTCTTCTCCCCTGCCGTTGAAGCAGAGAGCTATGCTGGATATGCGTGAAGTATCAGTTTTTCTTCTCCCCTGCCGTTAAAGCAGAGAGCTATGCTGGAAATGCATTGAAAGTGAAGTATCAGGCTTACTTGGTTTGGGGTAGTAACCGCCGTAACAAGCCAGCTACTCCCCGCTTTGTGAGTGCGAATCCTTTTTCTTCTCCCCTGCCGTTGAAGCAGAGAGCTATGCTGGATATGCGTGAAGTATCAGTTTTTCTTCTCCCCTGCCGTTGAAGCAGAGAGCTATGCTGGATATGCGTGAAGTATCAGTTTTTCTTCTCCCCTGCCGTTGAAGCAGAGAGCTATGCTGGATATGCATTGAAAGTGAAGTATCAGGCTTATTTGGTTTGGGGTAGTAACCGCCGTAACAAGCCAGCTACTCCCCGCTTTGTGAGTGCGAATCCTTTTTTCCACATTTCCTCTTGCTGTTGTAGCTTAGAGCGATGTTGGAGTCGCAGTAACCATGTGTATGTTTATTGAATAAGGGTATTATCTCCAGGCAGTAGCCGTCATTCTGGCGAGCCACCCACTCTTTATTGACGGCCTCTTGATTTTATGGATCCACAGTGTTTATCCCACGCCCCTTTGAAGTCCTTCACAGTTCTGGTCTTCACCACTTCCTCCGGAAGGGCATTCCAGGCATCCACCACCCTCTCCGTGAAGAAATACTTCCTGACATTGGTTCTGAATCTTCCTCCCTGGAGCTTCAAATCGTGACCCCTGGTTCTGCTGATTTTTTTCCTATCAAAATGGCACTTCTGTTGGGATGAATGCTCCAGAGTTAAATAACTCTGGCATGACCTCAACGGATGACGTCATTTGGCTTGCAAGTGCTAAAAAATGAAGAGGACCAAGAAAAGGCTCTAAGGCCTGGGCCTGACCCTGAATTGAGGCCTAGGGCATCAGGACCCGGCCTCCTGGCGGAGGCCCTGGCATTGGACCTGGTCCAGGCTGAGGACCTGGCATCAGGACTCAGCCTCCGAGTCGGGTCGTGGTCTCAGGCCTGGGTCTGGGGCATTGGAACCCATCCTCCAGGCCAGGTTGTGATATTGGGACTGGTTCTAGGACCCAGCTTAGGCTAAGGCCCTGGCATTGGGACTTGGCCTCCATGTCAGGCTGAAGCCTCGGCCTTGAGTAGGCAGAGGTCACATTGACCCACTGTGCCCTCAGCCTATGCAAGGCCGAGGCTTTGGTCTAGGCCTAGACCAAAGCCGATGGAATCTTAATGGATCGGGTAAGTGGGGACTGGGGGGATCCTGGCTCCAGCATTTTTTTTGGGTGGGTGGGTGGGAAACCCTGGAAGACCTCATTTTCATTTTTTGGCCATTTTGGGGGTGGGGTGGGTGTGTTTAATTGTTTGGTTCATTTTTTTCTCACGAATGAAAACAAATCAAACAATCCATGAACCTAAATTCATGGGGAAAAAAACCTCCCGAAAACGAACAGAAAACAAAAACAATTTTTTTTTCTCCTGCACATCCCTAGTGACCATATCACATGTGTCCTACACAAGCTACACTGGTTACCTATACCATACAGAACAAAATTCAAAATTTTGACACTGCTGTTCAAGGTTTTAAGAGGAGATGGGCCTACCTATTTGAGAGAGACTATACTTACACATACCATCCAGAGGACTAAGATCTTACTTGGATCCTCAATGTCAATTCCATAACTGATCCTTCACAGGAGCAGATCCTTCCTGTTGGAGCTCCCTTATCTACATATACTTCTACACATACTTTAGGAAGCAAATAAAAGCCTGGTTCTTCTATAAAGCTTTTAATACTCAACTCAGAATTCAAAGATGCTAAACTGACTTTGAAAACATCATGGCATTATCCCCAATGCCATAAATATGCTTTTGCAAACCAACCAGTTCTTTAAGTTCTGAGATAACTATTAATGTATCTTCCATGTTATTAGCAGAGTTTAGTCAATGTCTGCTGATCTATCAAGTCAGTGTTAAAGCACACCTTAATTCCCAAGGTACAATGTGATTTTTGCTGATATACTAAATTGCTTACACCTTTCTTATTGTGAAGCTATAATTAATCTATGTTTGCTGCTATTCTAATATGCTGTAAACAGTTTGGGCTAAATTTTGTATTAAAAATGTGATGAATATAATATATCCAAAGTGGTTAATAAATCCAAGAAAGATATATATGTCTTTCTTGGATTTATTAACTGCCTAAATATAGCATCTTTTTGGATGCCTGTAATACGCATGAAATGCTTTCCTGAATAGCTTTGTATTATGCATAACAGGGCCGTTATGTGTATGCTAAAATTTATTACATAGATCTGATTTCCATATAGACTATAATGCATTCTCCATACCAATTACATTTCAGTGGAACTCAATGGAAGATTTTCACGTTGAGTAGAAGCACTACAGGACTCCATTTTATGAGGCCAATTATGAAACAAAATCAAGCTTCATGGTAACAAAACTGCCTACAGACTAGAAAATCTCCAAATATACAAGCTTCACATGAACCAAATCACAGCAACTCTTCCTAAATCTCTCAGGTACACACTGGGATTATAATAACAATGGAAAGCTAAAGTTTGTACATAGTCTCATAGACATGAAAACAGTACATACTGTAAGTTCACTTTCTCACCTTTGTGCTCTCATGAACATATACATCACCAAGTCTCCATTTTGTCTTCTGAAAAAGAATCAACTGAACTTTGCACTTCTTTAGAATCTTCAAATGTTTTGGTCGTATTATTTACAATGGCTTTTAGCCTTACTGGATAGAACAATCAAAGCCTTGCTTTCAAATATCTTTCCGAGTTGGTGTGCCATGCTCCCTCTCTTGCCTTATTCAAATCCAGTCTAAAAATGCACCTTTTTTGCGGTTGCTTTTAAATCTTAACCCATATCATAGAGACTCAGTGAGGTCTAGATTCAGACACAGTCTGGATAGCAAAGTTAACCGGATAAACTTTGGAGGCATATTCAGTAGTGCAGTCACACAATTGAATATAACTGGCTATCTTAAGAAATTAGCTGGTTATCTATATCCGGCTAACTTTAGGACAGCTCTGACCCACCTTAGCTGGCTAAGTCTTCCAGTCAGAGTTAGCCGGTTAATGTAGCTGGCTAACTAAACTCCTCCTAATTTTGCCCCTGGAACGCCCCCAGTTTATCCGGCTAAATTCTAGCCTCCTAAGGTATTAGCTGGCTAGAATTTAGCTGGATAAAGGCTGAATATAGCCGGGTAAGCCATTTAGACAGAAAATGTTTCAGTTATCCATCTAATTGGCTTTTAAATATCGACCTCAGTAAATGCAAATTTATCTCATGTATATTCATTGTGGATATCCTGAAAAACCGACTGGCTGTTGGGGTCCCCAAAACAGGTTTGGGAACCCCTGTCTTAACCCTTGATTATTCTGCTTACATCCTCATTGATTTTAACCATTTTCTTAATGATTACAATTCTCACTCTCTTTTGCTCTATTTACTTGTCTTGATTAGATTGTAAGCTGCACAGAGCAGGGACTGTTGTTTATGTGTTTTTGAACAGTCTTGTGTATTTCACATAGAGTTAGCGAAGTAATAAGTAGTGGTAGTAGTTACTTGCTCTTGCATTGCCAGAAACGTCTTCCTTTTCTGTGCTGTGACTTTATTTAGGTTCAGCAAAATCAACATTTTATTTCTTCCCTCCAGTCCAGGTTCCCATGTCTTAACCTTTTTACGGGCCTTCCAGTAATGGAGGGTATCTCAAAATACAAATCCCTTTTGGTCTTGAGTATGTTATGTTGCTGGTAGGGGTGTGCATTCGTTTGCAACGTATTGGTAATCCGCAACGTATAGGGCCATATTCGTTGTATTCGTGGGGAAGCGAAATGTATCGCGATTCCTCACGAATACAACGAACGTTCACCGAAGAAGGAGCAAATTTAAACAAATCCCCCCCCACCCTCCTGACCCCCCCCCCCCCAAGACTTACCAAAACTCCCTGGTGGTCCAGTGGCAGGTCCGGGAGCCATCTACTGCACTCACGCTGTCAGCTGCTGGTATTCAAAACTGCGCCGATAGCCTTTGACCTTACTATGTCACAGGGGCTACCGGTGCCATTCGTCAGCCCCTGTCACATGGTAGGAGCACAAGATGGCGCCGGCCATCCATTGCTCCTACCATGTGGCCGTTGGCTGCCAGTAATCAAAATGGCGCCGATAGCCTTTGCCCTCACTATGTCACAGGGGCTGACCAATGGCACCAGTAGCCCCTGTGACATAGTAAGGTCAAAGGCTATCGGCGCCATTTTGAATACCGGCAGCCGACGGCGAGAGTGCAGGAGATGGCTCCCAGACCCCCTGCTGGACCACCAGGGAGTTTTGGTAAGTCTTGGGGGGGGGTGTCAGGTGGGTGGGGGGTTGTAGTTAATTCAATTTTAGCCGGGAAACGAATAAGAATGAACGTATGAATGTATCGGGGGCCCCCCCTTGCCGAATGCAACGTATCTGCCCCCGACGAATACGAATACCGAATGCAACGTATGCCGTCACTCTGCACATCCCTAGTTGCTGGTGTTATTGTAAGCACAGTCTTTTAAACTCATTATCCTTCATAAAATGAATTGTCTTTGGCAGAGGGGTCTTCAAAAATGTCACCTGATAATCATCTTCCATTCCTTCTAGAATTTCTAGTTTCTTTGACTCTAATTACTTGCATCTTCACCTTTTCAGTTCTGCGATGATTTTGAATTTGTCCTGCAGCAGCGTCACAGTATCTTCCAACAAAGAAGTCATTTTCTCTAATTTCTCCACTCATTTTTGAACTGAAAAGAGTTGTCCTGTTTGGGATGTCACAATGATTCTCTCATTAATATCTTTAGAGATTGCAACTCCTTCATTGTCATGGAAAGGGTGAGCTTCAGTTTCACTTTCCTGAAGGGTCCTGTTTAGACTTTTTTACTCTGATGCTGTGAAAGTTGCTTTTATCATGCCTGATTTACCTCTGACCATGATGGTTATCTCTTAGGATAAGTATTTGGAAGAGACAGCAATTTTACTTGCGGGGTTTGCAGATTTTTTTTTTTAATAAATATGTTCCCAGAAATCAGATCTCTCACACATCCACCCAGCAGCAGATTCTCTAGTGCCCCCTCCCCACCAGTTCTGTATAGTTTATTATTATGTCTACCTAAAGAGCATTGATATGTCTGCTTCACAATCGTACAGGGTTTCAGAAAAAAATTAATTTAACATTTTGTATATCACTATATTATTTAGTGATCTTGCCATATTAGTGATGAGATCAACATCTTAATACTAAGCAGGCTTTGAGGAAATGAAGGGAGAAAAAAAATTGACATACTATATTTACCTTGAAACGAGACTCAATCTGCTACTGTATTTAATGCTCTATTTTTCATTATCTCATAAGCATATGTTGGAACTGCTACAGATGATGAAGGTAGCTGCTGGGCAGAGCTATCATAAATGTTTTCTATCTCAATTTTAATAAGAGGAACAGGCAAATTGTTTGCGACCTTTGTCAAGGGCTTCCCGAAGACAAGAAACCTAACTAAAACAGAATCTCTAGCCTGAAGCACTGTTGAATATTCAAAGACTTTGTCCTGAGTAAAATGTGTTTAAAGGTGTTGTGCCTGATGGAATCATGTCTAGCATGAAATGTTGAATCCAAGGACAAAAGTTTTTGTTTTTTTTTTCTCTCCTCAGTTATATACTGTAAGCTCACATGAAAATGTATGGAAATATTCCCTCTCATAGCATTGTAGAATAATATTGTGTGCCATGAATACTCTGGACAGAAAACATTTTTAAAAAGGATTCACTAAATATCCGGTATATGCTACTATGATCCAATGTGTCACTCACAGGACATGTTTCCTATGTTTCCTATGTGAACCATAGGAAACATGTCCTGTGAGTGACACATTCTTATGAACTAGAAACTGTGCACCTGGACATCTGTGACCTAAAGGCTTATTTACCATACAAATAATTATTATACAATATGCTGCACCAATAAATTAGGACCGTTTTATTTTCTTGTGGTTGGCAGTTGTATTACATTACCTGCCTTCTTCCTCTGTGACTAAAATGGGGTTGCTGGTAAATGTTTGGGAAACTAGACAATTTTTTTTAATATGTTATCACTGCTTCCTCACATTTGCAAGTAATTTGAAAAGCAGCAATTCATTTTATTATATGGCAAAGTGTAGATTTTATTGAAGTTTATTGCTAAAGCACTGGAAGAGTATTTGTTAGCAGGAGGAGCAATCAGTAGACAACAAGTTGGCTATGCACAATATTTATCTCATGTGCTGTATACAGGGAAGGTTCTATAATGAGGCAAGGTGTGGCGGGTGCCTTAGGTGGAAAGATTTTGAGGCGGCAAAAAAATGCCCATACAAAACAACTGGCAGCTACCTCATCTTGCCACCAGATGCATTATTTAGTTACATGTCAGTGGGGTTCAACCCCCCTGCCCCCCCCCCCCCCCACTGGTGACCAATAAAGGAGATGGTCCCGTGCATCATCCAAAAAAGAAGAAGAGGCCCAGTGGACCATCGGAGGAACCCATCCCTCCAGCAGCTGAAAAAGAAGAGGAAGCCAAATAGTGGCTGAAAAAGAAGAGGAGGCCCAGCAGGCTGAGCCCACCCCGCCAGCAGCCAAAAAGGAATAGGCTTAGCGGTGGATGAAATAAAAAGAAGTCAGCGCCTGCTACCAACAGCCAAAAAATAAAAGGGAGACAGAACACATGTGAGAGAGGTAGAAGGAGTGTGTATTTATGAGCAGCATATGCATGAATGTGTAGGGGAGAAAGCATGTGCATGCATGTGTGAAAGAAAGCATATATGAGACCATCTGTGTGTATGTGTGAGAGAGAGCGTGTAAGAGAGCATCTCTGTGTGTGTGAGAAGGGACAGGTGTGAGCATCTGAGAATGTGAGAGAGCATGTGTGAGAGCATCTACGTGCATGTGTAAGAGAATATGTGTGCATGTGGGTGTGTGCATGCGGGCAGCGCGTCCTCGCTCCCCGACGCCACCGCGTCACTTCTTTCCCATCAGATGCTGTTAATTTTGATTACTGGCGCATAGGACGCACTCCATATTTTCCCCCTATTTTGAGGGGAAATACGATACACTCACACACACACACACACACACACACACACACACACACATATATATATATATATATATATATATATATATATACATATATATATATATAAGAAGAGAAAGTTCATTCACTCTGCCTCCTCTCACACTAATCCACAGAAATCTCAGGATGACTGTAAATCAATAATTCACAGGTATGGAACGTGGGGCTTTTTAAAAAATCTTTATTAGTTTTAATTATTGGGTGTTATTTGATGCCTGCAATTTTGAAATATTATTGATATTTGGGAAATTTTATAATTGTTATGAATTTTTAATTATTGGTTGTTATTCTATTCATCAGTTGTTTTGAAATTTTCTTTTTATTAGTATGTTTTTACTATTATGATTGATGTTTTCTATTCCTTGCTTTTATTGTTTTGAGGTATGGCATTTCTATTTTTCCATTGTTGCTCTGCATACAATCTGGCATATGGAGGTTTCTATTTCATTTTGGTTTATACTTTTATGGTCTCTTTATTCTGTATTTGGTGAGGGTTTGTCTGTGTTGTGCATATGTGACAGAGGTGAGGTATTCTGCTAGTATGTAGTTTCTGTGTAAGGATTTATAGCAGGCTGGCTTGTTCTGTTTTCCATAGGAGGTGTATTTATTTATTTATTTAAAAGCTTTTCTATACCGTCGTGCATAATCACATCACAACAGTGTACAATATGTTTAACTCTATAAATAGTCACATACTCAGAAACAAAATTGAACAACATAGCATTAGTGAAATACAATCATAAGATAAAATTATAAGATCAAATTATAAAAAACTCAAAAAAGTATAAAAGAAAAACATTCATAAAACTTAAACCTATTACTCTAAAAGTTTGCCTGCAAAAGCTCGCTCAAAAAGGCAAGTTTTTAGTTCTTTTTTAAAACTGCTCCTGATTCAAGAAGTAACTCCTTTGGTATTGTGTTCCATATGCTTGGACCTGCCACAGAGAGAAGTTTCTCGTATTGATGTTAAATGAGCGGTATTCAATGAAGGGATGACGAGTAATCCTTTATTGGTGTTTAGGGCCTGGTGTAATATTTGCAGTGTTGCTTTTTCATAGTTAGGGTTTTTACTGTTTGAGGGATGATAGTGCTCTTTTAGTGTGGGAGGTTTAGTATATTATAATTGTAATTCAGTTTACTCTGGGCTTTCTGAGGGCAGAGCCCACACTCATCATGCAATCTCCTAGGACAAGCAGGATGGTAGTCCTCACATATGAGTGACATCATCCGGTGGAGCCCCGACACGGAAAATTTATGTCAAAGTTTCTAGAACTTTGACTTGCCATACTGGGCACGGCCAGCATCCCCTATACCACACTTCCACATGGGGTCCCTCTTCAGTCTCTCTTTTTTCCATGGAGCTGCAGCAAGTTTTTGCTTTTTTGTGATTTTTTTTTTGCCTGCATTCAATGTTGGGTCCCTCTCGGTCCATTCCCATAGCTCTCCTTGTCAGGGATTTTACTAAATTTATATTCACAGATGCTTCCCCTGTGGCAGCGGTGCTTCAGTGCCCGCATGCATCAAAACCTGCCGCCTTTGATCTTGAAACTGCTTCCCATTTGTTCCACCCTATCATGGCTGCATCTGGTTTCTGGCGATGCCCTCAGTGGCCAAGGACCATGTCCATTGTGGACTCGCATGAGGTATGTGTCCTCTGCCTGGGGGCAGCACATGATGTCCCAGGTCACTGCAAATGTGCACAGATGACCCCGAAGGGATGTCATCTTCGGCTTGGCAAGATGTAACAACACTTTGGGTTGGAGAAGACTGCACCATTGGCATTGGCGACATCAGCATTAAAGGACCATGGAGACACACTGATGGACACTGAACCATCGACATCAGCAAGACCATTGGTCCTGTCGGTGTTGTTGGCGGATAGGGGTATTGGAGACCGACCACCATCTTGCTCCTCCAGGCCTAGGACGTCAGGCTCCTCATCATCAGCCTCAGCACTGGGGAAGGACTGTGCTGAGCATTTGAGGGAAGTTGAAGAAACATCACCATCGGTCCCTGTCAATGTATGGTGCCGGGCTTGGGGATGCACCTGCTTATGTTGTGATGTTCTCGAAGCGATCTCATGGAGAGGAGCACCAGTCCTCCATTGGTGCTGGAATTCTGTGATAGTCTCCATCAGTCATAATGCTAGGCATCAATCTGCCTCTTGGGTCCGAAGAGGATCTGGCCATCCCTCCTTCCTCCCAGTCGGTGTTAGCATTTGCAGTGCTCAAGGAGGTGTTTGAGTGGCAAGTCCAACTGACTATCAAGCGGGCGATGTGGGGCATTGGTCCAGCGGCACCGATGGCACCAGAACAAGTACCATTCATGCTATAACCATTATTGGAGAAGCTCAATGCACTCATCGGTGCAATACCAACCCAGCTGGTGTCAGTTCCCAGGCTGGTGTTGGTGCCCATAGGAGCACCGCAGCCTCCCCCTACCTATGCTGTGGTCATTGCCGGTTTCTCGGAGGAGAAAGCTCTGCCCAGGCCAGCTGAGAAGGAGAGGCCTGCAGACCTCCGTCCAGATCTGCCAGTGCCTGCACCTCTGGACAAAGGCTGAGTGCCTAGGGTCCCATCCCCTGTTGCTTTCAGTGAGGATGAAGTCCCTATGACCCCAGTGGGGATGACCTCACGTAATCCTCCTCCGATAGCTCTGAGTGTCTACCCTCAGACCCTTCTTCAGAAGAGTGAAGGACTTAACCTTTGCAGGTTTTGTGAGGATGAAGGCGGAGGCCATCCCAATTCAGTTACTGAAGGAGTATGCCAAACACAAAATGCTTGATATCTTTCAGTTCATGGAGCCTCCTAAGGAGATTGTGGTGGTCCTGCTACATGAGTTCCTTAAGGAGTTTCTGCTGAGGATTTGGGAACACCCCCTCACAGTGCCTCCCATAAACATGAAGGCTGAGAGGGTTTACCTCATCCATAAGGCTGCCAGATTCTATAAGTGACAGCTGCCCCACCAGTCAGTGATGGTCAAATCTGCTCTCAAGAGAGCCAAACATTGTAGGACCCATTCCTCAGAGCCCCCAAGAAAGGATCACAGAGCAATGGATGCTCTTGGGAGAAAGGTGTTTTAGGGAGCTGTGCTCATTGCCCGCACAGCTTCCTATCAGCTATACATGAGCCAGAACTCGGGGGACATCTGGAAGCAGGTGCAGGAAGTAGCTGAGTAACTGCCTTAACAGCAGGAGGACACTCTCATTTTACTGGTGCAAAAGGGCCTGGAGTGTGAAAAACATGAGGTCCGAGCGACCTATGATGTTTTTGAGACAGCATCGATGGTCTTTGCAGTGGGAATTGGTGCCCACAGAATGGCATGGCTTCGGGCTTTGGATCTCTGACTGGAGGCATAGGAATGACTTGCTGATGTGCCGTGTACTGGGGAGAAACTCTTCAGAGATAGGGTGAGAAACACAGTGGCCCAGTACTTGCACCACCATGAAACCCTCCACCAGCTCTTCACCAGCACTCCAGACCCATTCTCCTCAGCTTGGATGTCAGTGAGATTGGGGCAGAAGAAGTCTTTCTTTTTCCAGAGGAAGTACTATCCTCTGCCTCCTTACTCCCATCAACAGCATTAGGGCTCCCACGGCTGTCCCAGGCAGCAGATAGTAGAGATGAGCTTCATTTTTTTTACCGTGTCGTTTTTTGAGTCGGACGCTTCAGGGTAAAGTTCATTTTTCCTCGGTTAATTTTTTGGAAAAACGAACAAAAAACTAAACAGGGAAAAACGAAACGGGCCCAAAAAATGATGCGGTAAAACGAAGCTCAAAAAAACCCACCCCAAGCATTAAAATTTACTATAATACATTAAATACAATGCCCCCCCACCATCCTGATCCCTCCCCAAGACTTACTAACATCCCTGGTGGTCCAGTGGGGTCCCGCGAGCGATTTCTCCCTCCATGCCGTTGGGCTGTCGGGCCTGCCTCACATCAAAATGGTGCCGAAAGCCTTTGCCCTTACTATGTCACAGGGGCTACCGGTGCCATTGGTCAGCTCCTGTCACATGGTAGGAGCACAAGATGGCGCCGGGGTTAAAATGGGCTCTTAGAGAAGATAAGGCCATTGCAGAAAGACTAAATTAATTCTTTGCTTCCATGTTTACTAATAAGGATGTTGGGGAGATACCAGTTCCGGAGATAGTTTTCAAGGGTGATGAGTCAGACGAACTGAACCAAATCACTGTGAACCTGGAAGATGTATTAGGCCAGATTGAAAAACTAAAGAGTAGCAAATCACCTGGACCGGATGGTATGCCTCTTAGGGTACTGAAGGAACTAAAAAATGAAATTTCTGATCTATTAGTTAAAATTTGTAACCTATCATTAAAATCATCTATTGTACCTGAAGAATGGAGGGTGGCCAGTTTAACCCCAATATTTAAAAAGGACTCTGGGGCGATCCAGGTAACTATAGACCAGTGAGCCTGACTTCAATGCTGGAAAAATAGTGGAAATTATTCTAAAGATCAAAATCGTAGAGCATATAGAAAGACATGGTTTAATGGAACACAGTCAACATGGATTTTCCCAAGGGAAGTCTTGCCTAACAAATCTACTTCATTTTTTTGAAGGGTTTAATAAACTGTGGATAAAGGTGAACTGGTAGATGTAGTGTATTTGGATTTTCAAAAGGCGTTTGACAAAGTTCCTCATGAGAGGCTTCTAAGAAAACTAAAAAGTCATGGGATAGGAGGCGATGTCCTTTCGTGGATTACAAACTGGTTAAAAGACAGGAAACATAGAGTAGGATTAAATGGTGAATTTTCTCAGAGGAAAAGGGTAAACAGTGGAGTGCCTCAGGGATCTGTACTTGGACCAGTGCTTTTTCAATATATTTTTAAATGATCTGGAAAGGAATACGACGAGTGAGGTTATCAAATTTGCAGATGGCACAAAATTATTCAGAGTAATTAAATCACAAGCGGATTGTAATAGATTACAGGAGGAACTTGCGAGACTGGAAGATTGGGCATCCAAATGGCAGATGAAATTTAATGTGGACAAGTACAAGGTATTGCATATAGGGAAAAATAACCCTTGCTGTAGTTACAGATGTTAGGTTCCATATTAGGAGCTACCACCCAGGAAAAAGATCTAGGCATCATAGTGGATAATACTTTAAAATCGTCGGCTCAGAGTGCTGCAGCAGTCAAAAAAGCAAACGAATGTTAGGATTATTAGGAAGGGAATGGTTAATAAAACGGAAAATGTCATAATGCTCTGTATCTCTCCATGGTGAGACCGCACCTTGAATACTGCGTACAATTCTGGTCACCCGCATCTCAAAAAGATATAGTTGCAATGGAGAAGGTACAGAGAAGGGCAACCAAAATGATAAAGGGGATTGGAACAGCTTCCCTATGAGGAAAGGTGAAGAGGTTAAGGCTGTTCAGCTTGGAGAAGAGACAGCTAAAGGAGGATATGATAGAGGACTTTAAGAATCATGAGAGGTCTTGAATGAGTTGATATGAACTCGGTTATTTACACTTTCAGATAACAGAAGGACCGGATGGGGGGGGGGGGGGGGCATTTCCATGAAGTTAGCAAGTAGCACATTTAAGACAAATCAGAGAAAATTCCTTTTTACTCACATGCATAATTAGCTCTGGAATTTGTTGCCAGAGGATGTGGTAGTGCAGTTAGGGGTAGATTTGTTTTAAAAAGCGCGATCGCGTATTTTTGTTCGCCGCAGCAGGCGCAAACAAAAGTACGCAGGATTTTATAAGATACGTGCCATAGCTGCGGTATCTTATAAATCCTGGATCGGCGCGTACAAAGGCTGCCGATTTGGGCAGCCTGCGCGCGCCGAGCCGCGCAGCCTGCCTCCATTCCCTCCGAGGCCGCTCCGAAATCGGAGCGGGCCTCGGAGGAAACTTTCTTTTGCCCTCCCCTCACCTTCCCCTCCCTTTCCCCTACCTAACCCACCCCCCTGGCCCTATCTAAACCTCCCCCCTTACCTTTGTCCCTAGATTTACGCCTGCGAGAAGCAGATGTAAATCTACGCGCGCCAGCAGACTGCTGGCGCGCCGTCATCTGACCCAGGGGCTGGTCCGGAGGCCTCGACCACGCCCCCAGTCCCGCCCCCGAAACACTGCATCATTCTGCCCCGCCCCGACACGCCCCCAACACGCCCCCTTCAAAAAACCCCGGGACTTACGCACGTCCCGGGGCTCTGCGCGTGCCAGCGGCCTATGCAAAATAGGCGCGCCGGCGCGCGAGGGCCCTGCTCGCATAAATCCGGGCGGATTTACGCGAGCAGGGCTTTTAAAATCCGCCCGTTAGTGTTGCTGGGTTAAAAAAAGGTTTGGATAAGTTCTTGGAGGAGAAATCCATTAACTTCTATTAATCAAGTTTACTTAGGGAATAGCCACTGCTATTAATTGCATCAGTAGCATGGGATCTTCTTGGTGTTTGGGAATTGCCAGGTTCTTGTGGCTTGGTTTGGCCTCTGTTGGAAACAGGATGCTGGGCTTGATGGGCCTTGGTTTGACCCAGCAATGCAATTTCTTATGTTCTTAAGTAGTGCAGCAACCTTTGGGAAAGGTGTTTCAGAGTCTAAATTGAAAATGTTGCAGCAAAAACTGAAAAAACAAGTAATGACACAATTGCTGGAGAAAAGAGGGAAGGAAAGGAGAAACATTGAAATACATTAAGATAAGTACAACATTATGAAATTTGGTTCAAATCCTGCCAGGTGAATTACTGCTTAATACAGGAGGTGATTGGTTTAACCACTGGGGTAGATTTTTAAAAACTGCGCGATCGCGTACTTTTGTTTGCGCAGCAGGCGCAAACAAAAGTACGCTGGATTTTATAAGATACGCGCATCCTCTAAAATCCTGGATTGGCGCGCGCAAGGCTGCCAATTTTGGGCAGCCGGCGCGCGCCGAGCCGCGCAGACTGCCTCCGTTCCCTCCGAGGCCGCTCAGAAATCAGAGCGTCCTCGGAGGGAACTCTCTTTCACCCTCCCCCTCACCTTCCCCTCCCTTCCTCTACCTAACCCACCCCCCCCGGCCCTATCTAAAACCCCCCCCCCCTACCTTTATCCATGGATTTACGCCTCCCGGAGGGAGACGTAAATCCACGCGCGCCAGCGGCCTGCTGGTGCGCCGAGACCCAACCGGGGGTCGGTTCCGGAGGGCGCGGCCACGCCCCGGAACGCCCCGGCCGAAACCACACCCACGGGCCCGCCCCAAAACACAAGCGTCGTTCGGCCCCGCCCCCGACATGCCCCCGACATGCCCCCCGTCCAAAAAACCCCGGGACCTACGCGCGTCCCAGGGTTCTGCGCGCGCCGGCGGCCTATGGAAAATAGGCGCGCCGGCACGCAAGGCCCTGCTCGCGTAAATCCGCCCGGATTTACGCGAGCAGGGCTTTTAAAATCCGCCCGACTCTGTATTATTTTGTGGAAATAAAAAACATGAAAAAATAAAAAATGATGAGGATTATTGATTGTTAACAATACAAAAGGACTTTTAACATATGAAATTGAAAAGTACTTTTAACATAAAAGAAGAAGAGAGATTTTTAGACTCATCATTGCAACAACTGCTGTGGATTCAACAAGTAAAATTTTCAACCAGTGGTGAGGTCTTTTCCTCTCTATATTAACAAATTATTTAAAAATTCTTAAAAAAATTTAAAATTTAAAAAAGCATAAAATTAGAAAACTTAAAAATAAAAGTAATGAAAAGGTTTGTCTGTGGTATGTATGTGGTGTGCTTGGAGTTGTGAATGAGGTGGGCACCGGTGTGGTATGTAGGATGGTAAGGAAAAAGGGGGGAGGGAGTTAGGGTATAAAAATCTAAAACTAGGAAGTGCGATTACTGGTGGGATCACTTGTCGTATTGTTAGTTTTGGCGTACGGTTTGTACTGTACACTGTTTCTTAATTGAGTTCTGTTATGCCGGATCCCTGTGAAGGTGTATTGTCTTCTTGTCAATACAAATTATTTTGAAGAAAAAAAAAATTACAATTTAAAATGAGATATTGTCATTTGTAATTCGTTAGTGAAATACACTTTGAGTATAAGCAGTAACATTTACAATACTAGCAAGTTTTCAAAATAACCTTTACCCAGAGCTCAGGATTATCCACTGTAAGCAAGTTATATGTAACGTTTTGCTAATATTAGAACGTCTGCATTAAACCATCTGTCAGAGTCCAAAATGAAAGGTGTAAACCAGTGTATGTATCCCCCATAGTCTTTTTATTTTACATACATCCCAGTGGAAATGTTTTCAGGTCCCTTAAGAAATCAGGATTGCTACCCTGCACTATAATGCCATATGCTATGGTTCACATGACATACTACCTAAAAGTCATAAATTATTATGAGGCTTTTGCAGTCCAGTGATTAGAAATGTTTATGTAAATGTGCCCAAGGAGAAAAATGGCATGGGATGTTATACAACAATGCGTATGGCAGCTCTAATGAGATACTTTGACTCAGTCAGTGTTGTCTTGAAAACAATCTGATCCCAGCATAATGAGAAATTAATGTCTTTTTTTAAATGCATGGATAGCTGCTATTATAACCTAGAAAGTATTGGTTTCTGCTATGGAATTTGAAATGAATATAGGGAAGTATAGAGATGCAAAAATGAAAAATCAATAGTAAAACATGTTTGAAAGAAACCAGAAACTGTTTCTACTACTTAATATTGCAAAAGTGTGCATGCCAGACAATACTCAGCTTCTATCAACTAAAAAATGTTACTCTTAAGTTTTTATTTATGAAAGTCTTTCAGTTGCTTTCCTGTAATTCCCTTGAGCTCCTAAGATGAGTCTAGGTTGGAGGAGTGTCATAAATGACCTCTGATGGGAAAATATCTCATTGGTTCATGCTGAGTGAGATACAACTGTGCTTGCATTGAAACAAAACAGGACATTGTAATGAAATTTCCTGCTTCATTTCATTTTATTTTTAAAATGAAACAAAAGAAAACAAACTAAATTTTGTTTGTTTTCCTTTTTCTTTTTAAAGAATTGTCTGGTCCCTGTTCAGCTGAACCCCCCTCCCCCCAAATAGCTTCCCACGATACTCCCAACCTCCCCTGACCTTTTTACCTCATGACCTGCTCTCCTATTAAGACTTCCTCCTGAGAGAACAATGCCCTGTGATCACTATCTGATTTCATGCTGAAATGTCCTACATCCTGATATCAACTTTGTGAGTATCCAAAGATACTTCAAGATAATTTTCAACACTCAATTACCTGCAACACTGAGTATCACCAGCCAGCTCTGACCTGTTGTACTACCTCCCACTCCCAGCCATCCCCATAACATGTGCCTAGCACCATAACCCAAACTTTTCTCCCATCTCCCATCCTCCATAGACACAATAACTGATCAAGATTTTTACTCCCTGCCTTATACTTCATAAGCGAAAACAAGCTCCACAGAACTATCATCTATCCCCCTAGATCAGCACTCTATACAATATCAACAAACACCCAGGAATAGTCTCTCTATAATCTGCTTCTTCTCACAGGTCCACTTCACAAAACAGAGAACCTGCTATTCGACTTAATCACTGATCTATCTGCAAAGCATTATATGCCTGACAGAGACCTGAGCATATGATACCAACACACACCAACTTTATCCATATCTGCTCCAAGGCTATTGCTCTGCTCACTCCCTATATAAAATTAGGTGGGGGTGTAGGAATCATTTTCAGACATACACTTGGCCTAACCTCCAATAACTTGACAGAATAGAAACTATCTTCCTACAGACTAATTCTCATACCAAATGGGGCCTCTTCCGATTATACCATCTACCTCAAGTCAATGATGAGCGTTCTAGGACCCTCATGCAATCATAGCAGTCACAATACTTGAGCACCCAAGAATAGTCTTCCTCAGTGATTTCAGTATCCCATGTTGATAACCTAAACTCTATAGATATATGAAACTGGTACATATGTGATAATTACTATAACAATATACGGAGCAATCACATATAAAGTGAGTTTTATGACGTATTAAACCCTCATATTTCTGAGCATACCATACATATACGCTGAATAAGTGTCCTTAATATTCAAACACTTTGAAGATTTAGTGTTTGCTCAATATATTTTATAATCACAGGGTTTTGTTACGTCATTTCTCATGCCACAAAGTTGAAAATGCTTATATGTAGAGTAGCAATATAATTTTATAATCTTTTTTTTTAATTTTTTTTGTTCTAAATTTTTCAATCTCTTTAAACTTTACTATTCCATTAGTGCAAGGAAAACAGGGTTTTTTCAGCTTATCCTTCCCAGTAAACGTCCATAGCCGAATCAGCCAATATCATGGCTCACGCCGGTCTTCTCTCGGCAAATATTCCGGCGAACAGTCCAACTTATTAGAGATTGAACCGCCCAATTTTTTAGGTGCTCAAGATGCAGTCCGTTCTTAACAACTGCTATAAGAAGCAGTTTGGCTGATTCGGCTATGGACATTTACTGGGAAGGATAAATTGAAAAAAAACTTTTTTCCTTGCATTAATGGAATAATAAAGTTTAAAGAGATTGAAAAATTTAGAACAAAAAAATATTTAAAAAAAAGATTATAAAATTATATTGCTACTCTACTTATAAGCATTTTCAAGTTGTGGCATGAGAAATGACGTAACAAAACCCTGTGATTATAAAATATATTGAGCAAACACTAAATCTTCAAAGTGTTTTGAATATTAAGACGCTTATTCAGCGTATATGTATGGTATGCTCAGAAATATGAGGGTTTAATATGTCATAAAACTCACTTTATATGTGATCGCTCCGTATTTTATATTGATAACCTAAACTCAGCATCTGCCACCTCATTTTCTCGTCACTGAATGGCCTAGGCTTTAGCTAATAAATCAACAACCTAGCACATACAGCTGATCACACTCTTGTCCTGGTACTCGCACTGCACAAATTACTACACGATCAAGAACACTGAATTAACACCACTTTTCTAGTCTGATAACTACTTGATTCACCTGAAATTGCAACCACTCGCAACCAGGTTATCCAAAAATGGTAAATACCAATCTAGTCAGGCTGATCTTCCATCTCAACCCCAAATGGCTCCTTCAAACTCTCTCCAACACTTTTCAACATCTATACGGCCCCACTTGGCAAACTAATCAGAGCCTCCTAAATTCTCTATCACACCTACACAGATGTTATTCAGCTCATTTGTCCTCTGAACTCAAATGCTAACCAATTAATTACTAACCTGAGAAACTGCCTCAAAAAGATCTCAGACTGGGTCTACTACAACAAACTTAATCTAAACCTTCAAAAGACAGGTGCTTTGGATTGGAAAGAAAAATGTCTACACCCATATCCGCTCTAGAGTGACTATGGAAGCTACAGTCCTTACCATAGTTTAGGCTTAATCCTGGACTTCAGGATTGTATATGGGCTTCTCCACCAAAGCCCATATACAAGCAGTAGCAAAAACAGTCTTCTTTCCAATGGGGCAACTGTACTACCTCTGTGCCTTCTTTGATGCTCCCACTTTTTTGCTACAGTGATCCTAGCATATGTGATCTCTAGGGATGTGAATCGGGCTTCGGAAGATTGAAAATATCGGACAATATTTTCAAAATCGTCAGAAATCGGGGTCGCCCCCAAAACGATAGGAAAACCCCACGATATTGATCGTGGGAGTTCTCTTATCGTTTTGGGGGAGGGCGAGAAAAATGGCACACAAAAATAACCCCTAAACCCACCCCGACCCTTTCAAACTAATCCCTTAGCTTCCCCAACCCTCCCGACCCCCCAAAAAACTTTTTACAGGTACCTGGTGGTCCAGTGGGGGTCCCTGGAGCGATCTTCTGCTCCCGGGCCATCGGCTGCCACTAAACAAAATGGTGCCGATGGCCCTTTGCCCTTACCATGTGACAGGGTATCCGTGCCATTGGCCGGACCCTGTCACATGGTAGGAACACTGGATGGCCGGTGCCATCTTGTGCTCCTACCACACACACACATGAGGAGCGGAAGAGCAGCAGCAAGGCAACGAACAATGCACAGTTGGCCACATTAACAGCCAGCAGTATCAGCGGTGAGTAATGTGACTCACGGGACAGCCCTGCAAGCCGCTAGACCTAACAAGCTGTAAATGATGTTTTAAGTTTTTTGGGTAGCCCAACATAGAGGGAATTGCAGTAATCGAGGCAGGAGATCACTAGAGATGTGAATCGGAACCGGAATCGGTTTCGGATTCTGGTTCCGATTCACATGTGGTTTTTTTTCATCGGGCCCCGGTCGCGGTTTTGTTTATTGGCTGCCGCCCGAGCCGATAAAAAACCCACCCGACCCTTTAAAACTAATAACTTAGCTTCCCCCACCCTCCCTACCCCCAAAAAAAATCTTTTACCGGTACCAGGTGGTCCAGTGGGGGTCCCTGGAGCGATCTCCTGCACTCGGGCCATCGGCTGCCACTAATCAAAATGGCGCCGATGGCCCTTTGCCCTTACCATGTGACAGGGTATCCGTGCCATGGCCGGACCCTGTCACATGGTAGGAGCACTGGATGGCCCGCGCCATCTTGTGCTCCTACCATGTGACAGGGGCTGACCAATGGCACCGGTAGCCCCTGTGACATAGTAAGTGCAAAGGCTATCGGCGCCATTTTGAATACTGGCAGCCAACGGTCCGAGTGCAGGAGGTCACTCCCGGACCCCCGCTGGACTTTTGGCAAATCTTGTGGGGGTCAGGAGGGTCCCCCAAGACTTGCCAAAAGCCCCTGGTGGTCCAGCGGGAGTCTGGGAGCGATCTCCTGCACTCGGACCATCGGCTACCAGTATCAAAATGGCGCCAATAGCCTTTGCCCTTATTATGTCACGGGGCTACCGGTGCCATTGGTCAGCCCTGTCACATGGTAGGAGCACAAGATGGCGCGGGGCCATCCAGTGCTCCTACCATGTGACAGGGTCCGACCAATGGCACGGATACCCTGTCACATGGTAAGGGCAAAGGGCCATCGGCGCCTTTTGATTAGTGGCAGCCGATGGCCCGAGTGCAGGAGATCGCTCCAGGGACCCCCCACTGGACACCTGGTACCGGTTAAAAGATTTTTTGGGGGGGGTCGGGAGGGTGGGGGAAGCTAAGTTATTAGTTTTAAAGGGTCGGGTGGGTTTTTTATCGGCTCGGGCGCAGCCAATAAACAAAACCGCGACCGGGCCCGATGAAAAAAAAACCACATGTGAATCGGAACCAGAATCCGAACCGATTCCGGTTCCGATTCACATCTCTAGTGATCTCCTGCCTCGATTACTGCAATTCCCTCTATGTTGGGCTACCCAAAAAACTTAAAACATCATTTACAGCTTGTTAGGTCTAGCGGCTTGCAGGGCTGTCCCGTGAGTCACATTACTCACCGCTGATACTGCTGGCTGTTAATGTGGCCAACTGTGCATTGTTCGTTGCCTTGCTGCTGCTCTTCCGCTCCTCCTTATGTGTGTGTGTACCCAACGATTCCTGATATAAAGGGCCCACAGTGGAAAAACAACTTCAGCACTTCCTAATGACCTCATGGTGCCTTCCCATAAAATGCTCCTCCTGAAGAGCATCAGATGCCTCTGCAACAGGTCTCCTGGAGCACTCTTTGTCTTCAGTGCATGTTGTCTTGTTTCTATGTTCCTGGTCTTTTCCCTGAGTTCCTGTATTGCCTTGTCTTCTCTCTTTTTTGCCCTGGCCTAGCCACGTACCTGCCTTCCTTTCCCAGCTGTAGTCCTGTCTATATCTTTATCCTTGTCTTGTTCCTCTGTTTGCCTGACTTCTTGGATTCTGACCTTGGTGTTGAACCTCAACTATTCTTGATTTCTGCCTGGACCTGACCTCTGCTTTGGACCTGACCTCCGGCCTGTCCCCTGGTTCTCGTTGTCTGCCGCCTGCCCTGCTCTCCAGCCTGCCCTCTGGTTCTTGTTATTTGCTGCATGCTCTGACTTATGCCTGGCCTTAGATTTTTGTTCTTACCACTGCCCTAGGGACTCACCTAAGATCTGCTGGCTGCCAGAATCCAAGAGCTTAATCTGCGGGGAAAGCATCTTGAATAGCAAAGCTCCAGCCCATCCTGCCACAGGGCACATCCCCAGCTGATGGAGTGGGCCTAGTGAGTTCACTGCACCAACCACTCCACAGTACCTAGGGTCCACCATCACCAGATCTATTTCAAAGCTTGTAGAAAACTTGGGAGCATGAACCTTGCTAAATGTCAATAGGTTTGACTGAATACTCCCACTTCTGAGAAACCTGCACTACCTTCCCATATATTATTGTACCCTATTCAAAATCCTGGTCTTGGCCAAGGACCTTAAGGACCAGGCATTGCTCTTCCTCAAAACCAGACTTACCCCATACTCATCCTCCCAGACATTCTACTCACTATCATATTCTTGCCTAATAGTATCAACCCTGAAGGAAATGAGATTCTCAATCACTAGGAAAAGAAGTTCAGAAGATCAGCCCACTGTCTCTGGAACTCCCTACCACTAGACATCCAACTTACACCCAACATCCTCCTCTCCTCCTCACCTGTCATTGACATTAACTATTTCATTTCAAATGAATGCACATCTCTATTTATATCAGCCTTTGACCCTCAATCAGAATCGTAATCCCGACTTTTGGGAACTTGCCAGGTTCTTTTTGGGAACTTATGGCCTGGATTGGCCACTGTTGGAGTCAGGATGCTGGGCTTAAATGACCTTTGGTCTGACCCAGTATGGCATGTTCTTATATTCTTTTAATCTCAGCCCGGGTCTCTCATACCCTGACTGAGCTGAATGACAACACTCTCACTAACAGCCAACCTCTTAAGTTGGTGAAACTTCACTGACTGATTTACTGATGTGCCCTACACTTGTTTCTTAGCTTATAGTTGTTGTATTATCTACTTTTAATAGCCTAAACTGTGTATGAAAACCTTTATCTGTATGTATGCCCTAGAACATATTAATTTGGAAACCCAAATCTACATGTGCTGAATTTCTCTAAACTCTGCCCAGCTTTGTTGTATTACCTGCCTTAGTTTATACTGCCAATGAAGGCTATACCTTTATGCTTGTCTCTAGAGCACATACTCATATACTGTAATTTAAAATTGCTAAATTGTGTTGAAAACAGTGCCTTGTATATACTTGTAAAATCCTTCTCTGCTGTAATATGCTTTGAACACTGTGGTTGGAAAAAGCTTGATATAAATAATTGATGATGATGATGATGACTTCTTTAAACTCTATTTAAATCTTCACAGGACAGGAGTGATCCCCAGTTGCTTCTGCCCCGCTACTGCTGCTATTTGATATGGCGCCAAGAGACTGAGGCTGGCACCATTATTGCTTTCTTTTCCATAAAATGTCCCTAACCTGAGCAGGAGGAGACTAGGATTGGCAAAAGGCCCAGGAGGTGTCTGGCTATTTTTGTAATGGGCCAAGGCCCAGCGAAAGTTTCTGTTTTATTTGTTGTTTCTTTTCTTATTTCATTTTTTGTTTGACTTTTCATTTCAAATAAATGTAATGAACAAAACAACAGAAAAGAACAAGAAATCAGAATCAATGAACAAAATATCTGTACATGCTAATCAGAACAACGAATGTGAGTTAATGTATAACTTTGCTGCTTTCTTAGAGGGTCATTTACCAAATTACATTAATGTTTTTGTTGTGGTTTGGGAGGGAGGGAGAGCCTCTATGGAGGCTTGCTTATATTGTCACTTTTTAAACCATCGGAAGAGGGGACATTATGAACGCAGGGTGAGGTTTGTGGGATGATTTGGATTTGGGGGGGGGGGGGGGGGCGGCAGTTTTATATGCAAAGTCAATCATACGAACAGCAGGGTTACCATCAGTGAAGATTTAATGCGATTTGGAGTGATGAAAGGTGAAAGAAGAGTAGGTTTGTACCATGTTCTCTCTACCTAGCTTGATGCACTCTCTAACTAGCTGCAATCAAGCTAGGTAGAGAGAACATCATGACTGTGCATGTTAAACTGTCCCCCAAAACCCAACTAACCCCCCACAAACTTCACCCCAAGTTACTAGTGCCTCCTCTTAAAGTGGTATAAATAGTTAACTTTTATATGACTCTCTACTGAGGATCTCTCCCTCCCTCCCCTCCCCCCATAACAACCAAGATAAAAGCCTGTCTGGTGTAACATAGAAATGAAATGAAACATAGAAATGATGGCAGAAGAAGTCCAAATGGCCCATCCAGTCTGCCCAGCAAGTTTCACACTTTTTCTTTCCTCATACTTATCTGTTACTCTTGGCTCTTAGTAACCTTTTGTTTCTATTTCCCTTCAACCCCCACCATTAATGTAGAGAGCAGTGTTGGAACTGACAGGATCTTCCCCTGGTGAATCCATGCTGCCTCTTGTCCAGCAATTCTCCCGACTGTAGATAGGTCACTATTCTCTCTTTCAACAGTGACTCCATTACTTTTCCCACTACCGAAGTGAGGCTAACTGGTCTGTAGTTACCAGCCTCTTCTCTGTTCCCACTCTTGTGAAGTGGGACCACCACCGCTCTTCTCCAATCCCGTTTCTAGGGATCTATTGAACAGGTCACACAGCTGACCCGCCAGCACATCTCTGAGCTCCCTCAGTATCCTGGGATGAGCTTCATCAGGCCCCATGGCTTTGTCCACTTTCAGTTTCCCCAGCTCTTCCCATATATTCTCTACTGTAAATGGAGTTACATCTACTCCACTCCCCTTAATTAGTTAGGGGTAGTAACTGCCGCAGTAAGCAAGCTACACCCATGCTTGTTTACCCAGACTATGTAATTCAGTCCTTGTTGGTTGTTGTCTGTATATAGATCCACTTTTCTTCATTCCGCCTGCCGTTGAAGCAGAGAGTTAGGCTGGATATGCATTGAAGGTGAAGTATCAGACTTGCTCCCCTGCCATTGAAGCAGAGAGCTGTGCTGGATATGTGTGAAGTATCAGACTTTCTCCCCTGCCGTTGAAGCAGAGAGCTATGCTGGTTATTAGGGATGTGAATCATTTTTTGACGATTTAAAATATCGTCCGATATATTTTAAATTGTCAAAAATCGTTAGAGCCGTGATACAATAACAATTCCCCCGATTTATCGTCAAAAAATCATAAATCGGGGGAAGGGGGAGGGGAAGGGGGAGGGCGGGAAAACCGGTACACTAAAACAACCCTAAAACCCACCCCGACCCTTTAAAATAAATCCCCCACCCTCCCGAACCCCCCCAAAATGCCTTAAATTACCTGGGGTCCAGAGGAAGGGTCCCGGTGTGATCTTTTACTCTCGGACCTCCGTGCGTTGTAGAAATGGCGCCGGCACTACGTTTGACCTGTCATATGACAGGGCAAAGGTAGCGCCGGCGCCATTTTGTTTTTTTGTCCCCCGACGGCAGGAGCGTAGGAGATCGCTCCCGGACCCCCGCTGGACCCCCAGGGACTTTTGGCCAGCTTGGGGGGGCCTCCTGACCCCCACAAGACTTGCCAAAAGTCCAGCGGGGGTCCGGAACGATCTCCTACCGTGAATCGTTTTTCCGTACGGAAAATGGCGCCGGTCTGACAGGATCTTCCCCTGGTGAATCCATGCTGCCTCTTGTCCAGCAATTCTCCCGACTGTAGATAGTTCACTATTCTCTCTTTCAACAGTGACTCCATTACTTTTCCCACCACCGAAGTAAGGCCAACTGGTCTGTAGTTACCAGCCTCTTCTCTGTTCCCACTCTTGTAAAGCGGGACCACCACCACTCTTCTCCAATCACTTGGCACCACTCCCGTTTCTAGGGATCTATTGAACAGGTCACACAGCGGACCCGCCAGCACATCTCTGAGCTCCCTCAGTATCCTGGGATGAACTTCATCAGGCCCCATGGCTTTGTCCACTTTCAGTTTCCCCGGCTCTTCCCATACATTCTCTACTGTAAATGGAGTTACATCTACTCCATTCCCCTCCAGTTTCTTGTTAACTAGCGACGGTCCTTCTCCAGGGTCCTCTTTAGTGAACACAGAACTGAAGTATTCGTTTAATATTTCTGCCATTTCTTCGTCTCTCTCCACACATTGATCCTTTCCACCTTTCAATTTCACTATACCACTTTGAATTTTTCTCTTTTCACTGATGTACCTGAAAAATGTTTTGTCACCTCTCTTTACCTAGACTTCTCAGCTTGCAATGTAAAAATGAAACAACAAATTTAATGCACGTTGCAGTAAATATCTATGTGGTACCAGGAAAAATAGCCTAACCACACCCCTTTTTAATCATGGGCACTATTTTTCCTATATTTATAGCAAAATGATGAATCTAGGCCTTGGTTTTCCCAGATATTTAAAAGAGCTACAGTTCATATCACTCAATTTTGGAAGAAGATGAGTTTTGTTGTGGATTTGGAAATACTAAGCAATATGTAAAGGGAATACTTCTACATTCAAAGCAGACAAATACCAGCCCTATAACAATTTTGAAAGCAATTTAATGGACAAAAAGCTTCTGAAAATTTCTCTACCTCAAGGCAGCTAGAGATCCATACAATTGTCCCACAACGCGCATCCTCTTGGTCGCATTAAGAGAAGGCATTCCCGGGGGATCAGCTCTTCACATGTTATTTTCAGTGAAAATGTCCCTCAAAAAGAGCAGTTACTTTCAATTTGAAACACAGGGGAAAGTCCATGGGTAAAGTGTACTTACAGCTTTTTGTTTTTTCAATTTCACGATCCCCAGCTGGCCAAATGGCAGCAGTGTGATGCATGAGACATGTTTGCTGTCCCTTTTAATTTTGTATCCTTTGACCCAAAGGCCAGCTTTGTCCTGGTGGTACAGGTGACAGTGTCTCCCACATTGACTTCTGGGCAGAAAGGAAAGGGAGACCCCGCCGAGCATTGCTTTCCCACTGACAGACACGTCAATCTGTGGCTTTGTCAAGAGATTTCTCTTATTGCCCCCAGATAAGGCTACTTTGATTGTGGAATTAAGAGTTTTTCGTAGAAAAAGATCTTGTTCTAAGAATCTTTTTCAAGCAGAAAGATAAATATTTCTTGAAAGATTAGTGTATTTCCAGATGTCTTCAGGCTTACACAGGTATGTAAGAAGAAATCCCTGGCTCTGCGCCTCGAGGGGAAGAATTTAGGAGGAAACTTTGCCCTTCAGTTCCCCACTGCATGTAAGGTGATTCTGATGGGAACTTGTATGTATTCTCTGGATCCTTGGAATATTTTGTTAGATCACAAATTGTCGAAAGTGCTAAAGAAACAGGTCCCTACTAAACTTGGCTCTTCGTTGTCTTCTGAGATACCTGATTAGGTTCCTTTCTATTCTAGCTGTATTTTTTTACAAGAATTATTGTTGGCTGAAGTGACTCTTCCCCCCCCCCCCCTTTTCTGTGCATAAAACAGTGACCTGTCCTTTCTTTCTTTCATTAGTTTTTGTCCCATATTGGATTTACATTTGGGGGCTGCAAATAAATAACATTGATTATTTTTCATATAGGAACTTTATATTTGTGTTATGTAATAGTTTTCATCCCTTAGATATTTTATCTTTTTGTTTATATTTTTCAAAAGGAATTAACAAAATATACTTGTGGATTTTGTCCCATAACATTTTTATTCTCAGAATCTGCTAGATGGCAATGCAAAGAGAACAATGAAGTAGCACTATTTAAGGTATATATTTTATTTTCTCAGTTTTTTATTTATTGCTAACCACTATGTAGAGTTAAAAGAAAAAACAGGTAATAATTTTGCCATAGGGGCACGTGTATAAAATGCTTTTTGCAATAGAGATGTATGAACAATTTGAGAATGAATTTGAGCTAGGTGAATTTCAGGCTGGTTCAAATTCATCAGCAAAACTGAATTGTTTTTCTAGATTGTTTAGAAAAATCCTGCTTTTTTTCTGGGCCAATATGGGTAACATATGAAACAAATACATAAAAATTGGAAATATTTGAAGCAGATCTGAAATTTCTGAAGATTTGTTACATAATCCAATAAAACCTCTTCAGACCCCTATACATTTCAAAGCTCATTTGAACTGACATGGCTAATTTGAAAATCTGTATATTTTGTGGTTTTTCACTTTATAGAGGAAATCTGTGGCTTTTCTGTTGAACTTATTTTGAAATATTCATCTATATCTACATTGCAGTACTATATATATATATATATATTGGAGACTGCAATAATTGTTCATCCCGTGAGGAATTAAAGACTCACAGTGATATCTACTTTGATGCAGCAGTAATCTGTGGCAGTCCTGTAAATTTGCTGCAGCCACCCCTGAGGCTCTCTGTATATTTCAATGGATTCACCTGTGAGTTTCCAGGAAAATAAATGTGGGTTGACACACACACTGCTGCCGTGTTAAAGCTGGCAGCAAAATAGGTAAAGAGAAGGCGTCACAGTTATTTATCTCTTGTTAAACTTAATGGCATGTGACCCCATTAAGAAGCAAACCTGAAAATATCAGGAGTGGGGTTCAGTCTGTCATGTCCTAGCAGGCCCTGGAGATTTTAATTCATGGAAGGTTTCACATTTTTGAAATAAAGTAAATCATTTTTAGCACTGTAAGTGTGCCTCCTGTCTTATTTTCACTGTACATGTAGTGCAAAAAAGCACTTTTCATCCCTCATACATATATAATACATGATTTCTATCCTTAACTGTATCGAGGCCTGGATTTCAGCATAGACAACATAGAAAATTGCCTAGGGTGCCAAATTTTGAAAGCAAGAAATAACCAGGCCAAAGAGGAGTATAGTTGTGCCATTTTGTGGCACAACTATACTCCTATACATTTTGTGGATTTACGTACACAGGGGGAGTTACACGCACAGAGCCTATTTTGCATAGGCCCGGTGATGCGCGCAAGCCCCAGGACGCGCGTATGTCCCGGGGCTTGAAAAAAGCGGTGGGGCGTGGGTGGTCCGGGGCGTGGGCGTGGCCAGAGGCCTTCGTAAGGCCTCTAGGTCGGGTGCCGGTGCGCGCAACCTTCGCCTGACAGAGGCAGGTGCAACTTCTTTAACAAAGGTGAGGGGGGTTTAGGTAGGGCTGGAAGGCGGGTTAGGTAGGGGAAGTGAGGGAAAGGTGGGGGGCAGAAGGAAAGTTCCCTCCAAGGCCGCTCCTATTTCGGAGCGGCCTTGGAGAGGGAAAGGGGAAAGCCATCAGGGCTCGGCCCGCGCAAGGTGCACAAGTGTGCACCCCCTTGCGCGCGCCGACCCCTTGATTTTATAACATGCGTGTGGCTGCACGTGCATGTTATAAAATCGGGCGTAGATTTGTGTGCGCCAGGTTGCGTGCACAAATCTACACCCGCGCGTAACTCTTAAAATTTGGCCCTGCGAGCACAAAGTATTTATGCATTTTGCAACAGGCACCAACTATGCACTGAAAAGTACACACAGTGATTTGAAATGGACCTCACTGCACAAATTTTGCCTAAACTGACCTACCTACTTCCCCTTTCCCTTGAGGTTAAAAGTAATTAAGTTGGAAACAGCACATGCACTTTTACCTACACCAAGAGGGACAGCGTTCAAAAAGCATTTTCTATGCAAGTAAACAGATTTACCCATGAAAAAATACACTTTGAACATAACCCTCTTTGGGGTAAGTTTGTAACAGCCCTTATAAATCAGACAGCAAATATAAAATCATCCATTGTACCTGAAGACTGGAGGATAGCAAATGTAACCCCAATATTTAAGAAGGGCTCTAGGGGCGATCCGGGAAACTACAGACCGGTTAGCCTGACTTCAGTGCCAGGAAAAATAGTGGAAAGTGTTCCAAACATCAAAATCACAGAACATATAGAAAGACATGGTTTAATGGAACAAAGTCAGCATGGCTTTACCCAGGGCAAGTCTTGCCTCACAAATCTGCTTCACTTTTTTGAAGGAGTTAATAAACATGTGGATAAAGGTGAACCGGTAGATATAGTATTCTTGGATTTTCAGAAGGCGTTTGACAAAGTTCCTCATGAGAGGCTTCTAGGAAAAGTAAAAAGTCATGGGATAGGTGGCGATGTCCTTTCGTGGATTGCAAACTGGCTAAAAGACAGGAAACAGAGAGTAGGATTAAATGAGCAATTTTCTCAGTGGAAGGGAGTGGACAGTGGAGTGCCTCAAGGATCTGTATTGGGACCCTTACTTTTCAATATATTTATAAATGATCTGGAAAGAAATACGACGAGTGAGATAATCAAAGTTGCAGATGACACAAAATTGTTCAGAGTAGTTAAATCACAAGCAGATTGTGATAAATTGCAGGAAGACCTTGTGAGACTGGAAAATTGGGCATCCAAATGGCAGATGAAATTTAATGTAGATAAGTGCAAGGTGATGCATATAGGGAAAAATAACCCATGCTATAATTACACAATGTTGGGTTCCATATTAGGTGCTACAACCCAAGAAAGAGATCTAGGTGTCATAGTGGATAACACATTGAAATCGTCGGTACAGTGTGCTGCGGCAGAATGTTGGGAATTATTAGAAAGGGAATGGTGAATACAATTCTGGTCGCCGCATCTCAAAAAAGATATAATTGCGATGGAGAAGGTACAGAGAAGGGCTACCAAAATGATAAGGGGAATGGAACAACTCCCCTATGAGGAAAGACTAAAGAGGTTAGGACTTTTTAGCTTGGAGAAGAGACGATTGAGGGGGGATATGATAGAGGTGTTTAAAATCATGAGAGGTCTAGAACGGGTAGATGTGAATCGGTTATTTACTCTTTTGGATAGTAGAAAGACTAGGGGGCACTCCATGAAGTTAGCATGGGGCACATTTAAAACTAATCGGAGAAGAAAGTTCTTTTTTACTCAATGCACAATTAAACTCTGGAATTTGTTGCCAGAGGATGTGGTTAGTGCAGTTAGTATAGCTGTGTTTAAAAAAGGATTGGATAAGTTCTTGGAGGAGAAGTCCATTACCTGCTATTAAGTTCACTTAGAGAATAGCCACTGCCATTAGCAATGGTAACATGGAATAGACTTAGTTTTTGGGTACTTGCCAGGTTCTTATGGCCTGGATTGGCCACTGTTGGAAACAGGATGCTGGGCTTGATGGACCCTTGGTCTGACCCAGTATGGCATTTTCTTATGTTCTTATGTTCTTATGTGCATGAGTTACATCAATTCTGAAGGCAAACTTGCACATGTAAGTTTGCCTTGAAAAGTATCCCTCCAAAATGACTTTCACACAATTACACCTGCTATTTTGTGCACAGAAGGATTTGGGGGAAATTTTATATTCATATGTTTTGATAATGAAAAAATATGAGTGTAAACATAAACCCCTCCTCAATCCTGCCTAAGGGGACACCTCTGATCTGTCTGGTAGGGATGTGAATCGTTTTTCAACGATTAAAATTATCGTCCGATAATGTTTATATCGTCTTAAATCGTTATAGAACACGATACAATAGAAATTCTAATGATTTATCGTTAAAAATCGTTAAATCGTGTTAGTGCGCACTAACTCGAGTTAGTGCGCACTAACTCCCCGTTAGTGCGCACTAACTCGATTTAGTGCGCACTAACTGAAAATGATACAAATAAACACTTTCCAGGTCACTGAAGGTCAGTTAGGAATGAATATGTGTTCCTATTGGCTGGCTGCCCTCTTATCTATTGATGTTACCAAGGTTACCACTGAGGTGATGGTTGGGGGGATGGGAAATGGAACTGGAAACTAACGAACACCAACAGAAAATGAAACAAAGTGTTCACACTTCCCAGGTCAGTAAAGGTCACTTAGGAATGAATATGTATGTATGTATTCCTATTGGCTGGCTGTGCTCTTATCTATTGATGTTACCAATATGGTTGGGGGGATGTGAAATGGAAACAGTTGGAAGCTTGACAAAAAAAGTAATGTAATGATCAGCACTCACCTGACTAGAACTTGTTTGTTTATTATTTTTGTTAGCAGGCACTTGAAATGCTAGTGCATGTTGAATTTGCCAATCACTGTGCATTTTAGAAAGGTGGTCCTGGCTAGAACTGTACACAGTTCAAATATATGTAATTGATTGTTGGTAAGTGTATTTTTTAAGTAGCCACACTGGCACCAATATGTTTACTTTTCCTCCTACTTAACTCACTAGCTCAGCTTTGTAAGAAGGGCTTCTCTGCTTGTGTGTTGTTTTTGTTTGGTGTGAGGAGAGCAGAAACATCAGATCTTTATTCAATCTACTACAGTCATCTCTTACAGTGCCCTATCCCTATTAATACCAGGAGTGTTGTGATCTTCCTGCACACAGTGCCCTAACCCTGATACCAGTCTGAGACAGCTCCCTCCCTGCATTACTAGTGAGAGGCTGGCTTCACAGACAGGGGGGAGCTGCCTGACCCTCACTCCTGACTTCCCCCATGTCCCAGCTAGTGAATGGTGTGTGGGTGAGGGGGGGGGGGTGGATGGTGAAGTCTGAGACAGCTCCCTCCCTGCATTACTAGTGAGAGGCTGGCTTCACAGACAGGGGGGAGCTGCCTGACCCTCACTCCTGACTTCCCCCATGTCCCAGCTAGTGAATGGTGTGTGGGTGATGGGGGGGGGGGGGGTGGATGGTGAAGTCTGAGACAGCTCCCTCCCTGCATTACTAGTGAGAGGCTGGCTTCACAGACAGGGGGGAGCTGCCTGACCCTCACTCCTGACTTCCCCCATGTCCCAGCTAGTGAATGGTGTGTGGGTGAGGGGGGGGGGGGGAGGATGGTGAAGTCTGAGACAGCTCCCTCCCTGCATTACTAGTGAGAGGCTGGCTTCACAGACAGGGGGGAGCTGCCTGACCCTCACTCCTGACTTCCCCCATGTCCCAGCTAGTGAATGGTGTGTGGGGGAGGGGGGGGGGGGGAGAGGATGGTGAAGTCTGAGACAGCTCCCTCCCTGCATTACTAGTGAGAGGCTGGCTTCACAGACAGGGGGGAGCTGCTGACCCTCACTCCTGACTTCCCCCATGTCCCAGCTAGTGAATGGTGTGTGGGTGAGGGGGGGGGGGGGTGGATGGTGAAGTCTGAGGACAGCTCCCTCCCTGCATTACTAGTGAGAGGCTGGCTTCACAGACAGGGGGGAGCTGCCTGACCCTCACTCCTGAATTCCCCCATGTCCAGCTAGTGAATGGTGTGTGGGTGAGGGGGGGGGGAGGATGGTGAAGTCTGAGACAGCTCCCTCCCTGCATTACTAGTGAGAGGCTGGCTTCACAGACAGGGGGAGCTGCCTGACCCTCACTCCTGAATTCCCCCATGTCCCAGCTAGTGAATGGTGTGTGGGTGAGGGGGGGGGGGGAGGATGGTGAAGTCTGAGACAGCTCCCTCCCTGCATTACTAGTGAGAGGCTGGCTTCACAGACAGGGGGGAGCTGCCTGACCCTCACTCCTGAATTCCCCCATGTCCCAGCTAGTGAATGGTGTGTGGGTGAGGGGGGGGGGAGGATGGTGAAGTCTGAGACAGCTCCCTCCCTGCATTACTAGTGAGAGGCTGGCTTCACAGACAGGGGGGAGCTGCCTGACCCTCACTCCTGACTTCCCCCATGTCCCAGCTAGTGAATGGTGTGTGGGTGAGGGGGGGGGGGGAGGATGGTGAAGTCTGAGACAGCTCCCTCCCTGCATTACTAGTGAGAGGCTGGCTTCACAGACAGGGGGAGCTGCCTGACCCTCACTCCTGACTTCCCCCATGTCCCAGCTAGTGAATGGGTGTTGGGGGAGGGGGGGGGGGGAGGATGGTGAAGTCTGAGACAGCTCCCTCCCTGCATTACTAGTGAGAGGGCTGGCTTCACAGACAGGGGGGAGCTGCCTGACCCTCACTCCTGAATTCCCCCATGTCCCAGCTAGTGAATGGTGTGTGGGTGAGGGGGGGGGGGATGATGGTGAAGTCTGAGACAGCTCCCTCCCTGCATTACTAGTGAGAGGCTGGCTTCACAGACAGGGGGGCGCTGCCTGACCCTCACTCCTGACTTCCCCCATGTCCAGCTAGTGAATGGTGTGTGGGTGAGGGGGGGGGGAGGATGGTGAAGTCTGAGACAGCCCCCTCCCTGCATTACTAGTGAGAGGCTGCTTCACAGACAGGGGGGAGCTGCCTGACCCTCACTCCTGACTTCCCCCATGTCCCAGCTAGTGAATGGTGTGTGGGTGAGGGGGGGGGGGAGGATGGTGAAGTCTGAGACAGCTCCCTCCCTGCATTACTAGTGAGAGGCTGGCTTCACAGACAGGGGGGAGCTGCCTGACCCTCACTCCTGACTTCCCCCATGTCCCAGCTAGTGAATGGTGTGTGGGTGAGGGGGGGGGGGGGTGGATGGTGAAGTCTGAGACAGCTCCCTCCCTGCATTACTAGTGAGAGGCGGGCTTCACAGACAGGGGGGAGCTGCCTGACCCTCACTCCTGACTTCCCCCATGTCCCAGCTAGTGAATGGTGTGTGGGTGAGGGGGGGGGGAGGATGGTGAAGTCTGAGACAGCTCCCTCCCTGCATTACTAGTGAGAGGCTGGCTTCACAGACAGGGGGGAGCTGCCTGACCCTCACTCCTGACTTCCCCCATGTCCCAGCTAGTGAATGGTGTGTGGGTGAGGGGGGGGGGGGGAGGATGGTGAAGTCTGAGACAGCTCCCTCCCTGCATTACTAGTGAGAGGCTGGCTTCACAGACAGGGGGGAGCTGCTTGACCCTCACTCGTGACTTCCCCCATGTCCCAGCTAGTGAATGGTGTGTGGGTGAGGGGGGGGGAGGATGGTGAAGTCTGAGACAGCTCCCTCCCTGCATTACTAGTGAGAGGCTGGCTTCACAGACAGGGGGGAGCTGCCTGACCCTCACTCCTCCGGGGTATTGTGATCTTCCTGCACACAGTGCCCTATCCCTGATACCAGGGGTGTTGTGATCTTCCTGCATGCAGTGCCCTATCCCTATTAATACCAGGAGTGTTGTGATCTTCCTGCATGCAGTGCCCTATCCCTATTAATACCAGGAGTGTTGTGATCTTCCTGCATGCAGTGCCCTATCCCTGATACCGGGATGTGTGCAAGAAGATCACAACACCCCCGGTATCAGGAATAGGGCACTGTGTGCAGGAAGATCACAACACCCCCAGTATCAGGAATAGGGCACTGTGTGCAGGAAGATCACAACACCCCTGGTATTAGGGAAAGGGCACTGTGTGCAGGAAGATCACAACACTCCTGGTATTAATAGGGATAGGGCACTGTGTGCAGGAAGATCACAATACCCCTGGTATCAGGGTTAGGGCACAAGTTCTAGTCACATTGACTGATCACATTACTTGTTTTGTCAAGCTACCAACTGTTTCCATTTCCCATCCCCCATATACTGTCAGTAGGAAACTTGGTAACATGAATAAATAAGAGGGCAGCCAATAGGAATACATATTCATTCCTAAACTGACCTTAACTGACCTGAAAAGTGTCAAATTGTATCATTTTCAGTTAGTGCGCACTAACTCCCAGTTAGTGCGCACTAACTCCCGTTAGTGCGCACTAACTCGAGTTAGTGCGCACTAATCGGAAAAAACGATTTTTAACGATTTTTTAACTAAAAAATCGTGCCTAAGACGATTTTCTTGCCCTGCCACACGATTTCTATCGTTAAGACGATATGGAAAACGATTCACATCCCTACTGTCTGGGTAATCTTACATTCATTCAGTACATATGCAAGTAGGTTCACCTGTAAATTAGGTGAGTCATTTTTTTTATAACAGTGTAAAGCATTGTGTTACCCTGGATATGTCTTTGAAATTAATCTCCCTATATCTGTTGGTGTTTATTTATGATATTTCCCAGAATTATATATTATATATTCAGGCATGCTATAATAGCTGTATATTATGTTAAAAAGTTCCTGTAATTTAGACAATTTGTAATATGTAGCACTCAGCCAAGCATTATGTAAAACAATGCTGCAAGCAGCATCCAGGGTAAAAGACCTACTGAATTCACAAACTTATGGCAGATTTCTGTGTCTGAGAGGTAAAAACAGATTGTCAAAAGGGGTTAAAGCAGCTGTCCACCATGGCTCCCTTCAGCTCTCAAGAGTGTGGCAAACTGCATTGCTTGCCATAATCATGACAGTGATCTGCATGTGCATGTCTTCAATAATTCATGGTGTGGCTTGTCTCACTGCGGGACAGATGTTTAGAGAAATCAGTGACAGCCGAACATGCTGATACTTCAGATAATCTTCTGCAAGCTGATTCTGCAATGACATCAGGCCTCTGGTAAACATGAGACTCCTCAAGGAATATTAAAAATAAAAATATATAGTCCTAATATAAATGTTTGTTTATGTAGCCATGCAAGGATAGTTTTATTTATATATGATGCCTTGCTTGTTACTTTGGAGCATTATTTCAGCATTAATAGCTTAGGGGCCGATGCAATAATCTTCGCGGAAAGCGACTGATAGTGCCCACTTGAGCGTCCTTAGCGCCTCCCTGCTAACGTGACCTGCCGAGGCTGCCGGTTATGAAGACCGACGCCATGTGCCACTGCCTATATGTAAAAAATCACCGAAGCTAATGATTTCCGAATTATCTCTAACAACTGAAAAGCAGGTTGTTAATACAAACAAAAAACACACTTTGAAATGTCTGTATGTGTTGCGTCCGTCGCTGCTCTACGCACTCACTCCACCCTCCTTACCACTGTGGCGACTCCCTCCGGGTCTGATGGATGGCTTGCTGCCGCGGTGTCTTCTTGCCTTCTCCCTCTGGCGTCCCCGGAGCGGCACAACGCTGTGGATCCGCCATGTTCCTGATGACGTAGGGCGCGCGCTCTGAATGATGTACCAGCAAGGGAACGAACCTCGGGGCGTCCCCTGAACTGACTTCATCTGCTTCCAATATAAAAAGTCTCAGAAATTGCTAACAGATTGAGTTAGCAAGGTAAAGGGTTTCGCTACCTATGCTACTCTGCCTCCTCAAACTTACCAGGGGTACTCGCTCCTCGGGGGCCTCGCTCTCTTTTCTCTATTTCAGATTGCCGTTAGTAACCGGTACTCGCTCCTCGAGGGCCCATGTTCCTGAACACTCTGAAGATTCTCTACTGCCTGGAAGCTATCACAGATTCAGACATTTGTGATTTACTATCGCACTCTCAGAGCTTTCCCTGGAATCAGGTACTCGCTCCTTGAGGGCCTAACCCTTTCCAGCTACTGAGCCTTCTAAAGACCTTATGTGAGATATGTCATCTAGTTCTGTCTATGAACACAGTATACCTGTCTACTCACTATCTATAGTCTCTCTACAGCTCAGCTACCCTGGAATAGTGGTTCCAGTACCTGAGGGACTTCAGCCCTTCCGGGCATAGCAGCTCACTACTGTCACCTCTGGTGGTTCTACTAACCTGTCTAATAAAAGAATTCTGTGTCTATCTCCATACTCAAACCTAGCCAGTGGTCCCTCTCAGGATATCCTCCTGGGGGCGCTGTCATCTGCCATCGGCCCAAGGATTCACCTATCTACATTCCTCTACAGCTGAGTGTCCTCTCCAAGCACTCCGCTGGTAACAGATTGCTAACTCCTCCCTCTTGAGGTGTCATTCACTACCAGCTTGCTAGCTCCTCCCTCCAGAGGAGCTCACTCCTAACAGATTGCTACTTCTATCTGATGTCTCTGCCCATCCAGCATCAGATTACACACTCACGCACTAGGGGGCGGGGCCAACACCGTGGAGTATGCCAAGCCTTGGCGCAAGGAGCGCTGCAAGAGGGAAGGCCCCGATGTACCTGGAGATGCCCGGGGACACTGCGGATGAGCAGTGCTGGCGGATTCCCCAAGTGAGGAGCTGGTAGATGGGCACGCCAGGTGAGCAGGCCCGGCTGCGGCACCAACGCGGCCAGGAAGCGCAACAGTACCCCCTCTTCTATGCCTTCCCCTTATCGGCCTGGGCTTTTCAGGATGACTCTGATGGAAGGCAGCAAGGAGATCTTTGTTGTAGATGTGGTGGGAGGGCTCCCAGGAATTCTCTTCTGGACTGAAGCCTTCCCACGACAGGAGATATTCCCAATGGCCTCTATGACGCCGAACATCTAATACTTCTTTCATCTGTAGGGTGTTCTTGGGCTCAGCAGCGTGTTGAGTAGGTGGAGAAGGCCTTTGGGAAGGCCAGGACACAACCAATGGTTTTAGCAATGACACATGGAACGTGTTGTGGATTCCCATGGAGGTAGGGAGTTGCAGTTAATAGGTGACAGCACCGATGTGTCGCAGAACTGGAAAAGGTCCTGTGAATCTGGGGGCTAGTCATTGGAATTGTAGACGCAAACGAATATATTTGGAACTCAGCCAAACCTTCTGGCCGGGTCGGAACAGTGGTGCTGCCCTGTGATGAGCGTGGGTAAAGCGTTTGGCCCACTTGGTAGCCTGGTTTAATCTCTCCTTTACCTGATCCCATAGTCGATGTATAGTTTGCGCCGTATATTGAGCTGCTGGTGAAGGTACCATGAGTGGAACTGGTAAAGGTAGGGTTGGCGGCCAAAGACCACCGCAAAAGGTGAAACATCCGTGGCAGAGGCAATGAGTATTGTGGGAAAGTTCTGCCCAAGGCAGAAGGTCAGTCCAGTTATCCTGTTGGTCATTGGTATATGATCGTAGAAATGACTTTAAGGAGCGGTTTGTCCTTTCGGCTTGGCCATTAGCTTGTGGGTGATAGGCAGAGGTTAAGTTTAATGTAATATTAAACTTCTTGCAAAGGGATTTTCAATATTTGGCAGCAAATTGAGGACCCCGGTGGGAGACAATTTCCTGTGGGAATCCATGCAGACGAAATACATTGGTTAGAAAGAGTTTGGCTAGTTCTGGAGCTGAGGGGAGACCAGGCAGTGGGACAAAGTGGGCCATTTTAGAAAAACAGTCAATGATCACCCACATGACAGTGTTTCCTCTTGAGGGAGGCAAGTCTACTATAAAATCAGTAGCGAGACTTGACCAAAGTTCAGTGGGCGCAGGCAGAGGTTGGAGGAGGCCCCATGGGCAGCCAGTTGGAGGTTTTTGTTGTGCACAAACTGGACAGGAGTCCACATAGTCGTGGGAGTCCTTTATCATACTAGGCCACCAATTGAAGCATCTTGAGTGTCCGGGCTTGGTCAGGGTGACCAGCTAGCTTAGAGTCACAACGGAGCACATGCTCACAGAGATGGCAGAGAACCACTGTCTTCCCAGCTGGTACTGTGGTGGTGACTGCAATAGATATGCAGGCTGGGTCGATGATGTGTCTAGGAGTCTCTGGTGTATCCTCCGTCTTGATGGAGTGAGAGAGTGCATCAGTCCGAAGATTCTTTGCTGTTGGGCGATAGCGGAGCTCGAAGTTGAAGCATTCAAAAAACAGGGCCCAGCAGGTTTGTCTGGGATTGAGTAGTTGGGCCTCCTTTATGTGCTCTAGATTCTTGTAGTCAGTAAATATTGTGAACTTTTGTTCTGCCCCTTCTAACCAGGGATGCCATTCCTGGAGGGCTAGCTTTACGGCTAGGAGTTCACGGTGAATCCAAGAGAGGTCAGACAAAGTGACAGTCAATACCAGTATCAGTCCGTGTGTAGTCAAGAGAAGAGAGGGTCAGTTCCACGCGGCAGACAGTAGAATGGTCAAATAGGCAGAGGTCAGTACCAAGAAGTCAGTCCGGATAGGTACTACCTGGGAAGGACACAGGAACAAGGAGATGCTGGAGCAGGAGACGCTGGAACAGGATCCACTTGGAACAGAAGCAAACTAGTACACCAACGGTGTCAACCAGATTGCCAAGGCAAAGAGCAGTAGTCTGAGCCCTGCTTATATATAGGGCTCAGTTGACGTCATCGGGGTGCTTCACGGATTGGTTTCCCATGCTTGGCCCTTTAAATGTCTGAGAGTTCCTCGCACACGCACTAGTGGGTGGGGCCGATGCCGTGGAGCCGCCGAGCCTTGGTGCGAGGACTGCTGCGAGATGGAAGGCCCCGATGGGCCTGGAGATGCCTGGGGATGCCGCGGACGAGCAGCGCTGGCAGAGGCCGCAAGTGAGGAGCTGGTAGATGGGCACGCCAGGTGAGCAGGCCCGGCTGCGGCACCAATGCAGCCGGGAAGCGTAACACTCACGTACGCACGTATATGGCCATTTTTGCACAAGCAACATTTTAAAATCTATCTGAGTGTTAGCAGAGGCTGTGTGGGAGACCAGATAGCATTTAATTGGGTGATAATGAGCGAATAATGAAGCATTTTAAACTTGTCCTGCTCCTGGTCACAAAGGGGGCACTTTTCAAACCACCTACATTGGGACAAAGTTTGCGGGTACTTTTTATCTTTGAATTATTATGCGCTAGTTTTCAAATACTTTCAATTTGTACCTTGCCAACCTGTCCACCATAGGACTGCTTTTACTTAATTTATTCTTACTACCTTGGCACAAAGTGCTTGCCTTATTACAATATAAATATATATGCATCTGTACTCTTGTACCCATTTTAATATTCTTGCTATATCCATTTCACCCATTGAAATTTTTTATTATCTACTATATGTTCTGTTTTAACATAAATCAGGGGTCCTCAGGACACACCTAGCCAATTAGGCTTTCAGGATACCCACAATCAATATGCATGAGAGAGAGTTCCATTCAATGGAGGCAGTGCATGCACATCTACCTCATGCATGTTCATTATAGATATCCTGAAAACCTGACTTCTAAGAAAACTAAAATTTATGGGATAGGAGACGATGTCCTTTCGTGGATTAAAAACTGGTTAAAAGACAGGAAACAGAGAGTAGGATTACCGTAAATGGTCAATTTTCTCAGTGGAAAAGGGTAAACAATGGAGTGCCTCAGAGATCTGTACTTGGACTGGTGCTTTTCAATATATTTATAAATCATCTGGAAAGGAATACGATGAGTGAGGTTATCAAATTTGCGGATGATACAAAATTATTCTGCGTAGTTAAATGACAGGCGGATTGTGATACATTACAGGAGGACCTTGCAAGACTGGAAGATTGGGCATCCAAATGGCAGATGAAATTTAATGTGGACAAGTGCAAGGTGTTGCTTATAGGGAAAAATAACCCTTGCTGTAGTTACACGATGTTAGGTTCCATATTAGGAGCTACCACCCAGTAAAAAGATCTAGGCATCATAGTGGATAATACTTTGAAATCGTCAGCTCAGTGTGCTGCAGCATTCATAAAAGCAAACAGAATGTTAGGAATTATTAGGAAGGGAATGGTTAATAAAATGGAAAATGTCATAATGTCTCTGTATCGCTCCATGGTGAGATTGCACCTTGAATACTGTGTACAATTCTGGTCGCCGCATCTCAAAAAAGATATAGTTGCGATGGAGAAGGTAGCGAGACGGGCAATCAAAATGATAAAGGGGATGGAACAGTTCCCCTATGAGGAAAGGCTGAAGAGGTTAGGGCTGTTCAACTTGGAGAATAGATGGCTGAGGGGAGATATGATAGAAGTCTAAGATCATGAGAGGTCTTAAACGAGTAGATGTGAAGCGGTTATTTACATTTTAGGATAATAGAAGAACTAGGGGGCATTCCATGAAGTTAGCAAGTAGCACATTTAAGATTAATCGGAGAAAATTATTTTTCACTCAATGCACAATTAAGCTCTGGAATATGTTACCAGAGGATGTGGTTAGTGCAGTTAGTGTAGCTGGGTTCAAAAATGTTTGGATAAGTTCTTGGAGGAGAAGTCCATTAACTGCTTTAATCAAGTTTACTTAGGTAATAGTCACTGCTATTAATTGCATCAGTAGCATGGGATCTTCTTGGTGTTTGGGTACTTACCAGGCTCTTGTGGCCTGGTTTGGCTTCTGTTGGAAACAGGATGCTGGGCATGATGGACCCTTGGTCTGACTCAGCATGGCAATTTCTTATGTTCTTATGTTCTGAGTGGCTAAGTGTGTCCTGAGGACTGGGTTGCGAACCCTTGACTTAGATGACTTCCTACAATCTACCACTTGTCTTCAGCCATACCAGTATACATGCTATAACCTCATGTTTAGTGTCTTTGATTTGACTGATTGCAATTTAGACTGCAATTTTAATTGCAACTTTGATTGCAATCTGCCTTGAGACTAATTTAGGTAAAGTCAGAATATCAAATGCTTATAAACCAGTTAAGATCCCTATGGAAGGCATAAGTGAGGAAGGTTATAACCCCAGCTTATTTGCAGGGGGAGGGGGTTGGGAGGTCTGAAGAAGCACTGGCTGGGCTTGGCTGAGCCTAGCCTGGGTATGCCTCAGACCCGGCTTAGTGGCCAAGTGAGGCCCTAGGCACTGAGGAAGCCTCAGTGTGTAGACTTGATGTTATTTTAAATTGTGTTTGTTCTGTTGTAAGCTGCCTTGAGCTTTGTGAGAGGGTGGCAGATAAATAAAGGGAAAAAGAAAGGGGGAAAGGAGAGAGGAGAGAAAACCGGAGAGGAGAACCATTTACCTCTAATATGTGCTTCCTGATTTCTCGGCTGAGGGTGAGGACGCTATCCCGGCCCGACAGCGAGAGGCTCGTTCTAGTGACGTCATCGAGGAGGGATCAGAAGGCCTTAAAGCCGGCCCCTCCTGCGGTGCACAGGTGCCGCTGGCGCGCGGCTTTGTTCAAACATCTTAGACCTGGGAGGACCTATTACTAATTAACTTCAGATTTTCTTGTAAGTAATATTACTTTTTGGACTCCCTCTCTCCTTAACACCCCATTTAGGTAATTCCAACTGCTTATTGATTTAGAGGCATGGGAAAACAAAGCTCAGATATTACCCTAAATAATTTTTTCCTATTCTCATGCCACACTCAAAGAGAAAAGCAAGTATCAAGGAACTAGGGGTGAGTACCCCAGTTCCAGATGCCTTGCAACCTCCCATCGAGGGGTTTATGCTCCCGGTTGTGGATACTATGACTCCGCGGCAGTCCTTGGTGTCGAATCTGGATGAGCGGGTGGATAGGTCTCCAGACATGCAGGTCACCTTAAGTTCCGGAGCTCCATTTACCCCAATGTTTCCTCAGAAGTTTTTGTGACAACAAAAGGATTAATAGGCATCAGAGAGATATCTCCTGTCACAGGCAGGACTAAGTTAATTCTTGGCCCTGTCTTTGAGCCCGGAGTCATGGGTTTTCCGGAGGGCTCAGCACAGGGAGCAGAAATATTAGCTCCCTCTGCAGTGAGGGCCTCTACTCTTAGAGGGAACAAAGAAATGTTGGAGCAATTGAAAATACAACAGGAAAATCAAGATACTGTGTTAAATCTATTGCGCCCTGCTATTCCTAAACCTATTGAGATCACCATGGATTCTATTTGGACTGCAATAATGGTGTTGGAAAAATCTATTTCCTCATTAGTTGATGTTACCTCTAATTTGATGGGTAAATTCCAACCTATGGAATCAAATATTCTTCTAAATACTCAAAATATTGCAACCTTGGACTCTAAAGTCACTATTTTGCAACAAAACCAAGAACAACTGATTAAGTCGGATTTAATACAGCAACAGAAGCTAGAAAATATGGAGAATTCTATTAGATATCAAAATTTGAGTATACTTAGAACGGAAAATGTCATAATGCCTCTATATCACTCCATGGTGAGACCGCACCTTGAATACTGTGTACAATTCTGGTCGCTGCATCTCAAGAGAGATATAATTGCGATGGAGAAGGTACAGAGAAGGGCAACCAAAATGATAAGGGGAATGGAATGGCTCCCCTATGAGGAAAGACTAAAGAGGTTAGGACTTTTCAGCTTGGAGAAGAGACGGCTGAGGGGGGATATGATAGAGATGTTTAGAATCATGAGAGGTCTAGAACGGGTAGATGTGAATTGGTTATTTACTCTTTCGGATAGTAGAAAGACTAGGGGGCACTCCATGAAGTTAGCATGGGGCACATTTAAAACTAATCGGAGAAGGTTATTTTTTACTCAACGCACAATTAAACTCTGGATTTTGTTGCCAGAGGATGTGGTTAGTGCAGTTAGTATAGCTGTGTTTAAAAAAAGATTGGATAAGTTCTTGGAGGAGAAGTCCATTACCTGCTATTAGGTTCACTTAGAGAATAGCCACTGCCATTAGCGATGGTAACATGGAATAGACTTAGTTTTTGGGTACTTGCCAGGTTCTTATGGCCTGGTTTGACCACTGTTGGAAACAGGATGCTGGGCTTGATGGACCCTTGGTCTGACCCAGTATGGCATTTTCTTATGTTCTTACGTTCTTAAATTTTCCATCTTCAAAGCTGATACCTCCTCTGGAAATGCTTAAGAAATATATAATGGAAGTTTTAAAAATTCCTAAAGAATTGATGCCTACTCTAGCTAAAGTTTACATGACTAAAACTGTGGTCATGGAAAGGTCAGAACAGATATCTGAACCTGACTTGGACTTGACACAGTTCCTGGAAACATCTACAGAAATAAAGATAATCAAACGAGGAACTTTGTTTATACATTGTGTTTTTTCCCAAGAAAGAGAAATGATATTGAAAGCCTTTTTTCTTAATAGAATATCAGTTTTTTGGTCAGTCAGTTTGGGTTTTCCAAGACATTACACGTTCCACTCAGGAACGTAGGAGTAAATTTCTATTCATGCGCGCTGAAGTAGTGGGTATGGGAGCTAGGTTTAACCTTAGATTCCCATGCCATTCTATAGTGAATATGCAGGGTGTGAGAAATGTATACTTTGAACCTGATCAATTGCGTAATTTTTTAGACGCACGTACCTTGGTAGGTCCAGGTTAATATGTGTTTTTGATTATGGTATGTTAAAATATAAAAAGTAACATGACACCCTCTAATTGCTGTAATCTTTATTGCTTTATAGATTCTGCTTATGTATATTTGCTCATGAAATTACCTTATTTCATTAATATTACATAGGAGAAGATATTGCAGTTAGTTAATAATATTAATTCTTCCTTTGTCTTTTTCGGAATGTAAACTGCAATCCCTATTTGTATTTTGCTTTAAAATTACCTGTAATTTTCGTAAAAAAATTCTATAAATAAAAATTAAAAAAAAAAAGAAAAAGAATTAAAAAAGGAAGCAATGGGAACCAGGGAAGGCCCTGTTTTATTTTTATCTTTTTTATTTTTTTGAAATAAACAAAACATATCTGAAAATTTTGGGAAAGCCTATTTTTGGTTCATTACATTCGGAAAAAACAAAACTAGACTTTTTTGTTTGTTACAAAAACCACATTCATTTTAAAAGAAAGCACAGCGAGACTGGCCTTGGTAACCACTGCCAGTTCTAGCCGGAAGGATTTTCAACTATCCAGCAAACTGCTTTCCCCACTGGTAAGTCCCTCTGAAGTATCCCTGGATAACATCAGGTTTGTGTTTATTTGGGTGGATAGCACCATCTTCATTTGTGCCTTTGATATCGGTGTTTTAGTTAAGGGCTGGCTAAAATGTGCAATTCTCAATGGAAGGCATTGCTGGGCTGAAAGGCAAGGTGGAAGTTTTATTCTTTGAAATCCAGACTATTCAGCAGTTGAGTCTGACTTTATACCAGTGTAAAATTTTGGTTCATAGGAAGATTGAACAGTTGGAGAACGATACAAGACATTTTTATTTAAGATTTTTCAATAATCCTAAGTCTTCTGTTTTTTGCCCTCAAAATTTTCTTAAGAAATATTTTGTGGAAATTTTGGTAATCTTGGAATCGAACTTTCCATCTTTAAAAAAAGTTTTTCTTCTTCCAAAAGGTCAGAGGACTAGGGAAATAATGAGTTCCCCTACTAGTTTGAGTGCCTAAGTGGAATGTTTGTATGAATCTGTCTTGCTGAATAGCTCAGAGACTGGAAGACAGGGGCACTCTCCTAGCCACTTTTGTTTTTGAACAAGATTTAAACATGATTCTGAGACTGTTTTTTTGGTAAATCACAAGCCTTGTTTTATGGTAAAAAAAAGTTTGGATATGCCCTGATGTATCAAAATCTATGCAAGATAGGAGGAAATTGTTCCTTGCTATGTGACAGGAAGTTCTGTCAATTAGCTACCTCTTTTGTTTTCAGATATCCCTGTAAATGCAAGTATGTTGGGATTCGCTGTAAATTTTTCTCCCCAGATCAATCGAGTTTCTTTCTTGATCAAAAACAGGAAGTAGTGAGCACACCCATTGATCCATAATTGTGCTGTTGTATTATTGTATGTATCCCTTGGCCCTATGTTCTTGTGATTCTGCCCTCATGGGCAGCCTCTTACCTTCTCTCTGCCTGCCCTGCGGCCTGGAGGCCACAGTCCCCAGTCTTCCTTGCGGCTGGAGCCGCTCCTCAGTCTGCCCTCTGCATCTTGAGAGCTGCCGACAATGCTGGGCCTGTTCCTCGGCCCCGCCCTGCTCTTTGGCGTTAGCAGCAGCATGGCCACTGGCCATGGTCCTGCACGTCCTGCTTCCTGTTCCTAAGGCACGGGCCACGACTCCTTCAGTGATTTAAAGGACCAGCCTCCTGGCCCCACCTGGACTCCTCCCAGGGCATTTCCTGATCTTCAGCCCTATTTAATGGCCCAGCTTCCAGTCCTTAGTTGCCTTCGCAAGGAGTTATTCTCTTCTTGGACTTCTCGTCTTCGCTCCTGCTGGTATTTCCTGTTCTTCATGGGATCCCTCACATTGTTCTATGTTCCTGGTCTCTTCTGGATATCCCTTGTCTTCTCCTGATGTTCCGTGGCTTTCTTGATGTTTCGTGGTCTTCCTGATGTTCCTTCCTGATGCCTCATCTCTGCTTCTGCTTCCTGAACCCTTGGTTCCTCATTGTCACCTCTTCTGGCATTCCATGTCATGTCTCGTCACCTCGTGGCATGAGCCTGTCTTCTCATCTGCAGCGCAAGCCTCCGGAGGGTCATCTTTGCTTGAAGCCAAGTCTTGCCTTGGTCCCGTGTCTCATGTCTGAAGCCAAGTCTCGTCTTGGTCCCCTGTCTCATGTTTGAAGCCAAGTCTCATCTTGGTCCCCTATCCTGAATCTTGTCTCAGTCCTCGGATGTTCTTGTGGCTGCTCCATCCATGCCTAAGACTCTGACTGAACCTGCTCCATTCCAGCATGGTCCGTGACCAGCCATGGGCGGCTGTGTAGGGCGCATTTCGGTGAAGGCTTCTACTGAATCTTCACCATGTTCCGGCTTCATCTTCTACGTATTTGTCTGGAGTCTGCTTCGCACTCAAGCGTGGTCCGTGACCAGTCCCGTAGGTCTGCCCTGTGTAGGGCACGCTGTGTTGCAGCCTCAACCCAGTACTAGACTTTGTTCCTGAACCTTGATCCTGAGTCTTCACGTCCCAAGCCTCTTGTCTATGTCTTCACGTCTCCAAGTTCCTCATCTTGAGTCTTCATGTTCCAGAGCCTTCATCTGCCCTCGTCGCCTGTCCGGCCTGCTGCCTTTGCTGTTCCCAGCAGCAGGTCCGAAAGGGCTTGGAGTAGTTGGAGGACCACTCAGAGACCAACCTTGCATGGTTGGTCTCACTCAGGTTGTACAGGTCGGCAGGGGCCTGGCTTCCTGGTCTCAGCCCAGGCTCGGACATGTCTCACCAGCCTCGGTACCGCCTTGGAACCCTCTGGGGTTGTGCCGTGGTCCAAGGGCGCACAGTCTCCTCGGAAATGGGACCACTCTCCTAGTGCTCCCTAATAGATTGCGAAGGTCTCTGAGCTTTCCCATGCTCAGGGTCTCCATCTCCCCTAACAAATATGCTATGCTTTTTTCCTTTTGGACTATCTGTTTATTGAATTCTCCTCCTTTTTTTATGGTTTGGTGTTATGATACAAATATATATATATATATATATATATATATATAATTTCCTATTTGTAAAATGTCTCTGTGTTCCTTGTTGTAATAGGAAATATTAATATATATATATATATATATATATATATTTTTTTTTTTTTTTTTTATTTTTTTTTTAAAGGAATGCACATCAAGGAATTCCTTGATTTGTTGGTGGGCTTGTTAAAGGTAGTAGGGTTGGGTGATGGAGTCCTCAAATGGTTTATCTTTTTTTTACAAAACAGACCGCAGAGAGTTTGATTTATAACAATCTAATAGAGATGTGAATCGTGTCCTCGATCGTCTTAACGATCGATTTCGGCTGGGAGGGGGAGGGAATCGTATTGTTGCCGTTTGGGTGTGTAAACTATCGTGAAAATCATTAAAATCGTGAGCCGACACACTAAAACCCCCTAAAACCCACCCCCGACCCTTTAAATTAAATCCCCCACCCTCCCGAACCCCCCCCCCCAAATGCTTTAAATTACCTGGGGATCCAGCGGTGGTCCAGAACGGCGGCGGTCCGGAACGGCCCCCTCAATTGAATCCTGTTGTCTTCAGCCGGCGCCATTTTGCAAAATCGCCGCCGCAAAATGGCGGCGGCCATAGACAAAAACGATTTGATGCAGGAGGTCGTTCCGGACCCCCGCTGGACTTTTGGCAAGTCTTGTGGGGGTCAGGAGGCCCCCCCAAGCTGGCCAAAAGTTCCTGGGAGTCTGGCGGGGTTCAGGAAGCGATTTCTTGCCGCGAATCGTTTTCCGTACGGAAAATGGCGCCGGCAGGAGATCAACTGCAGGAGGTCGTTCAGCGGCGGTCCGGAACCCCCGCTGAACGACCTCCTGCAGTCGATCTCCTGCCGGCGCCATTTTCCGTACGGAAAACGATTCGCGGCAAGAAATCGCTTCCTGAACCCCGCTGGACTCCCAGGAACTTTTGGCCAGCTTGGGGGGGCCTCCTGACCCCCACAAGACTTGCCAAAAGTCCAGCGGGGGTCCGGAACGACCTCCTGCGTCGAATCGTTTTTGTCTATGGCCGCCGCCATTTTGCGGTGGCCATTTTGCAAAATGGCGCCGGCTGAAGACAACAGGATTCAATTGAGGGGGCCGTTCCGGACCGCCGCCGTTCTGGACCACCGCTGGATCCCCAGGTAATTTAAAGCATTTGGGGGGGGGTTCGGGAGGGTGGGGGATTTAATTTAAAGGGTTGGGGGTGGGTTTTAGGGGGTTTTAGTGTGCCGGTTTTCCTGCCCTCCCCCTTCCCCCGATTTACGATTTTTTAACGATAAATCGGGGGAATTGGTATTGTATCGTGGCTCTAACGATTTTTGACGATTTAAAATATATCGGACGATATTTTAAATCGTCAAAAAACGATTCACATCCCTACAATCTAAACCATGGGAATTTTGTGTGTTGTACTACAAGACTCTATACTGTCCACCAATCTTTTCAACATTTATATTCACTTATTCAGCCCTTCTGTAGGATCTTCCAGATGGAAGGATTAAAATATCACATCTTTGCAGTTGATGTGCAAGTATTTTGTCCATTATCAGATGGGGATGCAGAAGACTTAGCTTTAATAATCATTGTCCGCAAAGATTAACAGAGTGGTTTTGAGATCACAAATTGAAACTAAACATAGGCAAATCTGAAACATTATGAGTACTGAAGACAAAACCTCACTCATATTTTCAAAAAATGATAAAGGGTTTGTTTTTTTCCTGTTAGGCAAAAGATCATGAATGTGAGTGTTAAGACTGATTCCAGATTAACAATGAAAGATCACATTTCAACAGTAACAAAAACTGTCTTCATGCAGCTATGAACCATCTGTCAATTTCAGCCATATTTGCTCCAGAAGGATTTTGACAGAGGTTTATTTTGTTATCTAGATTAGATTACTGCAGTGTAGTTTATGCACATACAACTGACAAGGCTTCAAATAATTCCAAACACATTGATTATTGTAGTGCTTTATAACAGGGCATAACTCCCACTTCTTTGAAATGTTTCCAGCTTCTTCATAACATAGAAACATGATGATAGAGAAAGACCGTATGGCCCATCTAGTCTGCCCATCCAGTCTGCCCATCCACCCAATTAATTTAACATTATAATTCCCATCACTTTCTTAGTGTCCCCTGAAATTATCCCATGCTGTCTTGAATTCCAAATTCATAATCTTATCTTGGTTCCCTCTTTCTCACGTTCTGACAAATTTGCCATTAAGGACCAAAATAAATATAACCATCTCTAAAACAGTTCACACTCTTGGTATTCTCATCAATCCTTCCCTTTCTTTACATGCCCATATCAAGACTCTTACACAAACTTTCAGGGTCATTCATCAAAATGCAATAGGCAATTGCATGAGTTACGGCGTTTATTTGCTTATGCAAATAAAAAATGTAATATTCAAGTGGGAGGAGTTGGGGCAGGGTAAATGTAAAGTAGGAGGTGGTAGTACGATGCACGTTACGTATTGTACATTATCGCAGGACAGTACTTTAGCTAATAGCTACATCTTTTTTCTGGGCAGTACGGTCGGATCGCAGTCCATGGTATTATTGCGGCACGTATCGCACGCGATAAACACTGCAATCAATACACACTAGGGGTGTGCATTCGTATTGAACATAAATGTAAAACGCTACTTTTTTTTTTTTTTTAACTTAAAAAAGTGATGAGACATAAACGATCGGATTTCCAACTTATTCAACATAGCTATGTTGAATAAGTTGGAAATCGCGATTGTTGATCCAAAATAAAAATTTAAACCCCTCACCTTCCTTAATCCCCCCCAAAGACTTACCACAACTCCCTGGTGATCCAGCGAGGAGTGAGGACGCCATTTCTGAAATTCTTTGCGAGGAACACGTGACGTCGGCGCCACGTCGGAGTGACGCGGCGTCACGTGATTCCCCGCGGGTTCGCGCCGGAACGCTCGTTCGGCCCAAAAGGAACTTTTGGCCAGCTTGGGGGGGTCAGGAGGCCCCCCCAAGCTGGCCAAAAGTTCCTTTTGGGCCGAACGTGGGTGCCGGAGGGAACTCACGGGGAATCACGTGACGCCGCGTCACTCTGACGTGGCGCCGACGTCACGTGATTCCCCGCGGGGTCGCTTCCGGGATCCTCGTTCGGCCCAAAGGAACTTTTGGCCAGCTTGGGGGTGTCAGGAGGCCCCCCCAAGCTGGCCAAAAGTTCCTTTTGGGCCGAACGAGGGTGCCGGAGGGAACTCGCGGGGAATCACGTGACGCCGCGTCACTCCGACGTGGTGCCGACGTCACGTGATTCCCCGCGGGGTCGCTTCCGGGATCCTCGTTCGGCCCAAAAGGAACTTTTGGCAAGCTTGGGGGGGCCTCCTGACTCCCCCAAGCTGGCCAAAAGTTCCTTTTGGGCTGAACGAGGATCCCGGAAGCGACCCCGTGGGGAATCACGTGACGCTGCGTCACTCCGACGTGACGCCGACGTCACGTGCTCCTTGCAAAGTTGGTCAGAAATGGCGTCCTGACCCCGCTGGACCACCAGGGAGTTGTGGTAAGTCTTGGGGGGGGGGGGGGGGATTAAGGAGGGTGAGGGGTTTAAATTTTTATTTGCACATACGGACATATACTCAACTCATTGAATTCTGTTTATGTCCATATTGACCGCAAATGGGACCCCCTTTAGACATATGGACATATGAACTTAAACTTTTGCTCTGCACATCCCTAATACACACATTAGAGATGTGAATCGGAACCGGAATCTGGTCGGTTCCGGTTCTGATCCAAATCTTAAAATTTTTATCGCCCAGCCCGATTTGAGTTCTGATTATCGGCTGCGCCCAATCCGATAATCAAAAAACCCTCCCGAACCCCCAAAAAAGGTTTTAAAATTACCTGGTGGTCCAGCGGGAGCACGGGGAGTGATCTCTCGCTCTCAGGCCATCGGCTGCGTTAATAAAAATGGCGCCGATGGCCCTTTGCCCTTACCATGTGACAGGGCAAATGTAGCGCCGGCGCCATTTTGAATATTGGCAATATGGCCTGAGTGCAGGAGATTGCTCCTGGACCCCCAGGGACTTTTGGCCAGCTTGGGGGGGGGGCCTCCTGACCCCCACAAGACTTGTCAAAAATCCAGTGGGGGTCCGGGAGTGACCTCCTGCACTCGGTCCGTATTGCCAGTATTCAAAATGGCGCCGGCACTTCCTTTGCCCTCACTATGTCATAATGGCTGACGGCCATTTTTATTAATGCAGTCGATGGCCTGAGAGCGGGAGATCACTCCCCGCGCTCCCGCTGGACCACCAGTTAATTTTAAATGGTTTTTGGAGGGGGGGGGAGGCTAAGGGGGTCATTTTAAAGGGTCTGGTTTTTGTTTTTATCTGGCCATCGGCGCCATTTATATTAGTGGCAGCCAAAATGGCGCCGATGGCCCGAGAGTGGGAGATCGCGCCGGGACCCACCCACTGGACCACCAGGTAATTTAAAACATTTTGGGGGGGTTCAGGAGGGTGGGGGATTTGTTTTAAAGGGTCGGGGTGGGTTTAGGGGTTGTTTTGGTGTGCCGGTTTTCCCGCCCTCCCCCTCCCTCCTCCCCCTCCCCCGATTTACGATTTTTCACGATAAATCGGGGGAATTTCTATTGTATCGTGACTCTAACGATTTTTGACGATTTAAAAACTATCTGACGATTTTTTTAAATTGTCAAAAAACGATTCACATCCCTAACACACATACCTACCAAGCATTTCTGGACCAATAAAAATGGCTGTTTTTAGCAGGTCAAGCTTCCTAACAGCTTTTGGTGAGTTGCAAGCGTACTTAAACTTGCATTCTTCATGCCTTGGCAGCCTCACTGCTCATGATAACTCATGGAAGATGAATAACCTGAACAGGGCCCAAGACCACTTCCAAGATGTCCAAGGGAAGTACCAGCAGTGCAGGCATAGGGTCCACTGCTGCAGGCTCAGGGCCCTGGCCAGTGATGGGCATGCACCTGGCCATGGGCCGGGAGATACAGGGAGTGTACCTTTCCTCCACAAACATTCTTGTTGGGCATGCCTGAGGACTTTGTGGTTATCAGGTATCAACTCAGCTCTTGGGCAATTCTGGAATTATATGAAGACATCCAAGGGGATCTGGATCCAGTCACGACAAGGTCCCACGCTGTCCCCGGCCTCATCAAACTGTTGTCTGCCCTCCATTTCAAGGCAAGTGGCTCCTTCCAAACCTCAGTAGGGGTGGTGAGGGGAATGTACCAAACCATACTCTCACACTCTCTCGACCAGGTCATTGCAGCTGTAACTGACCGCATTAATCGATACATAAAATTTCCTCATTTTGTTGATGTCTTCTATGTGGGACCATATCAAAAACTTTACTAAAATCCAAGTAAATTACATTGAGCGCTCTTCCCTGATCCAGTTCTCTAGTCACTCAATCAAAGAAATCAATTAGATTCATCTGACAGGACCTTCTCCTGGTGGATCCATGCTGCCTGTGATCGAGCAAACCACAGGATTGTAGATAGTTCACTATCCTTTCCTTCAGCAGAGTCTGGTGACATACAGACCCATATAAGGAGGAGTTAGCAGACAGTATGGGATGTGAAAAAGGCAACAAGAGGCAATAGTGAAGGGCCTCAGTAAGAGTCTTCTTATTTACCTCTGGATGTCTTGTTAACCAGCATACACGGATGTTAAATTGTAATGCCATAACACATATGGTCTTGCTTGCTCCATAAATGGACATTTTGAATGTGGCAGGGCATTGGAGTGTGCAAGGTCATGTTGAGAGCAAACCTTTAACCATTGCTACCATAAACACAAAAACCACACAATGAAACAACACCACCAGAAAGTTCATCTTTCCAAATAGAGAGCACTTTATTAACAAACACATGTAGTACGCAGTTTAAAATTAAGCCAACTTCTTAGGTAATCACATTCTGCAAGGACAAGATAGCTAATAGCACACAACAATGTACATTTCATGAACAGCACATTCAGTGAAAACCTGTACAGTAATATATGCAAACAGCATCATGACATATACAGGTATTGCATGCTGTCCTTAATGCAGAATAATGATTACAACCAAGAACATAGGGGCACATTTACTTAGCATTTTTCCCATAGAAAAAGAATGGGAATAACCCTTTAGTAAATAGGCTCCAGAAAGAGGAAGTGGCACCCAAACACTAGAGTATTGCTGTGAAGTAACAGCTACAAAAAGCACAACAATGTGTGTAAATGTCAAGGCCTCAGTCAGTGCATGTTGAAAGAGTGCACTCACAGAGGACAGCCTTAAGGCCAGGGCAGCACAGGTCAGCATGAAGGCAGCAGAAGAACGAGCAAACAGTTCAGCATGTAGGCAGCAGCAGAAGACCCAGCAGCATGGAGGCAGGAGGCCCAGGATGAGACCCAGCAGCAAAGAGGCAGCATTTGCAGGAGTTGAGAAGAGATGACACCCTGCTGCTTGGAGCAGGAGACAGGGCAGTCTCACAAGAGAGAGCATCTGTGAAGACATTGTAGGCTACTTAAAGTAGGTCGTAATAGGCCTAGAGGCTGAAGGACAGCTTGTTAGTGACTATGCTGCTTGAAAATGCTTGACATACAACATCCAGTGTGCGTGATGGAACAGCAACTCTGTAGTGAGCATACAATGAGCTGGTTTCTTCCATCTAGATGGCAAAGCAACTCTGTCAAGAGCGCATCCCTGCTAGAGAGCTGTGGAAACAGAGAAGGGAAAAAAAAACCAGAAGTACATATGCTAGCAAGTATAGTTTTTTGTTTTTTTTTTGCCATTAGAGGTGCACTTTGGTTCTTTACAAAGTGATCATCTAATGCTAATTTCTGGGGCCTTTTTACTAAAGGTTTTTTGCAATTCTTGGTCAATGGGGAAAACGCCTAGTAAAAGACTTTGTCTCTAGGTCTACAGCCGTTGCTGTCTAGCCTTTTATGGGTGAGGTAAACTTACCGGTGGCAGCTTGTGTGGTGTCTAGCTGCTGATCCAAGCCCTCAAACACGTCCAATCTCAGCCTTTCAATCAGTCGCTGCTCCATTTCTGTGATGACAATGGGACAGGGGCCCCTCCTCCAGTCTGGTGCACATATTTGAATCGCTCTTCTAGCTTGGCCATCAGCTAGGCTTTGATATCCCGGGAGCGATGGGCAACCTGCTCCCTGCTACTTTGAATGCCACTGTGCTGGGTGATGGCCTGGGCAATGTTGCGCCAAATTTGTCCTTTAGCTGCTTTTGACGTCTTGGCTGCTCTGTTTCTGAACAAACTGGCATAGTGCTGCAGGACACCAGCAATGAGAAGCTCATTCTCTGCCACACTGAACCTGATTGCCTGCTGTCTCTGGTGTACTGTTGGCTGACTGGCTGAAGGGAATGCCACTTCCTCTCCCGGAGAGGTGTCCGCCCTGCCCTCACTCTCCGTCCTGCTCTCCTCTCCCCTCCCTTCCCCCCCCCCCCCCCCACCTCACCCTGTACTACCAACTCCCTTCCCATCTACCCTCTCTCTCTAACCTTATGCTGCCTTACTCCTCCCACCAATCTTTCCTGCCTAACCTCTTCCCCCACCCCCACTCTCCTATTCCTCCCCTCCTGCCTGTCTCTACTTGTCCCCCTGTCCCTACTCCTACTCCTACTCCCCCTGGCACTCCTGCCCTTCTCTTCCCACTCCCTCTGCCTTCTCCTTTCCCTGTTTTCCTCACCTCTCTTCTTTTTTCTCTTCCCAGGCCTATCACGCTCCATGCTTTCCTCCTCACACACACTCCAACACTGTTCACACCCTTCCTCCACTCCTCACACTCCTCCTCACTCTCCTCACACTCCTCCTCTGCTCCTCACACTCCTCACACTCCTCTACTCCTCTCCTCACACTCCTCCTCTACTACACAGAAAATGACAAACAGGACTTAGTATCTTTCACTCCAACAAATATCACAAAAGACAAAGGGAAACAAATGACAACACAAAACAGCACAATCAGTCAGAAATCGCAAAACTATACCACCAAAACTCCTCTAACACCACTAACCTCCTCTCCTCTCACTCCAACACCCAACACACCATCAAAGGAGGGGCAGGAAGTGAGCATTTATACTAGGAAAAATATCATGGTGTGCGGTGATGTACTGTGCACTATGATGACATACCGCGGCATGCGTTACCTCATTGTGCGCTGCGGCAAAACATGAATTTGAATATATATGCAAGCATTTTGATGAATCTAGGGGTCTGTTCTTTAAGTTACATCTTCTGTGCCATTTAAAACCATTACTTGACCCCCCTGATATCCGAACAGTTCTTCAATCACTTCTTTTCCCTGGTTTCCCAGATTACATAATTCATCCCTTAGAGATTATCCAAAATTCAGCTTCTAGACTACTAACCGAAACGCATATACGTGAACATATTACCCCAGTTTTACAGATGTTACACTGGCTTCCAATTTTATTCTGTATACAATACAAACTTGCAGTTACTATTCATACTCTTTTTTATAATTTGTCTTCACCGTGGATTGCAGCAACCTTAAAAATCCATACCCGATCAGAGCCCTGCGTTCCTACAGTCACTCTTTTAGATATTCTTTCACCCCAGACAGTCTACCTAGAGGAAGCCAGAGAACGAGATTTTTCTATTGCTGGACCTACTTTTACGCAATTCCCTCTCAAAAGAGATAAGAATAATAGTGGAACCAAGTTCTTCCATAAAGCCCTTAAGACTTACCTATTCCAAAAAGCATACTCCATTTGTGTACTTTCTAACGGGCCGATTCAGTAAAGTCCGCGGGAGAGCCACTCTCTTGTGCGCGCTATTCTGTATTTAAATGAGGCCGGCAGTAAAAACGGGCAAAAGGAGGCACTAGGGACACTAGCCGCGTCCCTAGTGCCTCCTTTTGGACCGGAGCGGCGGCTGTCAGCGGGTTTGACAGCCGATGCTCAATTCTGCCAGCGTCGGTTCTCGAGCTCGCTGACAGCCACGGGCTCGGAAACCGGACGCCGGTAAAATTGAGCATCCGGTTTTTGACCCGACAGCCGCCGGCCGACTTCAAATATTTTTTTTTTTTTTTTTTTACTTTTGGAAAGTTTCGGGACCTCCGACTTAATATTGCCATGATATTAAGTCGGAGGGTGCACAGAAAAGCAGTTTTTACTGCTTTTCTGTGCACTTTTATCAGTGCCCGAAGAAATTAGCACCTACCTTTGGGTAGGCGCTAATTTCTGAAAGTAAAATGTGCGGCTTGGCTGCACATTTTACTTTCTGTATCGCGCAGGAATACCTAATAGGGCCATCAGCATGCATTTGCATGTTGAGGGCGCTATTAGGTTCGGTGGATTGGACGTGCGTTTTTGGCCCCTTACTGAATAAGGGGTAAGGGAAAATGTGCGTCCAGTGGCGGGTTAACAGTACGCTCCATCGGAGCGCACTGTACTGTATTGGCCTGTAAGTCTGCTAAATGGAGAATAGGTAGGTCTAGTACATCTACTAATGTGTTTGATTTTGTTTAATTTAAAACATTGTTTATTGCCTTTTACGTAAGTTTATGTAATTTTATTATTTATTTTTTTTGTCCCCTGCTCTGAATGTAGAAAAAATATTTTAAATAAATAATATATAAATTAGAATACTGTTTTTGTCTTCACTACCTCTCCTGGGAGGCTATTCCATAGATCTACCACCCTCTCTGTAAAGAAATATTTCCTAAGATTACTCCTTAGTCTATCGCTTTTGAAACTCATCGCATAACCCTTCATTCTACAGTCGCCTTTCCATTGAAAGAGTCTCACCTCCTGTACATGGAAACTTTTGAATGTCTCTATCATATCTCTCCTTTCCTCTAGAGTACACAAGTTTAGATTTTTAAGTCTATCACCATATGTTTTAGAATTAAGACCATTGATCATTTTAGTAGCCACTCTCTGGATTGACTCTAGTCTGTTTATAACCTTTTGAAGGTGTGGTCTTCAGAATTGCACACAGTATTCCAAATGAGGTTACACCAGGGACCAATACTGTTACAGGCCACAGAGTCTAAAAAACCCACCTGGGGAGTGGCACAGGACTGGAAGGCAAGATTTGGAGCAAGACTAGGGCTGGCCTTCTGCCTAGTCAGCCCCTTCCTCCACAGGTTGAGCCATTGGGTTTTGGGGGCCAGTAGGTCTCTGCATCGGCAGTACCTTATAGTGATGAGTCCGCACAGGCAAGACATGAACAAGGCTGGCTGGAAACAAAGCTTGGGCAAAGGCAGACTGGAGACAAAGCTTGGACAAAGGCTGGCTGGAGACAAGGCTTGGACAAAGGCTGGCAAGCACTGTTGGACAAGGAGACAAAATGGGAAGGCTTGGCAGACAGGACAAGGTAGGCTGGATACTAAGCAAGATCTGGAACTAGACAAGAAAAAGGTGAGACAAGGCAAGAACAGGACTATTGTACAAGCAGGACTGGAGACTGGAACAGACAGGGCAAGATCAATAAGACAGACTAGGGCAGGACTTAGACAAGGCAGACAGGGGAACAAAAAACACAGAGGCCTGAAGGCAGTAAGGCTTGGAAGAGACAGAATAGGCCCGAAGGCCTCAGGGCAGGAAAAAAGAAAGAATAGGCCCAAGGGCCTCAAGGCAAGGCAAGAACAATGGTTAGAACATGAAGCCAGAAGTGACACCATGAGAGGAGAAGGCTAGTATGGCTAGATGGGTTTACATAGGGCTGGGACTTGGGTATGGCAAAAGCAGTGAGGAGGAGCATGGCAAGCCTAGTGATGAAGCACAATGAGGGCCTCTGCTGGAAGGGAGGTGTCATGAAAGTAGGATAAGGCTGTATAACAGACAAAATCCTAACATATACAGAGGCTCCTCCCTTTTTATTTTATTTATTTATTTATTTATTTATTTATTTATTTATTTAAATCTTTTTCTATACCATCATTAAGGTGGGTACCGTCACAACGGTTTACAGTAAGGCACAAAAAGTAATGCTATTAAAATCTATCAGTTTACACAGGTGCCATAAGGTTCGGTAACATAGTTTTTAATCAATGTTAGTTGTTAAATGAGTGTGAACACTTTCATGTCCAGGTCAATTCTATAGCAGTTTTGAGTCTAGGACTCATTCTATAAATGTAACTTATCCTTTAGTGATGAATTCTATTAAAAACTACACCCTTAGTGATTACTGTTTGTGTGGGTGTTTATTGTTTGTACCTTGCACTTCCTTGGTTTGAACCTTGCATTTCCCTGGATTCTATTCTCCCTTCTCTTTTTGAAAGGCTTGTTTAAATAGCCAAGTTTTTAGATTTTTTCTAAATGTTTTGTTTTCTCTTTGTAGTCTTTAATTCCAAGGGCATGGAGTTCCATAGTATGGGTCCCGCTAAGGATAACTCCCTTTCTCTTACCTGGGTTAGTCTTGCTGTTTTGACTGATGGAATAGTTAGAAGTGCTTTGTTGGCTGATCTTAGATTTCTGTTGGGGATGTGTACGCGAAGGGCTGTGTTAAGCCAGTCTGCGTTTTTGTTGTGTATTAATTTGTGTATGGTGCATAGTGTTTTGTACTGTATTCTTTGTTCAATGGGAAGCCAGTGTAACTCAGCCAGTGTTTCCGTAATGTGGTCTCTTTTCCTTTTTCCAGTTAATACTCTTGCAGCCGTGTTCTACTAGCAATTCCTCTCCCGATGCAGCCAAGCATCTTTCTGGCTTTTGCCATTGCTTTATCCATCTGTTTGGCCATCTTAAGATCATCAGATACAATCACTCCCAGATCCCACTCTTTCTTTGTGCTTAGAAAAATTTCACCTCTAATTCTGTACCTTTCCCTTCGGGTTGTGCATCCTAAATGCATTACTCTGCCCTTTTTAGTATTAAATCTTAGCTGCCAGACCTTAGGCCATGCCTCAAGCTTCACTAGATCCCCCTTATGTTTTCCACACCTTCTTGGCTGCCCACCCTGTTACAGATTTTGGTATCATTAGCAAAAAGGCAAACCTTTCCTGACAACCATTCTGTAATGTCACTCACAAAAGTGTTGTAAAGAACCGGTTCGAGGACTGATCCCTGAGGCACACCACTAGTTATTAGGGATGTGAATCGTTTTTTGACGATTTAAAATATCGTCCGATATATTTTAAATCGTCAAAAATTGTTAAAGGCGATATATAATAGGAATTCCCCCGATTTATCGTCAAAAATCGTAAATCGGGGGAAGGGGGAGGGCGGGAAAACCGGCACACTAAAACATCCCTAAAACCCACCCTGACCCTTTAAAATAAATCCCCCACCCTCCCAAACCCCCCCCAAAATGTCTTAAATTACCTGGGGTCCAGTGGTGGGGGGGTCCCGGTGTGATGTTCCACTCTCGGGCCACGGGTGCGTTGATAGAAATGGCGCCGGCGCTACCTTTGCCCTGTCACATGACAGGGCAAAGGTAGCGCCGGCGCCATTTTGGTTCCTGTCCCCCGACGTCATGAGCGTAGGAGATCGCTCCCGGACCCGCGCTGGACCCCCAGGGACTTTTGGCCATTTTGGGGGGGCCTCCTGACCCCCACAAGACTTGCCAAAAGTCCAGCGGGGGTCCAGGAATGACCTCCTGCACTCGAATCGTGTTGCCGTAATGCAAAATGGCGCCGGCCATATGGCACTATCCTCGATTTTAGCAGCGATTCCATTAGTTTACTCATCACTTAGGTCAGTCTAACTGGTCTGTAGTTCCCAGCTTCCTCTTTACTTCCACTGGCACTTTTATGAATAGGAACCCCATCCACCTTTTTCCAGTCCTCCAGGAGTACTCCAGACTCTAAAGAGGCATTGAAAAGGTCATCAGATTTGCTGCCAGGACATCTCTTAGTACCCTTAGTACCCTTGGATGTATCCCATCCAGCCTCCATCCCCTTTTCTACTTTTCCAGATATGATACAGACTTTCAGATACTTGAAAGGTTTTAATGATCCAAAGACAATACAAACCATTTCCGTTGCAAAAAAATCAGCAGAACCAGGGGACACGATTTAAAACTCCAGGGAGGAAGACTCAGAACCAATGTCAGGAAGAATGTCTTCACAGAGAGGGTGGTGGATGCCTGGAATGCCCTTCCGGAAGAAGTGGTGAAGACCAAAACTGTGAAGGATTTCAAAGGGACGAGGGATAAATACTGTGGATGTGAATGAAGAGAAGAGGCATGGGGATGGCTTGCGGGAATGACGGCTACTACCTGGAGAGGAATATCCTTATTCAATAAACATACACACGGTTAATGCAACTCCAACATTGCTCTATGCTTCAACGGCAAGAGGAAATGTGGAAAAAAGGATTTGCATCTACATGAAAGCAGGGGAGTAGCTTGCTTGTTACGGCGGTTACTACCCCAAAACAAAAAATACCTGATACTTCACTTTCAAAGCATATTCAGCATAGCTCTCTGCTTCAACGGCAGGGGGAATGAAGAAAAGATGTTTTATATTCAGACATCTACCAACAAGGACTGAATTACATAGTCTGGGTAAAACAATTAAGCATGGGTGTAGCTTGCTTGTTACGGCGGTTACTACCCCAAATCAAGCCTGATACGTCACTTAGAATACATATCCAGTGCAGCTCACTGCTTCAACTACAGGGGGAATGAAGAAAAGAGGATTTATATTCAAACAACCAACAAGGACTGAATTGACAGGCTGGGTAAACAAGCATGGGAATAGCTTGCTTATTACGGCGGTTACTATTCCAAACCAATTAGCGGGATACTTCACTTAGATGCAACTCCAGCACTGCTATCTACGATGGCGGAGGTGGAAGAGAAATAGAACCAAAAAGATTATTGAAAGGGACAAGAGTAACAGAAAAGTATGAAAAAAAAGTGTAAAACCTTGCTGGGCAGACTGGATGGACTTTTTGGTCTTCTTCTGCTGTTATTTCTATGTTTCTATGTAAATTTAGTTAGCTTGTCATGCACACACTATTCTGAAAATGAATTGAGGTTTACTTCACTGTGAGTCTTATTTGTGTTCATTTTATGTGGTCCTGCTCCAGGCCCTTCCACAGTAAAGAATGAACAGAAATATTTGTTAAGCAATTTTGCTTTTTCCTCAACGGCCTCTACATATTCCTCCCCTTCACCTTTGAGTCTCACATTGCCACTTTTCTACTGTATAAAAATGTCTTGTCCTCCCATTTTACCGTATTTGATATTTTTTCTTCTATTTCAATTTTTGCACTCCTAACTACTTTCCCAATTTCTTTTAATTTTTCCAGATATTATCTTCCTTCCTCTTCCTGTGATCTCTTGTAGTTTATGAACGCTAACCTTTTCTTCCTTACCTTTTCAGCTACTTCTTTAGAAAACCATAACGGCCTTTTTTTGACTCTTCCCTTTATTTACTTTCCTAACAAAAAGATTAGTTGCCCTTATGATGTCTCTTGTTAGTTTCACCCATTGCCCTACTTCCCTCAGATTTTCCCATTCAGCTAATGACTCCTTGAGGTTCTCCCCCATTTTTAGAAAGTTAGTTTTCTTGAAGTCTATGTTTCACAAATGGACCCTTGGACCAAGGTGAGGTTGGCACTATCCACAGGGAGGAGCCCTGCAATTCCTCACTATTGGCAGGCAGAACTGGCTGGAGCAGAGGGCCAACAGGAACTTCACCAATACCAACCCTCATTCCCCTTAGGCTGAGCCCTCGGGTGCTGGGGCTGGCTGGACTTAGGTACGGGCCTCTGTGTAGAGATGAATTTGTCACAGAAGAGACGGTAGGCCAGTGAAATGACAACAAAGTCAGTACAAGCAGAGGTCGGGGACAGGTAGTAGACAGCAGAGATGAGAGCAGGCCGAGGTCAGAGCAGGCAGCATTCAACACGTCAAGAAGCAAGCAGAGGTCACAAGACAGGCAGAAGTCCAACATGGTCAAGAAGAGGTCCAAAATCAAGCCAGGAATCCAACCAAAGATGAAGCCTGAGGGGCCAAGCCAAGGTCAAACCGAGGGAAAGGAAAGTAAGGCAGAACAGCAGGAAGACACCCAAGACAGATGAGGGACTACAAGACGAGGACACAGGAACTCCGAGGAAGCAGGAAGGAAACAGCAACCCAAAAACAAGGCATAGGAGCTGAAGCAGGATCAGGAACCAGGAATAACATGGCAAACAGCTACTCCGAAGAGTTTGACCTATTGCAAGGCATCTGAGGCAGAGCAGAGCAGGCCTTATATAGCAAGAGATCTGTAATGTCATCCCAGGGCACCATGGAGGATTTCTCACCGTGAGCCCTTTGAAGTGCCCAAGTCATGTGCGCACCCACTTAGTGATGCCCCACTCAGGTGAGCAGTGCTGCTAGTGTGGTGCATCGGGCCTGCATGGTGGCTATCCAAGTCTTTGACCGGGGCCCAGCTGCAGCGTTGATGGTCCCCCTATGACCCAGGGCTGGAGGTAAGAGCTGCCTCAGTAGATTTTCCATTTTGTGTTGAAAGATACCTCATCCCTTCTTCGACAAGTGGATCCCATCTCCACTCAGCAACCATTGAAATATCATCTCATGATCCAGGAAGGCAAAAGCTCACTTCGACACCATCTACTCAGCCATTTATTTATCTCCAAAATATGAGCTTCCCTGCCTGGGTCTTTATATAAAACATAGCAGCAAGACTACGCTGTGGGGCTAATAAATTTGATCACATAACTCCTTTATTGGTTGAACTCCACTAGTTTCCTGTTGTATGTAGAATAAAATTTAAGATGTTTATGTTGGTGTTCCAATGTCTTTACAAGTAAGTATCTCTTGAATCTGCTACTGTCTTACAAATTTGCATGGCCTCTTTGTTTTCCCAATTTAATTTACTTACTATTCCTTCTCATTCCTGAATAAGATTGGAAATTATTTGTCATACTATGTTAATTATTGGGCTTGTGTTTTATGGAACTGACTTCCATTTGATCTTAGACAAGAAAACAACTATCCTGTATCAAATTTCCAAACAGAATTGTTTGCTTAAATCTTTGGCATCTAGAATTATTATTACTTGTATCTCAGACTAGTACTTCTGGCCAGTGTTAATTTAGCTTTCAACCTGTAGGCAATTTGATTTATAGTCTTGGTTTATTAATTATCAGATGTTTATGATCTACTATGCTTGTTTTGTGATTTATTATGATTAACTAGCTGGCATAGCATTAACTGTTTTTCTTTTACTGTTGTTATTGATTTGCTGAAAATAAACTGTAACCAGCTCTATCTATTGGCTTAACTAATGTTTCTAGATGCTTTCTATTTATTGTAATGAACCTGCTTTATTATTTTATTCTTATGTACTATGAATTATATGTTTTATTTTATTATACATTGCATCAAATGATTAGATTTGTTAACTGACTTGATGGCTCAAGGTTAAAGGTGGTCTACCAAATGAATAAACTAAACTAAACAAGGATCATAGGATAATTAAGATGGGAAAAGCATGGTTCCCCCATTATGAAATCCTTGCATTGGCTACAGATGGAAGGAAGAATAAAATTCAAGATTATGGCTTTTACATATAATGCTTAAATGGATTAGGACCCAGTTATCTTTTGGATAATCTTGCAATTTATAGGCTGTAGTGAAAACTACATTCATCACAAAAAGAATTTCTTGTACTACTGGGAAAAGCTGAGGCACAGCTGGAGAGAATGAAGAAAAAAGCCTTTCATTTATAGCATCCAGATATTATAATAGTTTACCAGATGACCTACAACTACAGAAAGATTACCTTCAGTTCAGAAAAGGGATTAAAACATTACTGTTAAGGTAAAGTACATTATTTCTAATTATGACAATTTTCAAAGGGATCGAGCCAAATAACTACGAAGTTACCTGGCTAGATCCCTGGGATGACAATTGTAATCTCAGAGCACTTAAATCTTGCTGTCTAATTTCACTAGTCAGCTTGGTTTAGCTGTGGCAAAAATGAGTCATCCCTGAGACAGAGATAGGTCAGGAAGGGAAAATGCACATGTAAACTTAATTTTAAAATCTACTCTTGATATTCCCTCTCCTAAGCAATCCAAACTGGCCTCCACCAAGGCTCGGGCACTTTCTTTAGCTGGGCCCGTCCTCTGGAACAAACTCCCTCCCACCCTGCGGCAGGAATCCTGCCCAAAAACATTTAAGCACAACCTAAAAACTTGCCTCTTCAAGCAAGCTTTTGATTAACATCCTCCCCTGGCACCTTTTTTCTTGTTGTGAATTCCTAATATTATTACCTTCATTGGTACTTTTATACCCCCTACTTTTCTACTTTTCTACCCCCTACTTTTCCAGTAAATAGCTCCTCCCATTCTTCCCTTTAATTTATTTTACTGCTCCCATCCTTCCCTTTAATTTATTTTACTGTTCCACATATTTTGAACCCCATTATAAGTTAAATGTTGATGTTTTCCTGTTTTAAATTATCTGTTCTGTTTCTGTTTCTTTTATATTTATATTTGGTTCCAATTTCTATGTAAAGCTCGGTTAGCTATAAGTTGTTTAATGTAAACCGATGAGATGTTCCCAACGTTCATCGGTATATAAATCTTCTAAATAAATAAATAAATAAATAAAATACCTACATATTTTCAAGCATGCAACAGACTTGCAGAAAAAGACATACAGCTACTGTTGTATCCGTGTACCTTGTAGCTAATTTTCAAAGGGAAATTACCTTTGTTTCCCTAAGTGTGTTACTCAAAATTGCTCCTACTATCTCTACTTTTACTCATATCTTTTTCCCTATCCTTGCACATTTTCTATAAGAGCTGCTTCCCAATAATGAAATATATCTCATTTGTTTCCTTTTTTTTAGCTCCCATAGACTTGAATAGCTCTATTAAACTCAGTGGAGCCATTCTACTCTATGGGGGTCATTTTCAAAGGAGTTACGCATGTAAATGTGACATACTATCGTAGCAATTTTCAAAAGCTATTTACTCGAGTAAAGTGCACTTACTTGAGTAAATCCTATGGACAATTCAATGGCATATATTGTAGCAATTTTGAAAAGCCCACTTACTTGAGTAAAGTGTATTTACTCGAGCAAAAACCAGTTTTGCTCGAGTAAATGCTTTTTAAAATCTACCCCTATGGGAGCTGATGTGGGCAGTCATGTGGGAGTCTCCAAAGCAAGCACCTCTTGCCTGCAACTCATGTGCAACCTCACAGATTTGGCAGGATATGTTGCAAGGAAACCAGAATGCCAGAATATCAGAGTGAAGCATTTTTCCAGTTCAGCCTATCTCTGCTCTGTGGATCCACTGACACTGATCCTAAGTTCTGAGCATATGTGAACTTAGGTGTTAAGATTCGTGGCCCGTGGTGCTATTGGACTCTTGCTGTTATCTCCACCCTAGGGACCTGCCTAAGACCTGCCAGTCACAAGAACCCAAAGGCTCAACTTGTGGGGGAGGCAGGTGGTATAGGTGAATCTCCAATCTGTTCCGCTACAGGGTGCATTCGCCAGCTGCTAGCATAGACCTTGTAGGTTCACTGCAGCACCAAAGACTCTCAACATGGAATTAAAGTTCACTTGAAGCCAGCCCTTTTATGCCCTTGAATAACAAGAGCGCCACCTTGAACTTGATTCTCCAGATGATTGGCAACCAATGGTATTTTGTTAAATACGGTTTTATGTGACATTAGGTAGGGATTCCAGCAGCCACCCGTTCTGCAGAATTTTGAATACATTGAAGCACTTTGGTCATATTCAAAGGTAAGCCAATATATAGTGCATTGTAACTATTGACTGTTGACATTACCATAGAATGTATAACTGTCTTTAAATCACCTTCATTTAAGAATGGACGTAGCCGTTGAAGCATCTGTAACTTGAAATAGAATGAGCGCACCACTTGTTTAATTTGTGGGTGAAAAGGCAGCTTAGTATCAATTATTATACCCAAATTGTGGACGTCTTGAGCAATCTTAATATTAAAACTATCAAAAGAAAAGTGTGATGGTATTTTGTCAGAGGGAAATCTAGAGAGATATAAAATTTCAGTTTTTTCCATATTGATCACTAGCTTATTTTTAGTTAGCCAAGCTTGTAAACTTAGCAGACACGAAACAATCTTCTGCATCACATGCAGGTAAGATCCCTTAATTGGAATGTAGAATTGGATGTCGTCTGCATAAATTCTGTAGCCGACATTCAATTTAGCAAACACCTGACAAATTGGTTTTAAATAGATATTAAATATAAGGGCTGAAAGAGCTGATTCTTGAGGCACTCCAGATAGATTCTTAAAAAGCCCAGATTTCTTACTGTTTATTTGAACCTGGCAGCTCCTATGTTTCAGGAAGGAGGAGAACCATTTAAGAACTGAGTCGCCAATGCTGATTTCTTGTCTAAGCAAAATATTATGATCTACTGTGTCAAAAGCTGCTGATAGATCAAGTAACACCAACAGAAATTTGGTACGAAAATCAAATCCTCTTCTGAATACATCACAGATGACCAACCAGTTTTCTGTTTCCCCTCATATCCCCCCGTTCGCCCATTTATCTATCAAATTCAGAATTATGTCCTCTGACAGCTGTTGTCTGCACATTCTGGAAATACAATCTGTAATGTCAGACCAGAATGTTTGAGTATCTCTGCATTCCCATGACATATGTAATACATTCCAAATTTCCCACACCCCCTCCAGCAAAGCTGGCTTTTAGTACTAAATCTGGATAAAAACATCGGTGGGCGGTACATTCTATGGAACAGTTTATATAACAATTCCTGATCTCTGCTACAAATAGTAATATGCCTAGTAGCCTTCCATATGGATTTCCAATCTTTGTTTTTTTATTTTTTTTATGCAATTTCAAAATAGTTACAAGAAGCACCTTGTTTAGAAAATGAGGTATGCAGAGAGAGAAAAAAAAAGAAAAAAGAAACTTACAATATCATCTTAGAAATAAACATACAACCCCATATATTTAAAGAAAAGAGGGAGGGCAAGAGAAAATCGAACGATCTTTATAGTAGAGGTATTTAAAGAAAAAGAAACATTGAGAAAAAACCACCAGTTACAAATTATACGCCGGATCTATTACAATGGAAAATCTAAAAGCGCCCGAAGTTGAGCTGGTTCGAAAAAAACATAATTAGCATTATTATACCTAACCAAGCATTGGATTTCCAATCTTTGTTGTCTAGTTCACTATTTAAATCTTCATTCCATTGACATATCAGCTTAGCTGTCTTACCCCTGTCTCAGAGCTCTGAGCTAATAGTGATATATAATGCATATATAAATGACATGCACATCTTTTACCGCAAAGCTCTCCCTCTATTCCCTCACATTCTTCTAGATCATCTTGATTAGGTATGTGACACAGAAGGTCTTTCTGCAGCTGTAGATACAAATAATTTGTTATTCCTGGTATCTAAAACTCATCTATCAACTCTGTGGACATGTTAAATGTTCCATCTTCCACTAATTGCCCCCCAAAATGAAATCCTCCCTCTACCCACTGCTCTGAAATTTCTGGGTTCCATGATAGAGAAGTCATATATGACCAAGGCATGCCTAGTGACTTCAAGTGCTGCTTAATCGATCTCCGCACTTTCAGCATATGAGCTATCACCAGAAGTCCTCATACAATTTTCCTAAAGATATTAGAGGCATAGGACATATGCAGCAGAGATCCTAAACTGCATCCTCTGCCCCCCCCCCCCCCATCAAAAGCCCAAAATACTGTAAGACTTGAAAACAAATATGATCAGGGCATGCAATCAAAAGTTTTATACATGTCCTTAGAAATGATCGACCTTGTCATTTTCTTTTGATACATGAAGACTATCTATTAACAACAGCCGTCGCATGTTGTTTGTAGATAGTCTTCATGTATCAACTTAAGCATGACCTCCAACTGACGTTGCAGCACTTTCGCTATTGATTAGCAAGATGGGACTGTAGGAAGAATACTCTAATGGGTCTCTCGAAACCTTATAGATCAATACTTCTAAACCTTTTGTGAGTTTCCCCACACTTGCCCCTGGGATCCGCAAATAATTGAAAACATTGTACAGCAGGGGGATCAAAAGCTCCAGAAGTACTTTAAAAACTCTATAGAATATCCATTGGCACCTGGGCTTTTCCTGTCCCCCCCCCCCCCCCCCTCCATGCCTTAATGGACCTCTCCACTTCCCCCAGGATAATATCTCCAGATAAAAATCAGCCTCTTCCACCTTATGGTAGGGCAAACCCAGAGGTTCCAGTTGTTTAATCTTTCTTTCTCCATCCTGTAACTCATAAATAATTGACCTTTCTCTGTTTGTTCAAAAGTCCTTAGCAAGCAACAAACTTGCTTTCTCACTGTGTTTATAATATGTTTGCTTCTGAAAACGCATTAATTTTTTTATGTCATTAACTTGCAACTGCTTAAATTTGTCCCTTGCCAAGTTTAATTGTTTGCATGTACTAAGTGTGCAATTAATCTCATGCTTCTGCTCCAAATCCTTAATTTGATTTTCTAACTCTGCCTGTCTGAATTTCTTTCGTTTGTTTTTATAGCTGGTCTACGCAATTATATGCCCATGAAGCAATGCCTTTAGAAGTTTAGAGCTTCCTACCTAAAGTAGGATTGTAATCTGATCCTGTGCTATGTGACTCAAAATCTGCCACTACTTCTTGTACCTTGCCTCTCAAGTCCTTGTTCCCCAGTATGGATGCATTCGTTCTCCACTGTCTATCCGATCCATCGGATTCATGTTATTTAAAAATTATGGGTGTTGTGCGATCATCTGAAATAATACATGCTAATGTACAGTATCTGCATCTGTAGCATTGACACTAATAATCCTAGTACACAGAAAAACGTCTGTTCTGCTATATGTCTGATGCCTCAAGGAGTAATATGTGTAATCTCTACCCTTATGTTCCTCTTTCTCCAGATATCTACAAGATTGTACATTTGAATTAAATCTAGGAGTCCCCCCCACCCACACCACCACAGCAACTATTCTTCCCTCTTACTCCCGATCTATTCAATCCTGGATTCATACATTCATTTGAATCACCTCCCATGCACAATCTAATTGTGTTATACCTGCTAGAATGCCCCACATCTTGTTGTAGAAATCCATCTGGCCTACATTAGGCCCATAGATATTAACATATGTGACCATTTGCCCATATATCCTCTCCTCAAGAATAACAAATATGCCTTCAGGTTCGCAACTGGTTCTATGAACCTGCAGGGGAAGGTTTTTATGTATGAGAATGCAGATGCCCTACCCTTAGAGGAAAAAGAAGCTGCATATATTTTGTCCACCCAAACCCTTTTGAGCTTTTCATGTTCCTGGGCGATCAAGTGTGTTTCTTGAAGGAAAGCTATAGCAGCCCCTTTATTCTTTAAAATTTATGATTCCTTCAACATTTAGAGATACTATCTTTATCTCACTCATACTTGTGCTGCAAATTCATAAAATCATAATATAACAAAACACTATCATATGAGAGGGACAAGTCTTCTTCAACCCACTTCATACAAAAATATTCGAAAAAGATCTTGTATTAATTTATTTAATATAAGGAAGACAATATCATGATGACTGTGCTTGTGATATAATCTGCTGTCTCTCGCCTACAAAGGGCCGCAGGCAGTATCAGCTCTTGTCAGACCTAGAGACTTTGGGGTTTTTGCTGCCATATAGAAGTTAGGATGACAAGCCCAGTAATCAGTTTCTCTCTTTCTTCCTCTCCCTCACCACTCCTTGCCTTTCCACTCTTATGCTAAGTGTCCTGTCCAACTAGGAGTGAAGTAATCAAATTTGCAGATGATATAAAATTGTTCAGAGTAGTTAAATCACAAGCAGATTGTGATAAATTGCAGGAAGACCTTGTGAGACTGGAAATTGGGCATCGAAATGGCAGATGAAATTTAATGTGGATAACTGCAAGGTGATGCATATAGGGAAAAATAACCCATGCTATAGTTACACAATGTTAGGTTCCATATTAGGTGCTACTACCCAAGAAAGAGATCTAGGCGTCATAGTGGATAACACATTGAAATCGTCGGTTCAGTGTGCTGCGGCAGTCAAAAAAGCAAACAGAATGTTGGGAATTGTTAGAAAGGGAATGGTGAATAAAACGGAAAATGTCATAATGCCTCTGTATCGCTCCATGGTGAGACCCCACCTTGAATACTGTGTACAGTTCTGGTCGCCACATCTCAGAAAAGATATAATTGTGATGGAGAAGGTACAGAGAAGGCCGACCAAAATGATAAGGGGAATGGAACAGCGCCCCTAAGAGGAAAGACTAAAGAGGTTAGGACTTTTCAGCTTGGAGAAGAGACGACTGAGGGGGGATATGATAGAGGTGTTTAAAATCATGAGAGGTCTAGAATGGGTAGATGTGAATTGGTTATTTAGTCTTTCAGATAATAGAAAGACTAGGGGGCACTCCATGAAGTTAGCATGTGGCACATTTAAAACTAATCGGAGAAAGTTCTTCTTCACTCAACGCACAATTAAACTCTGGAATTGGTTGCCAGAGGATGTGGTTAGTGCAGTTAGTGTAGCTGGGTTTAAAAAAGGATTGGATAAGTTCTTGGAGGAGACTCCATTACCTGCTATAAATTAAGTTGATTTAGAAAACAGCCACTGCTATTACTAGCAACGGTAACATGAAATAGACTTAGTTTTTGGGTACTTGCCAGGTTCTTATGGCCTGGATTTGCCACTGTTAGAAACAGGATGCTGGGCTTGATGGACCCTTGGTCTGACCCAGTATGGCATGTTCTTATGTTCTTATGTCTCGTTATAAGAATTTTTTAAATTTTAAATTTTTATTTTCCAAAAATATTTATTGTATATCCAAAAAACTTTTAAAAGTATTCTTAATTACTTTATGGCACCTTTTACTCCATCTATAGCTATCATGCAGCTCTTTAGAAAATCACTTCAGAAAATACCTCTATAAAAAGAGAAATACTTAGCCGATTTTAGTTGTTCAATGCCGATTTAGTTATTCAACGTATTTGTTCAATTCCATTCCGACATGGACCATGTTTTGTCTGTACAAGCCTTCTTCAGGGAAAATATCCTTTTACTGTAGTCAAAAAAGCATCGGCCCAATATTCTCTATACCGAAGGAGCACTGCTCGTCTCTAACACCTCCGGTCCGACCGGTATAGAGGTTTCAGCCTTGTTCCAGTCTCATTTCAGGCCTGTTCCAGTCTTGTTCCAGTCCTGTTCCAGCATCCTTCTGTTCCAGTGTCCTTCTCTTCCAGAGTCCTTCTGTTCCTGAGTCCTCCTGTTCCTTCGTCTCCCCAGGTAGTATCTCTCGGACTGTCTTCTCGATACTGACCTCTGCCTGTTCTTGACAACGTTGATTGCTGCCCAGATTTGACCTTTGCCTATTTCCTCGACCACGTCTGCACACTGCCTGGAACCGACCTCAGCCTGACCACTGACCACGTCTGACTGCTGCCTGGAACTTGACCTCTGCTTTGGCTATCCACGGACTGACCACTGGTATTGACCCCTGCTCTGGCTGACTACGCTATCTTGACTCTGGCCTTGATCCTTGCCATACATTCAGAGACTCTTTTCTGGCCTTCTCTGGCACCCCTGACTTCTAGCTTGAACATCGACTGCACACTCTTGATCATGGTGGGCCCATCCCTGAACTTTCTCTCAAGGAGATCCTGCGTGGCCCACCTAAGACCAGGCGGCCCGGGTAACCAAGGGCTCAACCCGAGGGAACCCCGGGTTGCTTGTGGTGAAGCTCCAGCTAGCCTCTGTATTCTCCTGTGCTCCGCCTCCTGGTGGCAGGCACTGTCTGGGTCCGACCAGGGAGCCTACCAATCCTGCACTAGGCCAAGGGTCCACCTCCCGGCACAACACCAACTGGGAAACCAGGGGGTTATTTTGTGTTTATGACAACAGGCAAGCTCTTTTAGGGGGCAACTTCATTATGTGTCAGTTAGGTTGGATTACCATTTACATACTGCATCTCTAATCCAGAGGTATTTTTATTATGGTTTGTTTTTTTTATTTGATGTAACCTCCATTCATTAGCCATGAGCAGAGGCAACATTTTGTTTGTTAATTCATTTCATAGGTCACCTCCATTGTTTGTTTCATTTCAAATAAAAAACAATGTTTATTAATTTTATTCGCTCATTCATTTACCATTAAAGTCAATGGGTGAAACACTGCATCATATTTTGGGCTCCAAAACTGGTGTTTTTTCATCAATTCTAATGAAACTTGTGGGAAGATATCATCAGAAAGGGAAAGGAACTCCAAGGCACCTAGACTATGGCAAAGTGGCAGCAAAAGTGATATCAATAGTCTATGGCACTGTATAGTGGCAAAGGGGTACCAGCAATGGAAGAGCACCAAGAACAATGGCATGACCCCTCAAAGGTAGCACAAGAGCCAAAGAGGCACCAAGAGTGGCACCAATATCCTAAGGCACCCTGAAGGGGAACAAAGCAGAAAAGTTGGCAGATAAAACCCAAGGCACCAATCAAGGGACAAAGAAGAACAAGGAGTGGTATTAGCACACCATGACACCATGAGAGGTGCAAAGCAGCACCCCAGAGTGGCTAAAACTCACCAAAGTGTAGAATCTAGGGTAGAACAACAAAGCTGAATGAATTCAAGACCCTCAAAGTGCAAAGTCTGTATAATGATAGCAATAATGAGTAGAAGAAAGACTCCTAAGGTAAAAGATAAGGGGTTTAGCAGCAGAGCAGAGTGGCATAAGAGATGTCTGCCTTCCTGTTGAAGTGCTTGCCTCTTGTCAGATTTAGTACATAAGAATGATCTATGACTGGTATCTTTTTTGTGACATAAGCTTTTAATACATTACCTGCTTGAACTTGATCTTGCTGCTGGGTGGAATTTGTTTTTTTGTGAAATTTGCTTTATGATTAAAACTTTTGACATATTCTAAAAATGACAATGGTCTCTGATCAGTGTTGCTTTATTAAGAAAACATTTCCCATATTCTGGAGTTGAACACAGTCTCCTCCCTTTGTTAAATTTCTGGTCTTTCATTAGTTCTCTCTTCCTAAGAACATAATAACATAAGAAATTACCATGCTGGGTCAGACCAAGGGTCCATCAAGCCCAGCATCCTGTTTCCAACAGAGGCCAAACCAGGCCACAAGAACCTGGCAGTTATCCAAACACTAAGAAGATCCCATGATACTGATACAATTAATAGCAGTGGCTATTCCCTAAGTAAACTTGATTAATAGCCTTTAATGGACTTCTCCTCCAAGAACTTATCCAAAACTTTTTTGAACCAAGCTACACTAACTACGCTAACCTCTTCCTCTGGCAATAAATTCCAGAGCTTTATTGTGCGTTGAGTGAAAAATAATTTTCTCCAATTAGTCTTAAATGTGCTACTTGCTAACTTCATAGAATGCCCCCTAGTCCTTCTATTATTTGAAAGTGTAAATAACCGAGTCACATTTACTCGTTCAAGACCTCTCATGATCTTAAAGACCTCTATCATATCCCCCCTCAGCCATCTGTTCTCCAAGCTGAACAGCCCTAACCTCTTCAGCCTTTCCTCATAGGAGAGCTGTTCCATCCCCTTTATCATTTTGGTTGCCCTTTTCTGTACCGTCTCCATCACAACTATTTGTTTTTTGAGATGCGGCAACCAGAACTGTACACAGTATTCAAGGTGGGGTCTCACCATGGAGCGATATAGAGGCATTATGACATTTTCTATTTTATTAACCATTCCCTTCCTAATAATTCCTAACATTCTGTTTGCTTTTTTGACTGCTGCAGCACACTGAGTTGACAATTTTAAAGTATTATCCACTATGATGCCTAGATGTTTTTCCTGGGTGGTAGCTCCTAATATGGAACCTAACATCATGTAACTACAGCAAGGGTTATTTTTCCCTATATGCAACACCTTGCACTTGTCCACATTAAATTTCATCTGCCATTTGGATGCCCAATCTTCCAGTCTTGCAAAGTCCTCCTGTAATATATCACAGTCTGCTTGTGATTTAAATACTCTGAATAATTTTGTATCATCCGCAAATTTGATAACCTCACTTGTCGTATTCCTTTCCAGATCATATATATATATATATTGAAAAGCACTGGTCCCTGAGCCACTCCACTGTTTACCCTTTTCCACTAAGAAAATTGACCATTTAATCCTACTTTCTATTTCCTGTGTTTAAGCCAGTTTGTAATCCACGAAAGGACATCACCTCCTATCCCATGAGTTTTTAGTTTTCATAGAAGCCTCTCATGAGGGACTTTGTCAAATGCCTTCTGAAAATCCAAATACACTACATCTACCAGTTCACCTTTATCCACATGTTTATTAACCCTTTCAAAAAAATGAAGCAGATTTGTTAGGCAAGACTTCCCTTGGGTAAATCCATGTTGACTATGTTCCATTAATTCATGTCTTTCTATATGCTCTACGATTTTGATCTTCAGAATAGTTTCCACTATTTTTCCCGGCACTGAAGTCAGGCTCACTGGTCTATAGTTATCCGGATCGCCCCTGGAGCCTTTTTTAAATATTGGGGTTTCATTGGCCACCCTCCAATCTTCAGATACAATGGATGATTTTAATGATAGGTTACAAATGTTCCCACATGCAGAACATGCAAAAAGGTTTTTCCTGTGCATGTATTCTGTTGTGCCTGCATTTTTCTTTCTGATAAGGAGTTTTGGGGACAAAACTCTCCAGTATAACGTAGAAAGAAGAAAGATAGGGATCCTAGAGATGTTCAATAAAACATTAATGGGATGGAAGTAGAAACTTGTATTTATTTTTATTCTTTTACATTTTATTTTAGGGACAAAGCCCAGTACAACCAAAAAAGAAGGGAGGAAGAGCTAGGCTGGGATCCAAGCAGCAAATAATTAGAAAGCATCCAATGTATAATGTCAGGGCATGACAGCTAGGCAGAGTGGCTGCAAAACCCCTGGGGCATGGCATGTAGGCATAGTATCAGCAAACCCCTAAGGTGGCATATCTGGGGCATGATAGGTAGACATAGTAGCAAAAAGACCTTCAAGATGGTACATGGAAGTTAAGAAGAGTACTAGCAAGACACCCAACGTGCTTTCAGTTGTCTTGTCATGTATATGGAAATTCTAGAAAGCCCAGCAAAAGCAGATTGATTTTTAAACCACCATTTCCATCAAGTCTGGTGTTAGTCTTGAACAATGAGGGCTCATGGTGTCCCCTGCCATTGAGAAGACATGTTCATTGGGTATGCTGGTTGAGGGGCAGAAAAGATAGTGCTGAGCCACCTTAGCAGATTTGTGTGCCCAATACGCAAGTGCATCTGTGTTCATGTCCTCGATGGGCTCTGCAAAATAGCTTGGTATAGAAATTTCTGTTGGGATTTCCTTTGCTGGGGTGGATCTGCTTTAGCTATAGTCTTTGTCAGTGGAGATGGTTCTTTGTGGGCAATGTGGTTTTGGAATATTGATGTAAGGGAAGACGTGGTAGCTGACAGGGTACAGCTCATGTTTGCACTAATTTCTGGGGTTGCCACTCTTTCCTCTACTACATCTCCACAGTTCCTTTACTTCTGATGCTGCTCTTCACACATCCTAGCTACCTGCTTCTCCTACATGTATGTAAGATGCTGGGACTGAAGGGTGAGACTCTCTTTCACCCAACGATCACAAAGTGTGGCAAGCATGTATATATTGTTTTCTGTAAGAGGTATCTGTCTCACATACACCTACTCTTGCAAGGAGTCCACAAACTTCAACATTTGTTTCCATTCCCTTTTGCTCACAGGAACCCTCTAACGTTTCCTCCAGAATATTTACTATAAGGATAAACCCACCCAGGTGACCTTCTAGAACTCAGATCCTTCATGGCATCCTTGAAGAGCTTAAGGATTTCTAGCAGCTGCCTCAGCACTACCTGATCATGATACCCCAGGGGAGATCCATATTTATCATATTTTTAGAGACAGATCAAGAAGGGGTGTCTGCTACTCCACCAACCTCTACAGCATCATATAGGTGGAGTTCCAGTAGGTTCCTCTATCTTGAATCAGATGCTTATGAGGCATCCTAAGTTCTTCCTGCTTCTCACAGAGAACCTGACCACCTTTCACATTTCGATGGAAATGCTCCACTATTTCCCTGAACCACTCGATCAGATTTTTCAGGAATAGATTCCCATGGTCCTCTGGCATCAGCTCTAGGGCACCCTCACTGCAAGGTGTAGTATATGTTCAAAGCAATGGATACCCCGAAAGCCCCCATTGTCTATTGCTTTTATCATATGTTTCCCACTGTCTGTCACAAAGATATCTGCCTGAAGACTCCTGCCTTTCCGATCAGCTGCCAACTTTCGAGTATCTTTTTTAAGGCTATCCATCATGTGGGTGTGCAGTACATTCCATATACTTTCTGATGCTCAATCCCCTCTAGGGATGTTGCCTGCTCCTGCCTCGGCCACTTCCCACCAACATGTGGTCAGGGAAAAGTAAGTATGCATAGCTTGTGCACTGGTTCGGATATTCCTGATGAAATGTATGCTAGTCCCCTCTGCCTTAGCCAGCTGTAACTGAATGCAACTATGGAATTGGTTGCAAAAGGTGGGGAAGGGAGTTTGTAACTGGGAGCTAACATGTACAGTAGATGTTTAAAATGTTATTCTTTATAACCTACAGTTGCTAGTCATCCAGGGAAATCATTTCCTTGTTTCTCTTCATTTCCATTTTAGATGCTACCTACCTCTTTCTCTGGGACAGTTATATGAAACACCAACCCATTTCCTCTATCATGGTTGTCGCTGCAAATAAATGGCAGAGGGCTGCTGGCTGCCACCTGAATGATGGAAAGGGATGTGGAATAGCTTGGTTTTTACTTTGAGTGGCAGAAAAAGTCTCCAGACTAGTACTACCACCTTCCCTGAAACCAATGCTAGCAGATACAGCTTTTGAAGGTGATGCCCCAGTACCTTCCCTTGATTGATGGCCTTACTGCAGTGAATAAACTGAGCAAAATGTGGGTTGTCCTGCACTTTAAAGTAATTCCAGGCTAGGGGTGTCTTGCACGATCTCTTCTCTGCATTCCTGGGGGCTGATGCTGGCACTGGAGCTGAAGTTGAGGGTAGACCATGAAGAAAAAGGCTAGGGGCATCATTCACACTATTTGTACTAGGGATGTGAATCGTGTGCCCGATCGTTTTAACGATCGGGTTCGGCTGGGGGGGGGGGGGGGGGAATCTGATCGTTAGAGATGTGAATTGGGATCGGTTCCGATTCCAATTCACATCACTAATTTTTTTTAGTGAGGCCCGCGCCGATAAAAAAAAAACACCCACCCGACCCTTTAAAATTACCCCCTTAGCCTCCCCCACTCTCCCACAAAGGTAGCGCCGGCGCCATTTTGAATATTGGCAATATGGCCCGAGGGCAGGAGATCGTTCCTGGACCCCCGCTGGACCCCCAGGGGCTTTTGGCCAGCTTGGGGGGGCCTCCTGACCCCCACAAGACTTGCCAAAAGTCCAGCGGGGGTCTGGGAGCGACCTCCTGCACTCAGGCCGTATTGCCAGTATTCAAAATGGCGCCAGTGCTACCTTTGCCCTCACAATGTCACAGGGGCCGGGGCCGGCCAATGGCACGGATACCCTGTCACATGGTAAGGGCAAAGGGGCATCGGCGCCATTTTATTTTTAGAACAGCTGATGCCTGGGAACGGGAAATCTCTCCCCGAGGCCCCCCTGGATCTCTCCTCTCCCCGAGGCCCCCCTGGACCACCAGGTAATTTTAAAAGGTTTTGGGGGGGGTCGGGAGGGGGGGTGTCGATTTAAAGGGTCGGGTGGGTTTTTTTTTTTTAGTGGCGCGGGCATCCCTAAAAATAAAATTAGCGATGTGAATTGGAATCGGAAACGATTCCAATTCACATATCTTAACGATCAGATTTCCCCCCCCCCCCCAGCCGAATCTGATCGTTAAGACGATCTGGGACACGAATCACATCTCTAGGCAGCAATAGGGGGCAGGGAGAGTATACATGGGGCAGCAGGATGGTTTTGCTAGAGGACACAGGAGTGAGGGGTGGTTTGTCACAAGTGGAGCTGGTAGCAGATATTTTGGGGCATTACATCAGGGCCCGATTTGGTATGGGTGGTATAGAAGGGGAAAGGGAATTTCCTGAGGGCAGGGATGAGTTAGGGGGTTGGTCGTGGGAGGCAGGAATAGCGAGAGGATGCAGAGTTTTTCCGACAGTTCCAGGGCAGTACAGAGGTGATTTGGGACAGGGTAGATGCCAGAAGGAAGCATCACTGGGCCCAAGGGGTGGGGATAAAGCAGAAGGGGCAGGTGGTCAGGGATTGTGGGGGGGGAGGGGATAGGGATGTTTTCTCTTTTCCAGATCCCACTGAAGAGGTATCCCCCAGGTATTCGAGGCAGGAGGCATGGAGGGAGGCAGCTTTCCCATGTGGACCTGAAGGGCATGGCGACAGCATACAGGAGAAGGCCGGGCAGCATGATGGGGCGACGGAGAGCAGCGCAGCAGGATTGTGCGGAACGGTGGCCAGAGGAATGGGAGAGGAATGGGATCACAAGGAACATCACATTTTTGGAATTGTTTCCAATAGTAGTAGTGGTAGTGATTTGGGGACAAAGGCTATAGAATAGGAGAGTTGTCTTTTGGTGTGACAACTTAGGGGTCGTACAGGTTATTAATAGGCAGTCGGCTAGCTGTTTGTACGTCTCGAGGTTGATGTGAGAACTGGTACTGTTATATTTGCAACTGAATGTGACAATAACAGCGAGACATGTGCCAGGTACACAGAATTTGATTGCCAATGCTCTTTCTCGTTTCAAGTGGGATGTCTTTCGGCAGCTGGCTCCTCATGCGAGCTTGATGGGAGAGGCATTCCCGGAGCATGTATGGCAACTGGGATGGCAGAGATGTGGCATTTAATTCAGAAATCCATGGCACCTGCCACTTGGAAGGCGTATGTAGCAGGCAGGGGAGTAGTGTCACACTTTTTGCTGACTTTAGGATGGAGAGGAGGGCCTGTTAGAGAATATGATATGGTGCAGTTTATACTGTGGGCAAAGGGGAACAGTTATTCGCTGTCATCGTTGCACACACAGTTAGCAGGGTTCTCCTTCTTTCAGAAATTGGGAAAGTGGGGTAATCCTGTAGCTGGGGTAATCCTGTGGGTGAGGTAATCCTGGGGCTGGGGAAGGGACGAGGGTAGAGTGGGTGATAAAAGGCGACCAATTAGGTACGCAGAGTTATTACTGATAGTGGGGCAATTGGGGAAGGTTTGTTGGTCCCAGTATGAAGCCCTGCTCTTTCGGACGGCATTCATGCTTGCCTTTTTTGGTGCCTTTAGGTTGAGCGAGCTGGCAGAACACTCCAATGTGAGTATAGGTGTGGGATTGCGGGCAGATAGTGTATGGGTGTATGAGAAAGTGGTCACCTTGTGTATTCACAAGTCAAAAACGTATCAAAGGGGAAAGGGGCAATGGATATTGTTAGTCCCGGCCCGGGATGAGTTGATATGCCCAGTACGAACCTCGCAAGAGTTCGTGAGGGTTAGGCCAAACACACAGGGCTTGTTTCTGGTTCATGCGAATGGATCACCATTGACCATATTTCAATTTTCTACAGTTTTGAAATTGGTGGTCAGGAGTTTGGGGTGGGATGATGAATGCTTCACATTGTATTCCTTCCGGATTGGTGTGGCAACTACAGCTGCGGAGTTAGGGATTACAAGTGGGCAAATTCAATCAATAGGGTGTTGGAGGTCGAAAGCATTTCAATATTATGTACAGAGTTGAGGGGAGGGGAGTGTGGGGATTGAGGATCGGGGGAGCTAATGTCATCTTTTCTTTTGCAGAGTCCAAAAGGGTGGCAGGAATTTTGGAATGTGCTTGGGTCGTGGGCCATTCCTTCGTTTGATGGGCATATCGTAGGGTGGAGAAGCGTCCTTATGGAATGAACTTGGAACTGGATGACACGAAGTGGAGAGTTCAATGGTTTTTCAAAGGGGGAATGAAATGGGGGGAGCTGAAAACCTTCCTGCAGAGGATTGTTAGGAGTAAGGGGTATCCACGGGTGTTGATTATTCATTTAGGGGGTAATGATATTGGGGATTGTTCATGTCGGGAGTTAGTGGCAATAATGAGGAAGGACTTGGCGTGCATTATGAATACAATGCCATGTACTAAGGTGGGTTGGTCTGACGTTATCATGCGGATCAGAGATCATAATATACCTTTGTGGAAGAAGAGGGTGAAGAAATTAAATAGACAGATTGGCAAATGGATACAGAGGCAAGGAGGTTTTTGGGTGCACCAAGATTGGTCTTGGGAGATTTTAGCAGGTTTGTTTCGCAAGGACGAAGTTCACTTATCCAATGTGTATATTGATTTATTTAACAATGCCCTGCAGGAGGGTTTAGAACAGCAAATTGGAGGGATTTAAGCAGCCGCAGTGGGGGTAACAAAGACAACTAAGTTGGCTTTGTTGGTGGTGGAAACCCGGTCCTAAGTTATAAGTTTTGTATTGGATTGTAAAGGACATTGGGGGGGGGGGGGGAGAATCTCGTGTAGTTTGGGGCTACTACATGGGATGGCCGATGAGCAAGGGGGGGAGCCGATGCTCTTGCCACAAGCTTACTCTCGCTGGAGCCATGGCGGGGTAAGTGAGAGGGGCGATGATGTGTCTTACCATTGGGACGAGGTGGTAAGCGAAGTATAAAGATGGAAGGGGGAGGCGGAAAAGGGGCTGGGGGTTTTATCTTATTGTATAACAAGTTAAGGGCTCGGATTAAGTTATTGTAATAAACTGTGGCCCAATGTTTTAAGTCATACCTAAGTTTGTCTTTTGTACAGGGGGTGGGGGAGATGTCAGCAAGCGATAAGTCTTCCCTACCTATGTTAAACAAATCGTAGGAAGTATTTTTTCACTCAACACACAATCAAGCTATGGAATCTGTTGCCAGAGGATGTGGTCAAGACAATTGACATAGTTGGGTTCAAAAGAGGGTTAGACAAATACCTGAAGGAAAAGTCCATAAACAATTATTAGCCATAGACTTGAATAAACCAGTGCTTATCTTTGGGAGTGAAATACAAGACATAGATCAACTAATGGGGATCTGCCGGCTACTTGTGTCCTGGACTGGCCACTGTTAGAGACAGCTCTCTGGGCTCAATTGACCTTGGTCTGACCCAGCATTCTAGTTCTCACGTTCTTATGTTCTTAATTGGCAAGGGAGGGTGATATTCAATAGTAGCCTAATAATTACAGCAGAGGACTGAAAGCTAGGTTCAAATGCCTCTTCTCCCATTGATGCTTCTTGTGACCTCGGACAAGTCACTTAACCCTCTTTTGCCTTAGCTACAAATTTACAATAGACATAAAATAGGAAAAGAAAAACTCTTGAGTAAAAAGATTCCTTAGATTCTAACCCCCTGGGCAGGGAAATATCTATGGACTTGATTGTTAGTTGCCTTGAGCATGGATTTGAAAAGGCAAGTAATTATATCGAAAGTTCAGATCCAAATATGGAAAAAAAAGGGAGGTATATCCACAAAAGTTTGACCAGGTTCCCTTGAGTGATTAAAACAGCCATGCTCTCCTCTCCCTCCTTAATCCTTCCTCCTTCCCTCTCTACTCGCCATACCCGATTCTCATTCCCTGCCTTCTCACCATCTCTGAAATCACCTCTTTCCCTCCCCCTCCCCAAACCCAGACATTGATAACTGAAATTCCCCATGCATAAACTTCAAAAAAGAGTAAAATACATTATTTAGATATAATGCAAGGTTGGAGCACTACATTATTTTTGTTTTATAAAATAATTGTGCATTATTTAATATGCAAAATATTTTAAAATTATGCAAATGTACCACATAATGGTCACAGGAATCTACCCATAAACTATTGCCATGGATATATTTCAGTTGCCAACCATAGAGTGTGACTACCTGTATGATATAAATCCTAATCAAGACAGTTTTTGTCATCTTCCTCCACTATATTCCACTTTCCTGGGCAGTTAAACAGGATACCCTTTTTAGTTCATACTCAGCACCCTGCTTCTCTCATATCCAACCACAAAGTCATAGAATAATCCAACCATATAACTTCAAAATCAGCGCAGCTATTAGCTGAATATCTTGCCTTCCAGAACCCCATGATCTTGCTAGATAACACCCCATCACTACTAATCCACTGCACCTTCCCGGTTCACATGAGGAGTTTGTAGCCTGCCAGTCAGATTCAGATACGTGACCAACTGTGTTCAGTTAGGGCTTCTAGTTTTTGCTCTGCTTTCATTCTGTCACTCAGACACAGCTGCTAATTCTCCCATTACGGTCTTCCAGACAGATTAGGACTTCTATTAGATTCAAACTTTCTCTGCAGAATAAATACGGCCCTAGAAATTCACCAGAATGAAAGCAGTGGCTATTGCAAAATGTTCAATGCTTTACCAAAAACATGTTGTTTATGCATTTTCTTCCCTGTGTTGAGATAAAGTCAAAAGTAAAAATTGGAAAAATGCTACAAAATCTATATATGTGTATGATTTTGGACTACCTTATTTAAATGTATTAGAAGCAGAAAGACTGCCCAAGAGTCTTTGGTGCCATTAGATGACTAGGATGTGAAAGCTGCACTCGGGGAATACAAAGCCTAGTAGAGAAATGGCTATCCTCAAGTAATAGTTAGATCAACTGATAAATTAAACAGCAGTAAGTGAGAAGGACAAACCTCATTCAACTAACAGTTCCAAATGCATAACCTTCGTGATATCTTTTCAGATATGGAAAGTCATTGCAGAGATGATGGTCCCCAATACTGCAACCTCCTAGCCCTAGTCCTACTACTGTCCTCTGAATCTGTACCAAGCTTGCTTGAGTTCTCTCGCCGTTCAGGTTTCCTCCACCTCTGCCAATAGGTTATTCCAGGCATCTACCACCCTCTCAATAAAGCAGTATTTATTTTCTCATGTTTTCCTCTTAACCTTCCCCCACTTCAGCTTCGTATCATTTCGCCTTGACCATGAAATGTTTTTGTTTTGGATGTCTTTTGTAACAAGCATTGTGTAGGATTTTCCTGCAGAAAGACATAACCCAAACCAAGATTAAACTAAATTTTCTTTTCTATGGGAAATTTCACTTTCCTGTAATTTATTGAAGCCTATGAAATATTTGAATATTTCAATCATATCTGCCCTTTCCTCCAGCGAGAACATTTTCAATGTGTTACGCCTTTTTTGTAGGGTTTGTGTTGCAGGCCCTGTATTATTTTTGCAGCCCTTTTCTGAACTGCTTCCATCCTCTCAATGTCCTTACAAAATGTACAGCCTCTAGGATGAGAGCGGCAGTTGAGCTTCAGTATAGATCTGTGCAAACTAATTGTCAAGCCAGATTTCTCATACACAATTAACGATGCTGGTTCAGCCATTACCACTTAGGAAAGAGAATCTGGAGTCATTGCAGAGTACTCTAAAAAGAGTCCAATATGGAGTGTTAATCAAAAAAGCTAGAAATTATGATTAACAAATGAAATAGAAAACCGTGTGCCACATGCAAGTCTATGTTGCACCAATCTGTTGAATATAGTATACAAGGGGGTCCCTAAACTTTTTTTGCTGAGCAAGTTTTATGCATAGTATTCTGGAACATTTGGCAAGCAGAAGTACTTATGGCTACAGCACTAAATCAACAAGAAAGTAAACTGAATAGTTTATTAGAGGAAAAAGTCGTTAGCTTGTTGTTCGTACTAACGCAGTGGTTCCTAGCTGATCGCCATATTTAGGATTGGCAAGGGATGCTTTTCATAACTGCAGACTTGCCTACAGTTGCTCACTGATTTTTTTCCCTTCCTCAGGACTACTGTAGAGAACAAGAGAAATTTGGGCTCGATGGGCCGTTGCTCTTATTTCAACCTAATCAATTTGTGCAGGAATGTATGATGTATGAAGGCTAGAGGTAGATGGGTTATTTTGCTAGGCGAAGGCAATTACTTTATGAAGGTCTATGAATTAGAATGTAAGTATTATTTAAAAAAAACTATTAGCTGTAGTTTAAAATATTCATAATGTGTAAAGAAGGAGTGAAGTAGAGAAAATACTTGTTTCTTAACAAGGTGAAAGCCTTAAAAACAAGCCTGCCAGCATCACTTTCCCTCTAAAGAGTGCCCAGAGTAGCAGAGACAGCGACAATGTTTACAAATGCGGGAATGAAAATGTTAAATATACAGGGGTAGATTTTCAAAGGGTTACGCGCGTAAGATACGCGCGTAACCCTTTAACCCCCCCCCTGTGCACGCCGAGCCTATGTCCCAGGGCTTTGAAAAAGGGGTGGTCCGGGGGCGGTCCCGAGTCCTCCGGCACAGTGGCAGGCATAACTCCATGGAATAAGGTGGGGGGGGATTTAGGTAGAGCTGGGGGGGGGGGGTTAGATAGAGGAAGGGAGGGAAAGGTGGGGGGGAGCAAAAATAAAGTTCCCTCCAATTTCAGAGCGGCCTTGGAGGGAACGGTGAAAGCCATCGGGGCTCCCCTTGGGCTGAGCGCACGCAAGGTGTACAAGTGTGCACCCCTTTGCGAGCGCCAACCCCGGATTTTATAGCATGTGCTGCAGCACATGCATGTTATAAAATTGGGTGTACATTTGTGCGCGCCAGGTAGCATGCACAAATGTACCCCGAGCGCGTAGGATTTAAAATTGGTCCCACTCATTTCAGCTAGAATTGATCCTTTTCTGCCATCATTTCTATGTTTGGGGATGAGGCAGAATCACAACAAGAGAAAATTTCTAGAAAAAAAATCAAATATTAGGAGTTAAATATATGGTGGTTGACTAGAGCTACATGCCAGTTGCAGCCATTTTAGCCAGACAGAATAAATACAGTATATTCAGCTTAGAAAGCTCTTGGAATCAGGTAAAAGAGTCAAACAGCATCCAAGTCTGGGTGGATCAGTCCTAGAAACAGATTTGTTGGGAAAGCGGAGAATGTGAAAAAATGTGGCCTTGGTAGTCTCCCCCTCATAATCATTTCAAATGTCTTTATCAGTGCTGCTGATTATTTATTGTTTAGCTAAATATCCAAGGTTTTCTAGGAAAATCTGACCATCTCCAGCTGATGCAAATTAGTGACAGATTTGAATTACCCACTGCACTTCATGACCCTACAGTTTTCTTGTCCACCTTTGGGCTTCCAACTGAACTGGAACCATTCACAACTATTTGGGGATGTTTCCTCTGTTTCATATCCAGTTTATAGTTATTCCAGTCACTTTGATGACAGTCCTTGATTGGGAGCTATATACCAGGGCTCCTTCTGGAACTCTACTTAAGAACATAAGATACGCCATACTGGGTCAGACCAAGGGTCCATCAAGCCCAGCATCCTGTTTCCAACAGTGGCCAGTCCAAGTCACAAGTACCTTGTAAGTACCTAAGCATTAGATAAATCAGAAGATACTATTGCTTACTAATAACAGTAATAGCAGTTTATGCATTTTTCTTCCAAGAACTAATCCAAACCTTTTTTAAACCCAGTTACACTAACTTCTGTAACCACATCCTCTGGCAATGAATTTCAGAGTTTAATTGTGCGCTGAGTGAAAAAGAATTTTAATTTGTTTTAAATGAACTACTTGCTAACTTCATGGAGTGCCCCCTGGTCCTCCTATTATCTGAGAGAGTACATTAACTTGTTCAAGTCCTTTCATGATTTTGTAGACTTCTATCATATCACCCCTCAGTTGTCTCTTCTCTAAAGTGAACAGCCTTAACTTCTTTAGCCTTACCTAATAGGGCAGCCATTCCATGCCCCTTATTTTGGTTGCCCTTCTCTGCACTTTCTCCAGTGCAGCTATATCTTTTTTGAGATGCGGTGACCAGATTTGCATACAGTATTCAAGGTGCGGTCCCACCATGGAGCGATACAGAGGCATTATGACATCCTCTGTTTTATTTGCAATCAATTGCTCTAAATCTGGCCACTAAATGTCACCATTGTATAATGATTATGTCTTCCCCTGTGCTCCCCCCTCCTAGGCCTATGAATGCTGCTTCTAAGGCATCCTCAGTCCTGGCCAACTCTAGAAGAGGATGACCTGAGAAGGAATCATACCCAGGTACTTTCTCGTGGACACAGGACTGCCTCTAAACCACTAGGCCAGCCCCAATAGCTGCAATTTGTATATTTGCTTCTAAAGTGACAAACGTTCTTTATTGCAATGCAGTAAGCAAAATCCTCTCGTCATCCATTCCTAGAGCTGTGTATTACCTGTTGATGCATTTATTGCACATTACAGTTTTAGTAAAAAGTACTTTCCTTAAGCTGGAAAAGATCACGATGCTCAATCATTTAACAAGAACTTGCACGGATGTGTCCAGCAGGAATCTATCACTTCAAACAAAAATATTTTGATTATTGTGACTTCTTCCTTTACGTGCAGATGCTTATTTTTTTTCTATTGTTTTTCTACTGTATATGAGTTATTCATTTAAGAAGCTTTCAGAGTATTAACCAGTCACTGAAGGTTTTTTGAAGAAAAATATGATCGCTCGTGTAAACAATTAATGGTTGTTAAGCATGGCAGTGTATATTATGACAAACAACACATGCTACATTATGCCAGCTGGTGTAATGATGTGATAATGTCTGACTCATTAACTCTAGCACACACTTTACGATGCCCTTCTATGACAGGATTAATTGATTCACACATACATTAAAACAAAAATAACTAAACTGAAATTCAGCTGGAAGCCTGGCTTCTCATTTGTCATAAACCCTGCTGGCGGTTAAATCTGACAGAGGCTGTCTACAGCTTTGCCTGACTGAAAAGGACTTCAGAGCAGAATGGTTGATATCTGCCCATTGACCTTAAGAGTCATTTATGAGGATGATTCTTTTTTTACCCAACAGAAGGGATGACATTTTCAATTTTATTGCAGAAATGTAAAGAAGATGATGTCATTGAAGTCTTTCAAAGCAAATGAGGGCAGGGAGAAGGTTACTAAACCACCTTAAAGTTAGGTTGTCATCTTGAAGATAATAGTAAGGTCGGGGGTAGGCATGCATGTTGAGCATGGGCCTTGCTTTCTGTGCACTGTGCCTCAACTGAGTCCAATGAGAAAGCATTTTATAAAAGCACAGTTTACTTTTTTTGAAAACAGAACAGAAAATCATGCATATTAAAGGCCACATTAACTGGAAGGTGGGGCAATGACACTCAGATCAAATTTATATACCATTTTGTTTTTTTACTTGATTTCAAACAATAAGCCTAAAAAAGTATCCCAGAAGCTTAGGAATTGTCAGACCTATTCACGAAAGTGCTCCCATCATGATATTGTGTATTATTAGTAAATAAGCCCATTAGAATTAATGCAAAAGACAGTAAATCATGTGCTTTAACATGCATTGTAGCAACAGAACATTTTTGTGAATCAGCCTGATAGTAAATGGTTGAAATTTTCCTTGTTTTACATGGCCTGTAAAAATTGTGAGACTTGCAGCGTATTTACAATGTGAAAATACTGATATTAATTACAGAATAGCTTCATATTCCTTCTTCAAAACAATTTCTAAAAACATTAAAAATCAGTAAAGATCTTTGTGTGACCCCACTTTTTGCCTTCTTTTGACTGGAATATGTGATCTGAATTATAACTCTGGTTCTGCCCTTAAGCTAGTGCCTTATCCACTCATAAATGATCTCTTCAAAACTCATCTTATTTCATTTTAAAATCAATTTTTCCTACAGTTCGTCACAAAAAACTTTGGGAAAATCCAGATATACATTTAGCAATTATATTTTTCATATAAAATTTGCTACTAACTCAAAACATTAAATAAGGTTTTTCTGACAAGATTTTTGGATCCTCAGCCTATACTGATTCTTCAAAATTCATCCACTCCTCACTTTTGCTCAGTCATGTTCTCCTTTATAACTGAAGTTAGATTGATTTATTGCTACTAAGTTCTGAATTTGATCCCTTTTGGAACAAGGGGACTATGTGGCTCATTTGGTAATACAATGCAAATTGTACCAGAACCAGAGCTAAATAATTCTGCTACCTTGAGTAATCTGGCACTAAATGAATCATGAATATGGAAATTCAGAAGTAGAGGCTATATTAGCATGCATCTCATAGTCACCTTTCAGTAACCTGTTCTATACAAATCCCTATGTTTTGCCATAAAAAATACAGCTTTTTTTCCCCACAGAAAATTGGATTCATCTATGGAAAAACTTTCAGCATTTAGACAATAGAATGCATTTAAAATTATTACATCATTCCGGATCTTTTTTCTATACATTTATAAACCGGCCCTCACTTTTAAAGAAGGTTGCCAATTTGACATGATATATTTTGGTTTTTTTTAAAAAGCTATAGGTATTGCCCTATTAATACTATGGGCCATGCTAATCTGAATTTTCTCTTGCCCAGAAATAGAAATCCTTATAGTAAATCCATCTCCATATCTTTCTTAATTGGTAATAATATTGAATAATGAATGATTTCCTTAATAGAGTTTCTTAAATTCTATTTACCTATGTTTAGCTAGCTATCATTTATTCTCATATCATTAGATCTAGATACATACAAACATATGTACAAACTGTAGATACATAGATAGACTGATTGACAGAGGATGGAAGGCACCACTGAAATGATAGATACTGAGATGCAGATAGAAGCATATAGATACTATATATATATATGTGCGTGTGTGTGTGTAAAGCTAGGCAGATATACCATTTGAAGATTAGAATAAAATGAAACAGTATTTCAATTGGAAGTGTTCAATCTGTAATTAAAGACTGCTCCAGTCCCATTGCATATATTAAGCAGAGGATCTCAAAAGAATAGATTGTAATTGGAGAAACAATATTTATAATTGAAAACATGTAAAATGGCAGTTGAATTAATTACCCTCAAATAACTTAGAAGAATTTGCTAAACCAATGCAAATGTGCATTGTTAATTACATTAGGTCATGTTTTCATATTGGAAATGAATGCAGATACCATAAATGCAAATATTGTCTATTTGTACTATTTTTAGGCATCATTGCAGGGATACAGATAGGACTTGCAAAGACTGCCATGATGCTCAGGTAGTCTGGCCTATAGCAGCTATAAATTTTATAATTGAACAAAAGTAAAAACGATACATATTGTTTTATTTTGTTAAGAATTAACAGAAATCATATAGACACTTAGGGATCTTCTCTATAAATTACATTGACAGAATATTATATTGGCATGTAATATGTGGAAGAGAGGGTTTGTGTGAACTAGAAAAACTGCAAGTGGAAAAAGCCATGGAGCCAGGCAGGAAATTATCCTAGAACAGTAAAGGAAGTCAGAGAAGTTCTAACTGATTTGCTGATAGACCTGTTCAATAGACCTTTGGAGATGGGACTAGTTCTGAGGGACTGAAAAGGCGGATGTTGTGAGCTTTTATATAAGAGAGAAGGCTGAAAATTACAACCCAGTTAGTCTGACTTGCTGGCACTTCTGAAGGAAAGGGTAATAAAGAATCTTGAAACTGGAGGGTTGCAGATTCTTTTGCAGCATGCTTTAATCAGAGGGAATCTGACCAATTTTTTCAATTGAGAATTAATTTGTGTTGGGTACTAGATGTAATTTCCTTCTATTTCAGCAAAGCTTGAAATACTGTATTGTATAGGAGGACCATAAGTAAAATGAGTAGTCTATAGATGGAATTAAAAGTGGTGGACTGGATTAGAAACTAGTAAAGCAATAGTCAGCAGAGTATGGTGGCAAATGGAGTTTGCTCTGAAGAAAGAAAGATAATGAGAAGAGTACCTCAAGGATCAATTGAGAGGCTGGGAGTGATACTGTGGAGGGGTTAGGAGGAAAAGTTTGGTTGCTAATTATGCTAAGATCTGCAACAGAGTAGTAGCTGATAGAGTAGATAAACAGAGATGTAATCTAAGTTAATAGGTGGACATGCAAATAGGATTACAAATAGCGAGTCTTAGTGAGGAGGTGGAAGATAGATTTCACAGAAAAGAGGTGAGCTGATTTTATTTGCAGGACAGCTGAGGAAAGGTAGGGTCTTGAAGGTTTTTTTATTTTTTCTCAACAGGTGCCACAGCTGCACAGCAGGATGACCAAAAAACATTATTTTACCAAAGTTGTAACCACAAGTATTACTTCTGCATCTGTCAAGACGGATAATCCTGATCCACAGTGAGGAACCAGCTAAATGCAAAAATTCACTCCATCAGAACACAGGTGGCAGACCTGGAAAAGGAGGTAACGAGACTGAGAACCATCTGATACAAAAAGACCTAAAATAATTAAATACTTACTGAGGTATCAAAGATGGAAAACTTCAGCAGACAGGAAGATGAAATTCAATCACAAGATGAAAGTTGGACCCAGATCACCTCAGCCACTAGACCAGCCCTCGAGGCCACCAATAGGTCAGGTTTTCAGGATATCCATCCACTGTATGGAAATCTATCTCATGCATATTCATTAGGGACAGCCCTCGAAAGCTTGTAATGAATAACACTAGACTAGACTCTACACCACCACTTCACTTTCCCTTGAACTCAAGAACAGGTATGTGACACTAGAGTGGAAGAGGAGGACCTGGAACTTGTTTACTCCAAAGCGACAGGATCAACAACCACTGCACCTAGGAAATGAAAAGTAGTAATGTTTGGTGAAGCCCTTCTGAGGGGCATGGAGGCATCTATCTATCAGTGAGAAATGATGTCCTGGGAAGTATGCTGTCTGTCAGGTGCCAAGATCTGAGACATAATGGAGAGCTTGCCCAGAATCATCAAGCCTGTGGACTATTATCTGATGCTACTCAGTCATGTTTTCATGAATGATACTGTAAGGTACCCCATGAAACATATCAAGAGTGACTTCATGGCTCTGGGAGAGAAGATGAAGCAAATAAATGCACATGTGGTATTGTCCTTAGTCCTCCTAATCAAGACAAAGATAAAGGTAGAGAAGGTTGTAATCTAGAGATGAATGCATGGTTGCGCAGATTATATGGGCAAGAGTGCTTCAGCTTCCTGGACCATAAATTAATATTCAAAGGACTGTTAAGCAGAGATGAAGCCATCCTGTTAAACAAAGGGTGATATGACTGGCAAACCTATGGAGGGGGGCTCTAAATTATGATTAGTGAGAATGGATAGTCAAAGCTCTCAAGTAAGTAAATCAATTACACCTGTAGAGAAATGGGAAAAAATGTCAATGTATGTAAAGCTATATGTACTAGTATGGAAAATAAAGTCCCAGATCTGGATGCTGTCATGGAAGAGGCTGGACTGGATATAGTGTTGGTCACAGAGACATGGTACACAGGGAGCTATAACTGGGGTGTGGCTATTCCAAGCTATAGTCTATTCAGGAAGGATAGGGTAAGAAGAAGGAGGGGTAAGAGTGGAAATATCTATATAAATAAAAATGTAAATGTTCGTTTGTTCAAAATCTTAAATCTCTGAAAGTTCTTCACCGATTGCTTTGAAATGTTGACACAACGTTGCATTCGAATACGTGCGTGTTTTTATATACCTATATTATACAGATGTCACACCTGTGACAGGTAAAAACATGCTTTTTTGGAAAAACAGTGCCATCTGTTGGACATACAAGCAACACATGCTATCTACAATATAAATGGGCTCTGACCGACGGCCCGCAAATGCGCAGTAGAGAGCAGCTCTACCGCGCATGTGCGGACCATTGAGCTCTGCGCTATGTGCTGGGTGTTACAGAGGGAAGGAGGAAAGGGCAGACGAGTCGCCGCTCCGAGAAACAGCTCAGCCCGTTCCTCCTCCACTGGGGAAGGGGGGAGGGAGTAGGGACTGCCGGGCAGTTACACACAGGAGGAGGAAAGGGTAGAAGAGTCGCCGAGCCAGTCCGTCCACCGCCGGGGAAGGTGGGAGGGAGTTGGGACGGCTGGAGCAGAGCAAATGCAGTAGAAACCAGCTGTGAAGAGATCACAAGCAGCTGCAGCCTGCAGCAGCCAAAGCGCAAAGAGCTGAACAGAGAACAGCTCGCCCTCCTCCCCCGCCCCCTGAGTCCCGCAGATAAGGAGAAGCCAAGTAAATATCCCACAACTGCGGGGTGGGGGGGGAGGGGGAAAGCAGTGCTGTCAACCCGCCCGTGGGTCTCAGCCGCCATGGGAAGAGTTTACATGGGCATCGCTCCACCCCCACTCCCAGCAAAGCACCGTGACGAAAGTGAAAGCCAGAGCCCTGCTCCCTCCTCCCTCTCAAGCCCCCGATCGGATTTCTTAAAGGCACAGGTCTGCCAGAAAGAGCAAATTAAGCTAAGCAATGTGTCCCAAATCTGTTGCAGTGACTGCTGCCTGCCCTTTGCGAAGGGGGGGGACGGGGACGGAGTGTTTTCCTCTCTCTCCCAGAAACAACTGGCATGGGAACTTTGCAAGCTCTTGCGAGTGCAGAGCAAAGACTTAGGAGGGGAGGGGACAAAAATCCCGTCCGTTTTAACTGTGTGAGAGAGAAGTGTGGTAATGTGTGCTGAAGGCAAGTGTGAGTGCCAGAGAGAGAGGGAAACTACGTGAGGGATTGTGTATGTGTGTGAGAGGGATCGGGCGTGCGTGTGTGAGGGACAGAGGGAGAGTGTATGTGCAAGAGAGAGAGAGAGAGGAAGCCTATGTAGGGGGCTGTATGAGAGAGAGATTCTCTTCCCCCCCAGCTCTCCACTTATAGGTTACAGTGGAAGGGGTTCAGTGTAGAGGGGAATGGGAGAGCAAAGGAGTTGGGGCCTGTAAGGATAGAGTGAAAGGGGTCTGAGCCTGTCCCTCCGCCACCAGGGAAGGGGGGAGGGTGTTGGGATGGCAGGACCATTACGCCTCACGAGATCCCCCTTGGCCACTGCTGCAGCTCCTACCACCGCGGCCACCTCTGGCCCTTAATGGTGCTGGCGGGCGGGGGGGGGGGGGGGGAGGAGCGGAACAGAGCAAAGACGTAGGAGGAGAGGGGACAAAAATCTCGCCCGTTTTAATGGGCTTAACGACTTGGACTAAATATTTTACGATTCCATTTCAATGCTTCCGATTGCATTGTTAAATTGAATTTTCATAGATTTCAATTTAATTTCATTTTGATTTAATTATTTCGTGTGATATTGCATTGGAATTGAGCTGTGTCATTTACCATACTGTTCATTTAGTGAGTATAGTTTATGTTTTTTCTTTTTTCATTCTTTTTCATTTCTAGAATTATGCGGTTTACATCTAGACACAGATTGCTTCTCACATGGACAATTATATGTTACGTTTTCTAGAGTTGGCAAACCAGACAATCTCTATATCTACTAGGGATGTGAATCGTGTCCTCGATCGTCTTAACGATCGATTTTGGCTGGAAAGGGGAGGGAATCGTATTGTTGCCGTTTGGGGGGGTAAAATATCGTGAAAAATCGTGAAAAATCTAAAAATCTAAAAATCGCAAAACCGGCACATTAAAACCCCCTAAAACCCACCCCCGACCCTTTAAATTAAATCCCCCACCCTCCCGAACCCCCCCCAAATGAGTTAAATAACCTGCGGGTCCAGCGGCGGTCCAGAACGGCAGCGGTCCGGAACGGGCTCCTGCTCCTGAATCTTGTTGTCTTCAGCCGGCGCCATTTTCCAAAATGGCGCCGAAAAATGGCGGCGGCCATAGACGAACACGATTGGACGGCAGGAGGTCCTTCTGGACCCCCGCTGGACTTTTGGCAAGTCTCGTGGGGGTCAGGAGGCCCCCCACAAGCTGGCCAAAAGTTCCTGGAGGTCCAGCGGGGGTCAGGGAGCGATTTCCCGCCGCGAATCGTTTTCGTACGGAAAATGGCGCCGGCAGGAGATCGACTGCAGGAGGTCGTTCAGCGAGGGTTCCGGCGCCTCGCTGAACGACCTCCTGCAGTCGATCTCCTGCCGGCGCCATTTTCCGTATGGAAAATGGCGCTGGCCATACGCGTATGGCCGGCGCCATTTTCCGTACGAAAACGATTCGCGGCGGGAAATCGCTCCCTGACCCCCGCTGGACCTCCAGGAACTTTTGGCCAGCTTGTGGGGGGCCTCCTGACCCCCACGAGACTTGCCAAAAGTCCAGCGGGGGTCCGGAAGGACCTCCTGCCGTCCAATCGTGTTCGTCTATGGCCGCCGCCATTTTTCGGCGCCATTTTGGAAAATGGCGCCGGCTGAAGACAACAAGATTCAGGAGCAGGAGCCCGTTCCGGACCGCTGCCGTTCCGGACCGCCGCTGGACCCGCAGGTTATTTAACTCATTTGGGGGGGGGTTTGGGAGGGTGGGGGATTTAATTTAAAGGGTCGGGGGTGGGTTTTAGGGGGTTTTAGTGTGCCGGCTCACGATTCTAACGATTTATAACGATAAATCGTTAGAATCTCTATTGTATTGTGTTCCATAACGGTTTAAGACGATATTAAAATTATCGGACGATAATTTTAATCGTCCTAAAACGATTCACATCCCTAATATCTACACAGACAATAGAACAAGAAAAAATATTGTATACCCACAAGCATTGTGAAATTAACCATATTCGAAACGTGCGCTTTCTCTTTTCTTTCTTTTCCATTTAACCAGACTGAGCCACAGCAACGCGTGGCCGAGTACAGCTAGTATATATATAATATTAAGGCAACAGAACTGAATAACTTATAAGGTAAGAAGTAGGGATATGCAGAGAAAATTTTTCATTTTCGTTATTTGGTTTGTTTTCGGGAGGTTTTTTCCTTGAGTTTCAGTTAGAGGATTATTTGATTAGCTTTCATTCATGAGAAAAAAACAAATCAAACAATTAAAAAAAACAAAACCCCTAAATGGCTAAAAAACAAAAGTGAGGCCTCTTGGGGCCTCCCACCCATAAAAATGCCATGGTCAGGATCTCGCCTGGACCCCATTTATCCAGTCCAATGAAAATCTGCCGGCTTCGGCCTAGGTCCAGGCCGAGGATATGGTAGCTCACCGCTACCTTTGCATACATAAGGCCAAACCTGATGAATCCTCACCGGACTGGGTAAGTGGGGTGTTACGAATCTCCTTGAGGAGTTAACAATCTGTTACGAATTGGCTCCTGTAGAGGGAGGAGTTAGCAATCTGTTACGCTCTACTCCTCAAGAAGGGAGGAGTTAGCAATCTGTATGAACTGGGTCCTGTGGAAGGAGGAGTTAGTAATCTGATATGCTCAGCTCCTGTAGAGGGAGTAGTTACCAATCCGTTAAGGTATAGACTGTGGAGTTGCAATCTGATATGAATCTGTTGCTGAAGACTCCTGATGGGGAAGGAGTAGCAATCTGTTACCAGCGCAGTGCGTGGAGAGGGCACTCAGCTGTAGAGGAATGTAAATAGGTGGATCCTTGGGCCGATGGCAGATGACTGCGCCCCCAGGAGGATATCCTGAGAGGGACCACCGGCTAGGCTTGGGTATGGAGACAGACACAGATAATTCTTTTATTAGACAGGTTAGTAGAACCACCAGAGGTGGCAGTAGTGAGCTGATATGCCCGGCAGGGCTGAAGACTCTCAGGTACTGGAACAGCGATCCCAGGGTAGCTGAGCTGTAGAGAGACTATAGATAGTGAGTAGACAGGGTATGCTGTGTTCATAGCCAGAACTAAATGACAAAACTCACATAAGGTCTTAAGGAATCTCAGTAGCTGGAAAGGGTTAGGCCCTCGAGGAGCGAGTACCTGGTTCCAGGGAAAACTCTGAGAGTGCGATAGTAAGTCACAAATGTCTGAATCTGTGATAGCTTCCAAGCAGTACAGAATCTTCAGAGTATTCAGGAACATGGGCCCTCGAGGAGCGAGAACCGGTTCCTATCTGCAATCTGAAATAAAGAAACGAGAGCGAGGCACCTGAGGAGCGGGTACCCCTGGTAAGTCCGAGGAGGCAGAGTAGCGTAGAGAGACAAGCGAGTCCAATCAATCCCCGCTATCAATCCCCTTGCTAAGTCGATTCGTTAGCGAAAACTGAGACCTTTTATATTGGAAGTGGATGATGTCATTTCAGGGGGACGCCCCCGAGGTTCGCGCCCTTGCTGGTCCATCAATCGGAGCACGTGCGCGCCCTACGTTATCAGGCAACATGGCAGATCCGCAGCATCGTGCCAGTCCAGGGACGCCGAAGGGAGACGACAAGAAGACGCCGCGGCATCTAACCATCCATCAGACCCGGAGGGAGTCGCCATAGAGGTAAAGAGGGCGGAGTGAGGGCATCGAGCAGCGACGGACGCAACATGGGGTCCGTCGGGGGGGATCCTGGTCTCTGCATTTTTGCAGGCAGGAGCCCCTGGGAAGCTATGTTTTCTTTTTTTTTTTTTTAATTGTTTGCCCTACATCAAAATGCCACTGTCCGTGGGGGTGAATATGCCAGAGTTAATTCACTCCTGTGTGACCCCAGCAGATGCCGTCATTTGGCAGTGAAGAGCTGAAGAAAAAAGACATCGGCCGGGGAGCTCCCAGGCCTGGACATGGAGGCCTGGGCCTGACTCTGCCCGAGGCTCAGGCGTCGGGACCTGGCCTCCTGGCTGAGGCCCCGGCATCAGGTCTGGGTCCAGGCTGAGGCCCCAGCATTGGGTCACAGCCTCCTGGTTGGATCATGGCATCGGGCCTGGGTCCAGGGTTGGGTCTGAGCTGAAGCCCCAGCATTTGGACCTGGCCTCTGGGTAGGGTCGCGACATTGGACCTGGATCTAGGCTGAGGCCCCGGCACTGGGTCATGACCTCTGGGTCAGGTCACAGCATCGGGCCCAGGCCTTGGGACCCGGCCTTTAATGGAACCCGATGGACCAGGTAAATTTGTATTTATATATTTTTTTAATTTTCGGGGGATCATCTGAGACCCCGGCATAGCGGTTGGGCCTAGGCCATGGTCCCTACTTTGGGCTTTAGCCTATGCCCAAATGCGATGCTGGTGCTGCAGCCTAGGCCCTAGGCAAGGCCCTGGCCTTAGGCCTAGAATTAAGCTTGTTGCATTTTTTTTAAATGAAATGAATGAATAAGGTTCACTTCATTCTGGGGGGCCATCGATTTGGTTCAGGGCCCCCCAAATGAAATGAATTAGCCTTATTCATCATGTTTTGCAGTTTCATTTTAAACAAATGCACATCCCTAGTAAGGAGGAGACATTTTGGATTAATCAGAAAAGAAAAAATGGAGCATCCATTTATATTGGTGCAATATGCAGACCTTTTGTGCAGGCAGAAGAGATGGCTAGAGATTTTGTTGAAGACATTCAAAAAATTTCTATGAAAGGGGAGGTGCTATTGCTTGGTGGTTTCAATCTGCTAGATATTGATTTAGACATCCAAGCTATGGTGTCATTGTGCACTCTGCTCATCAAACAAATCAAGTCACTCCTATCTGGACCCTTCTCCTCTACCTCAATTTCCCTATTCTATGCTTTCCACTTGGCTGCGCCGTGTGTTTGGAATAGTCTTCCTGAACTGGTGCCTCATGCTTCCTCTCTTGCTGGGTTTAAATCACTTCTAAGGACCCACTTTTTTTAGGCTGCTTTTAAATCTTAGGCCTGATTGTTTGCTTTTAGCTTCATTAACTAACAAACTTTCTTTTTTTTTTTTTCTTTTTTTTTCAACATTGTCTTGCTTTATGAAATGCCCCAAGTCTCTTGCCCTATATATTTGTCTTATTAGAATACAAGCTCTATTTAGCAGGGACTGTCTTTTCTGTGTGTTTATACAGCACTGCTTATGTCGTGAGGCACTATAGAAATGTCAAGTAGTAGTATTCGGGTAGATTTTCAAAGGGTTGCGCTTGTAAGATCTGATTATAGTTGCTGGCTAGACTTTCTAGAAAAATAAAATTGAGTGGTTGGACCTGCGTGGAGTTACTTTTGTTGTGAACTCAAGATTGACTAGCACCTAATGTCCTAAAGGGGGGCGGAGTTCATGCACGGGAGGGTATTATTTAGCTCCCTGACTAGTCTAAGTTTTTGCAGCCTACCCCACTGCCTCATGCTGGGTCCACATCACCATCTGCATGAACCCTTTTTTGAACCCACCAAATACTGACTGCTGATACAAAGGGTCGGATGCTCTTGGGGGTGGCAGATGAGTGGAAGCATGTGGTGCAGGCTAAACTGGTAATGGACGTAAATAAAGCACAAGATAAACACAGAGAAATTTCTTAGCTGCAAAAAAGTGAAATGATAGCAAAAGCGTGAACTAGAGGCACAGTTTTAGATCACTTGAACATTCCAACAATGAGTGTTGGGGCTGCCAGTATTAATGGTATAGTGGGTAATATGAAGTTTCTAATGGACACACAGACACTTATTTAACGTGGTCTGTCTGACAGGCTACGCAGGTTATCTAAGAGGTCAGATGTTTGGACAGCTATTTAGAATAAGCTGTGAAGATAGAATTAAATGAGCATTGGGTCTGTCTGGCAGGATGCACGTAGAATAATAAATAGAAGTCCTAATGGGAATGCAGGCACTCATGTAGCCTGATGTCTGGCGAGCTTCTCAGGGGACTTAGGAGGATAAATGTTCAAGAAATGACAATGTTGGTTTCAGTTGCTATTTAGGTTATTACAGATCTTGGAGTTAATTTTCAAAGAGTTATGCAGGGTTGCATGAGTAAAATTAGCTTATATGCACTTAGGAAGCATGTGTTAGCATATATCCTAGTTTATAATCCTCACAATACATGCTTATTTGCAGTGTCACGCATAAATATTAACATGAAAAAAGGAGTGGTTTAGGGAGATTTATTTATTTATTTCAGGGTGGGTTTCGGAAGTATGTGCACAAGTTGCTATTTTGTAAGCAATATACATGCCTGCATTACCAAACTTGTCCGTTCACTTGCTAATTGACTCACACAATTAAAATCACACTTGTCTTTTGTCTGTAGTTTTTGGGTTGGAGGTCTTGGTGAACTGGTGGGGTTCAGGTAAAGTGTTGGAGCATCTAGGTAGACTAATGAAGATCTGGGTAAACTGGTGGAGGTATCAGTAAATTGGTGATTCTAAGTTTGTGTGCAAGTATTTTCAGAAGCGGATTATGCACATACTTTATAGGGGTGTGCATTCGTATTGAACATAAATGTAAAACGCTACTTTTTTTTTTTTTTTAACTTAAAAAAGTGATAAGACATAAACGATCGGATTTCCAACTTATTCAACATAGCTATGTTGAATAAGTTGGAAATCGCGATTGTTGATCCAAAATAAAAATTTAAACCCCTCACCTTCCTTAATCCCCCCCCAAAGACTTACCACAACTCCCTGGTGATCCAGCGAGGAGTGAGGACGCCATTTCTGAAAGCCTTTCCGAGGAGCACGTGACGTCGGCGCCACGTCGCAGTGACGCGGCGTCACGTGATTCCCCGCGAGTTCCCTCCGGCACCCTCGTTCGGCCCAAAAGGAACTTTTGGCCAGCTTGGGGGGGGGTCAGGAGGCCCCTTTTGGGCCGAACGAGGATCCCGGAAGCGACCCCGCGGGGAATCACGTGACGTCGGCGAGTTCCCTCCGGCACCCTCCGGCACCCTCGTTCGGCCCAAAAGGAACTTTTGGCCAGCTTGGGGGGGCCTCCTGACCCCCCCAAGCTGGCCAAAAGTTCCTTTATAAAATTGGGCATGCATGTGTGTTCGGATATTGTATTTTATAACATGTGCACGCGCCGGGAACCACACGCACATGGTTGAGAACACGGGTTTGAAAATTGACCACTAAGCTTTTTAGAAAAAAGTTAAAAGTCTTTTTGTTTCAGACAGTTTTTAGAGATGTGGTTAGTAGTTGAGGGTAGGTGCTATGTGATGGATTATTGTTTTTGATATTTGTTTTACTTTGTATTGTTTTTATTGTTTTAATATTTTGTTGAATGTTTTTTTCAGAAATGTTGTAAACAGCATAGCTCAATAGTTTTATTCTATATAGGTTCTAAATGTTTTCAATAAATAAATAAATAAAATTGCAAGCAATCTTATGCATGGCATTACAAAATAACTCCCAAAGACATTAAACAAACACACGATAAAGGTGATCACATACCTCCGTACAAAATGAATAAGTGCATCAGCTTCACTAAAATATATAAAATAGGACATTCAGCAATCATCTGACCTAGCTCTTCCTCATAATCTAAGAAGTTTATAATCTGCTGAGGGATAAAGTTATCTGGTTAACTGAAACCAGAAATTCAGTGCCAAGTCACAGAATATACCTGGTTAAATCTAATGTTAGCCAGGTAAGTTTATCCATAGAAACATAGAAAAATGATGACAGAATAGGCCATATGGCCTATCCAGTCTGGTTAATTTTAAGCCAACCTTATGGCACTACTAAATTTATCTGAATAATTTAGCCCTGCCATATAGAACTGAATATCGGCATGACCCAGCTAAGTTATCCAGATAGGTTATCCCCATCCCAGAACAACTCTGGAATATCTCTGATATATCTGGATAAGTTTCTGCTAGATAAATCATAGGCAGTCAGCACAGTGGAATTTTTAAATCCCATGGATTTTCCAGCTAAATCCTGAACATAGCAGCACAAACCTTCTAAATATGGTTGTGCTGGCTCAATAGAAAACATCCAAGTTCCCCTCATCCAGACAGCTAACTTTCCTTCCCAATCAGTCTTCAGACAAAGATCCTTTAAATTTGAAATTATTTATTGTACAAGTAGTTTTTAGTTACTTATAATTGTTGCTTCCAAATGTATAGCCCCAGGCAAAATGGTCCAGGCTTAATTCGATCTTACCTTTATTTCCCTCCTGTGACACACCACCCCCTTCTTGAAATTTGCAACATTTTTTTGAGACTCATATCGGCAAGCAACCATTTCAAATTCTCAATCTACCTAATTCGACAGTCTTACTCACAAGCCATAATGTTGCTTGTCTCCTCATGGAAAACATTACTCATCAAGATTATTAATGCTGAATAGGGAACTGAATTTGTTTGAGATCATAGGAAATATTATCACAATTTTCAGTTTCATGTCAATTCATTTTGAAAACAAATTCAAAGAAAAAGCAACAAAATGTTGTTGTTCTTTTTGTTTTAAACATTTTCTCACTGCTACCTCTGTCGACAAAACCCCTCCTCCTGATTCCCTTCCTATTCCCCTCTCCCAAGGTCCCCTCAAACTCTTTTACCATATTTTTTTTTTATTCATGGATCAAGAGTGATCAACAGTCACTCCTGTCTCATCAGTGTTATGCTTTGAAATGGCACTGGCAGATCAAGGCAGGCACCATTGTTAATTTATTGCTTGTTAAATGGATCTGGTCTGGCCCAGACCCAGGCCAGAGCAATATGATATTAAGGAAGAAAAGAACTGGCCTCAGCCTGCTGGCACAATTTCTAATCATGCCACCAGCAGGACAGGAGTGACTGGCACTCATTTCTGCCTCAAGAAGCAAGAAAAATATGGTAAGTGGGCTCAAGGCCATGAGGAGAGGATCATAAGGCCTGAGAAGTTTTATTTTTCTTCTCTGATGGGGTCTTTATTTTGTATTACTTTAAGTTTTCTTTCTTTGATTTTTAGCTTTTTTTTTTCATTTAAAAAAATGAAATAAAACAAAGATTTATTTTTTAAAGAATCAAAAACATGTATGTGCACAACCCTAATAGTGAATAACCAGGCCTTTAAGCTGTGCATCAAGCCTAATAGTTGATTGGCTCACAGTTTCAACTGAATCAACCAATGGTCAGTTAGTCTGGGTATAGAAATACAATTACTTTTATGGTGGTTTACTATACACCAACAATGGAAAAATCAGAGAGGGATCAATAACTTTATCAAACTGTATTACCAGAAAATCAACAAAAACGTAAAGGAGAGAGACGGTATCAGGTAAACGTGCGTTAGTTCTAATTCACTGTCTCTCGCCCGCAATGGGCCCCGGGCAGTATCAGCCCAATTGGCACTATAGTTGTAATCATGTAGCATCTCCCTCCTACTAAAAAAACATTTATTATTAAATAATATCTACCTAAAGAAATTTTTTTTATATTATAAATTTCTTTCTGTCTCCCATCCAATATCACTAAACCACAACAAATACTTAGCTTCACAGGCGTTCAAAAAAATCCACCCGATATGGACCATGTTTCAGCAGTCATGCCTTCATCAGGGGGTTTATATTGAATCATTCATTATTGTAGTCGCCCCCATTTCATCAAGTGGACTAAATCCTTAAAATAAAAACATCAAAAATAGCAATTTATACGCAAACCAAACAAATTCAACACACACTCAGATTACAAAATGATACCTTCAGCAATCGTGCTGACCAAATGACAGTACAAGACACTCTCAAGCAGAGCAACCTCACTTCCTCTATTTAATGAATGATTCAATATAAGCCCCCTGATGAAGGCATGACTGGCGAAACATGGTCCATGTCAGGTGGAATTTTTGAACACCTGTGAAGATAAGTATTTGTTGCAGTTTTGTGATATTAGATGGGAGAGAGAAAGAAATTTATAATATAAAAACATTTTTTTCTTTAGGGAGATATTATATAATAATAAAAAATTTTTTAGTAGGAGGGAGACGCTATGGGGCAGATTTTCAAAGGGGTACGCACGTAAGATATGCGCGTACCCCCCGAAAACCTGCCCCAACCTCCCCCTGCGCGCACTGAGCCTATGTTGAATAGACTCGGCGGCACGCGCAAGCCCCAGGACGTGCGTAAGTCCCGGGGTTTTGCTAGGGGGGCGTGTCAGGGGGGGGCGGGTCGGGGGCAGCGTGACGTTCGGGGGTGTTCTGGGGGGCGTGGTGCCAGCCCGGGGGCATTCTGGAGGCATGGCCATGGCCTCCGGACCAGCCCCCAGACCGGAACATGGCGCGCCGGCAGCTGGCCCGGCGCGCGTAACTTTTCCAACAAAGGTAGGAGGGGTTTAGATAGGGCTGGGGGGGTGGGTTAGGTAGGGGAAGGGAGGGGAAGGTGCGGGGGGGGGGGGTGGAAGGAAAGTTCCCTCCGAGGCCACTCCGATTTCAGAGCGGCCTCGGAGGGAACGGATGCAAGCTGTGCGGCTTGGCGTACGCAGGCTGCCGATTTTGCGCAGCCTTGCGCGTGCTGACCCCGGATTTTAAAAGATACATGCGGCTACGCGCGTATCTATTAAAAGCCGGCATACTTTTGTTTGCGCTGGTTGTGCGAACAAAAGTACGCGCGGGCGCAGTTTTTAAAATCTACCCCTATATGATTACATCTATAGTGCCGAATGGGCTAATACTGCCCGGGGCCCATTGCTGGTGAGGGTCAGTGGATTAGAACTAAGGCACATTTACCTGATACCATCTCTCTTCTTTAAGTTTTTGTTGATTTTCTAGTAATAGAAACATAGAAATGATGGCAGAAGAAGACCAAACGGTCCATCCAGTCTGCCCAGCAAGGTTTTACACTTTTTTTCTTTCATACTTTTCTGTTTCTCTTGTCCCTTAAAATAATTTTTTTGGTTCTATTTCCCTTCCACCCCTGCCATCGTAGATAGCAGTGCTGGAGCTGCATCTAAGTGAAGTATCCAGCTAATTGGTTTGGGTAGTAACCGCCGTAATAAGCAAGCTACTCCCAGGCTTGCTTACCCAGCATGTGCAATTCAGCCCTTGGTTGTTTGAATATAAATCCTCTTTTCTTCATTCTCCCTGCCGTTGAATCAGTGAGCTGTGCTGGATATGTATTCTAAGTGAAGTATCAGGCTTGATTTGGGGTAGTAACCGCTGTAACAAGCAAGCTACACCCATGCCTATTTGTTTTACCCAGACCATGTAATTCAGTCCTTGTTGGTAGATGTCTGAATATAAAACATCTTTTCTTCATTCCCCCTGCCGCTGAAGCAGAGAGCTATGCTGAATATGCATTGAAAGTGAAGTATCAGGCATTTTTGGTTTGGGGGTAGTAACCGCCATAACAAGCAAGCTACTCCCCTGCTTTTATGTGGATGCAAATCCTTTTTTCCACATTTCCTCTTGCCGTTGAAGCATAGAGCAATGTTGGAGTCACATTAATCGTGTGGATGTTTATTGAATAAGGATATTCATCTCCAGGTAGTAGCTGTCATTCCCGCAAGCCACCCCCATGCCTCTTCTCTTCATTCACATCCTCTAGACTTTATGGATCCACAGTATTTATCCCACGCCCCTTTGAAATCCTTCACAGTTTTGGTCTTCACCACTTCCTCCGAAAGGACGTTCCAGGCATCCACCACCCTCTCCGTGAAGAAATACTTCCTGACATTGGTTCTGAGTCTTCCTCCCTGGAGTTTTAAATCATGACCCCTGGTTCTGCTGATTTTTTTGCAATGGAAAAGGTTTGTCGTTGTCTTTGGATCATTAAAACCTTTCAAGTATCTGAAAGTCTGTATCATATCACCCCTGCTCCTCCTTTCCTCCAGGGTGTACATATTTAGATTCTTCAATCTCTCCTCATAAGTCATTTGATGAAGACCCTCCACCTTTTTGATCGCCCTTCTCTGGACCGCCTCCATCCTGTCTCTGTCTCTTTGTAGATACGGTCTCCAGAACTGAGCACAGTACTCCAGGTGAGACCTCACCAAGGACCTGTACAAGGGGATAATTACTTCCCTTTTCTTACTCGATATTCCTCTCTCTATGCAGCCCAGCATTCTTCTGGCTTTAGCTATCGCCTTGTCACATTGTTTCGCCGACTTCAGATTGTTAGACACTATCACCTCAAGGTCTCTCTCCTGCCCCATGCACATCTCCCCTTCTCCCCCCATTGAATACAGTTCTTTCGGATTTCCACACCCCATATGCATGACTCTGCACTTCTTGGCATTGAATCTTAGCTGCTATATCTTCAACCACTCTTCCAGTTTCCCTAAATCCCATCTCATTCTCTCCACTCCTTCCGGTGTGTCCACTCTGTTGCAGATCTTAGTGTCATCCGCAAAAAGACAAACCTTAAAAATCTTCTAAAATAATTAACTGTGGGTAAGCTATTATCAATAGAGATGTGATTCAGCTGAACCTAGGCTGAGCTGTGGTGGACAGTTCTCCTTGCATGGAAATAAAAGGCAGCCTCTTTCAGGGCCATTTTGCAGTGCTGTGTGTGGTGTTAGGCGAGCTCTGGATTTAGCCTTGGAGGTTTTCTTGGTGTAGGAGAGGTGGTGTTGGTCTTTCCTGATTGCTTAGAGGATTCTTTTGTGTTGTTTGTTTTTCCCTTCCAATTACCATCCTTTTGTCTTTTGTCTGTATTCTTGGGTGAATCTTTAGAATGAATTTGATTGTTGGTCTGTGATTGTCTTTTTGTCCATTTTTGTATTTAGGCTCCTGAAAGAGCGGAGTGATGTTAGTGGCTGTGCAGAGAATGGAACATGACAGAGGGGATGTGAGTGGGGGAGTGGATGAGTGTTACAGTCAGGTGAGTGATGATAGATAGGATAGGAGGAGTGTGGTACATGAATTAATGGAGTGTAGCCGGGGAGGGGAGATGGGGTGGGAAGAGAGTGGCAAGCATGAGCTAAAGTGGGTAGTTAGAGGGTTTAAAGCAAAGAAAGTGAGTCAGAGTAGGGGGATGGGGCAGGGGAGCAGGTAATGGGAGTAGGTCATAGGGAGGTAGGGACCCACCCTAGTTATCATCTGAGAGCAACGAGCAGGTAGGAATCATTAGCCTGCAGCTGGAGAAGCAGCATCAACATGATGTGCACTTCACAGAGGAAGAGAAGGATCTTCTGATGCAGTGGGTCTGCAAGAAACACAGTGCACTCTTTAGGCAGAAGACATCCTCAAAGAACAAAATGAAGATCTGGGAGATCATTGCCAAGGATGTCAGCAGCCTGTCAGTGATGACCAGGACAGTGGACCAGATAGAAACATCAATGGCAGGACACCAGGGCGGCTGTCAAGACCAAGCTAGTACTCATCAAGAGATCCAAGCACCGGACAGGGGAAGGTCCACCTTGCAAAGTGCAACTGATGCCGGGGGACTTCCTAGTCCAGGGGACTCTTCTGCAGGACTGCTTTGCTGGTGTTCATATTGGCAGCAGTGATTCGGCTGCTGCCGAAAAAGCAGGTGAATATGGTGGGAAATGTATTCCTGGGATGAAGATGGCTGGCTGAGGACAGTCAAAAGAATGTAATATTACTTGGATCTGATATGTCTTTTGATATTTTCCCAGTTGTTCATCTGCTGATGGCCACAAGGGTGAGGCCGAAGAGAGCAGCCAGCAACTCTGGATCCACTTCCAATGGAAACAGCAGTGCAACTCACCAGCAGTCTGCAACTGCCAAGCGGGACACCAGTATCTGATACACAAGAAGACAGTCAGACAGTTGAACTCCACTTCTCTGGTCTTGGAAATCATTGGACCAAGGATGCAGGCCTGTCACGCGTGGCCCAAAGATCACAGAGCTTTAATAAAATGTAGTCAGGCTGATGAAGAATGAGACCTGTCTGTCAATAAAAATGTTACTTTATTAAAATCGCATTTAAAATTGGAATGTATTACAAACATTTTAAAAACCAGGTACATGGCCACAGTGCATAAACACATATAAAATTGGAACATATTTATTAAAAAACAGACAGATGGGGTATTTCTCCTGGCATTTATCTTCTTTGAGGTTTGTGCTGATCTGAAAAGAGACAAATGTTGGCGTTTAAACACTATCTCTTCCACAAAATCATCCGCCAACCTAACCATCTCCACCCCTCCATGTGTTGAAACAGACCTCCAAAACAGTCCACAATGACCTTGTGATGGAACTCATTCCTCCTTTCTGACTGTTTCTGTCTGCAGCAGGTGTGAATATATTTGTCTCTGGTCCCAGGTCCGGATCTCTGGCTTGATGAATGCCATGCTGGAGGGCAATATTGTGAACCATGCCGCACACGAAGATGATATTTGTCACTTTCTCCAGAGTGGTCAAGGCAGAGGAACCATCTTTTAAAACACTAAATACACGTTCTTTTACTACTGTGGTTCTCATGTGCACTTCTTTATAGAGGATTTATGCTGCTGGCGCAGACAGGGTGTGAGCAGCCATGCTTTGCAACTTTAACCTGCATCTCCTATAAAAAAAAATCATAAAGTGTGAGCTGTAGTTTTTGGTACTCATCCCAGAAAGCCTACATTTTTAAATTTTCAGCTAATGCTTTCGGCACTCCAGAGAGCTTACATGTGTAGCAGAATAATATGCAATTTGGCACTATGTACCAGAAAGTGTGTACTATTCCCCCTTTGCTACCCACCCCAGAAAGCCTACATTTACCCACCTCAGCCCAGACAGTTAACATTTGATTGTATAGAGCAGTGGTTCTCAACCTTTTTTCTGTCAGGACACAGCTGACAGATGGTTCTCACATGCATGACACACTGAACCCATGATCGTCATGGGACTAGATGTAAAAGTACAGTTTGCATTCACGGGAACCCCCCCTGACCCACAATAATGGATGTAAAGCAGAATTACGACATTCCCCATGCAACTCACCCTACAGAAAAGATATTCTGGTTCTGTTGTCATCTCAGTTATAACAACTCAAACTCCTTCTACTACCAGGCTCAATAGCCCTACTTATGAAAAGAAAGCAGTTTACCACCAATGCATGCCCTCTTGAGAAAACACAACAAATAAGACTGATACAAACGCTTACATGTTAGTAAAATATCTCACCTCAGTAACACACACAGAACTGACCTAACATACTCCCAGCATCTGCAGTTATGTACACAAACTAATCCGCACAGTTACACCTGTATTATGGAATGCACTCATCCAGTAACAACCCTATCTATGAAAAGGCAACACTACAAATATTAAATCAGGTCCTAAAAACCAATACACATCTTATTAGGAAAACAGAACTAGCAAGCAGCTATAGATCCCCACACAGAAATAATTGTAAAACTATACTATTAAGCAGAACAAATGTTTCAAAACAGCTATGAACAGAATAACATCCAACAATTAAAAACTCATAAAAATTATTAAAAATTCTCCAAACACCAATAAAATATTTAAAAAAAGCAGAAACATCACATAATATTAAATAATTAAAATGGAAATCAATCAAGAAAGATAAACTTAAAAAGCCACCTTTACTTATCCCCTCCAGCAGCTCTCCTACTCCTGTCCTCTTCCATGCAGGCCGTAGCACAACAGAAGCAGCAGTAGTGGCTAAGCTCTATACTCATGGTCCTCTTCCTTAGGACCCATGACCAGTCTCTCTGTCTCTCAAACACACACACCATACCAGTCACACCCCCATGACCAGTTTCTGTCTCTCACACACCAATCATCTCCCAACCAGTCTTTGACACACACACCAGTCACCTTCCTGAACAGTTTCTCTCATGCCATACACACATACAGGCTTCCCACTCCCGTGTTCTATCTTACATATATGGGCTTCTCAATCCCATACTGTGTCTCACCCACACCCACACACCCAGGTTTCTCACTCCCATGCTCACTCTCTCCACATGCACAGGCTTCTCATTCCCATAATCACTTTCTCTCTCTTACACACACACACACACACACACACACACAGTCTCTCTCTCATTCCCATGCTTGCTCTCTCCACATGCACAGGCTTCTCATTCCCTTAATCACGTTCTTTCAAATACACACACCCCAGTCTCTCTCTCTCACACACTGTCACCTTACCAACCAGTCTCTCTTTCATGCATACACACACAGGCTTCCCACTCCCATGCTCTCTCTCACATATACAGGCTTCTCAGTCCCATGCTTTCTTTCACCCCCCCCCCCCCCACAACACCAGGCTTCTTAGTCCCATGCTTTCTCACATAACCAGATTTCTCACTTCCATGTTTTCTCTCTCTCTCTCTCTCACACACATACACACTCACCCCCCCCCCCCCCCCACACACACACATACCCACAACACCAGGCTTCTTACTCCCATGCTTTCTCACATACACAGATTTCTCACTTCCATGCTTTCTCTCTCTCTCTCTCTCTCTCACACACACACACACACATCAGTCACTTCCCTGACCAATCGCTCACTCTCTCACACACACTCCAGTCATCTTCCTGACCAGTCACTTTTATCTCACATATACACACATCACCTCTCTGACCCGTTTCTCTGAATCACACAATGCTCTCTCTCACACACTTACACACATGCTCTCAATTACACACATGCTCTCAATCAAATACATGTTCTCAGTCACACACATGCTCTCAATCAAATACATGCTCTCAATCACACACACATTCTCTCACTTACAGGCTGACTCTCTTCTCTCTCTCTCACTCACTTCCTCCCCCCTCCCCCCAGCACAAATGGTAGCTGCAGCAGCCTCCTCTAGCCCCTGTAGGCCAAGAAAAAAGAATCCCATTGGCCACGGGAGGCTTATACTGCTGTCTCCTTTGCCGATTGCCAGCTGCTTTGATTGCTGCAGGCAATGCTAGTGCTTGGGGGCCGATACTGCTGCTGCCACTGCCGCTACTTTTCCACGCGGCACAGCTCTTTCTCCTTCCCACGCACTGTGCTGTGTATCACTTCCTGTTCTGGGGCAGGCGCGGGAAGAAGAAAAGGCCAGCCACAGCTTCCTCTAACAATGCTGCCGGTCCCATTGGGCTTGAATGTGCTGTTAGCCCGGCAGCAATGGCAGCAGGGAAGGAAGAGCAGCAGGAGAGAACAGGAGCATGCGACACACCTGCTGGTGCTTGGTGACACACCGGTTGAGAAGCACTGGTATAGAGGACTAGTACATGCTTTTGGCACCATGCACTATTCTGCTTTCAACACCCATCCCAGGGAGCTTACATTTTGCCATTTTACTTACCTTTTGGTTTGACTTCGATTTCAAACTTACCAAGCATCTAGCCTTCATCATATTTCCCTTTATTGACACTTTGAGCGCAAACTGTGCAAGGATAATGGAGTCATGGCCGCTTCCGTAAAACTTTGAGACAAAACTGACTGGACCTTCCTGTGCACTGTGCACACAACTTGTACATTTGGGGAGTGGAAATGCTTCCTGAAGGCCTTCCATTGCAGTCTTCTGCTGGCTCCTCCTTATAATCAGCCACAGCAAAAAATAATTATCCTTATACCCCCCCCCCCCCTCTCAGCATTGGGGCCTTTCAGCCCTCCTTTTCCCACATCATAGCACACCTCCAAGATTATCAACAGGCAGCCCTGCCTACATTCCATCTGACCAGAGTAAATAAAAGCACTTGTTTAAAAAAATGTATTCAGAGGCGAGGGGGTGAAACTGAGAGAGAATGCTAGTGAATTATTGAATGAGCATGTATGTGTATGAGTTTGAGAGCACATGTGAGCAGGCATGCATGTGTATATGAGTGTGAGAATGTGTGAGCAAACATACATGAGAGGAGTATGGGAGAGAGCAAATGAGTGAGCGTGCATGTGTGGGAGTATGAGAGAATGTATAAATGAGCGTGCTTATGTTAGCAAGCGATCATGTGTGAGAGAATGAAAGAAATCAAATGTGTGTGAGCGAGCATGCATGTGTGTATGTCAATGAGTGTTGGTGGGTGAGCACATGAGAGAGAGGAGAATGTTTGTGCATCTCCTCCCCATTACTGCCCCTAATTAATCCATAACAATCTCATGGAGACTGGAATCAAAACTTCCCAGGTACTGAGAGCGGGGTATTTTTAAAATTCTTATTAGTTAATTACTAGGTGTTATTTGCTGTGCTACTGATGTATAATATTTTATTGGTGTTTGGGAAATGTTTAAAAATGTATATGAGTTTTTAATTAATGGATGTTCTATTCATCAGCTGTTTGAAAATGTATTGATTTTATTATTATAGGTTTACTATTATTCATTTATATTTCTTTATTTTATTTTTTGGTGTTTCATGAAGAATGGCGATATTTCTGTTTTTCATTGTTGCATTTCATACAGAGTCTGACTTGTTGCGTTTTCCAGTCCAATTTCTGCCTGCTCATTTCTATTTGTACTTTATGGGTCATTTTATTCTACATTTGGTGCATCTTTCAGCATTCTGCATGTGTATCCAACATGAGGTATTCTGCTAGCATAAGGGATAGCAACCTGTGGCATGTGAGACCATTTTTAGTTGCATCATGACCGCAGTGGCATGGCTGAACAGATGCTTAGCAGACACTTCTACTGCTTCTGCCTCTCCAATGCAAGTAGAAGGCCCATGCTGGTGATACATCCTTTCTCCAGTGCTGGCACAGGAGATGCATTTAACCAAATGTCATCTGCTGCTGCGGGGCCAGGCTTGCGGTTCTTAATGCAAGATGGGTGCTGCAGCAACAGGAGGAGCCATTTGGTTAAACACAACTTTTGCTGTCATCCAACCCCAAGATTTGGCTGGCCATTTGCTCCCATGGCAGCTTAAGATTAAATTCTACAGTGAGTACAGAATTCTCAAGCTAGAAACCAAGACCCCGTGCAGCCTAGAAACCAACTTGCTTCACAAGCACCAGGCTGAAGAAATCCCAGACTCACAGAATGAAAATTATTCAGACTCCTGAGGGCCTCATTTGAACCAAGGAAATGTGATCCCAAAGCTAACCCATAGGAAAGAGAGTCACTGAAGACCTCTGATCTGCATTTTGGAATAAAACTAAAATCCAACATTGGTGCCAGTATAAAGGACCATCCTATATCTCTGAGGAAACCCTTTACTCCTAGAAACAAACCAGTTACAGATGTCTTAGAGAGCTCAGACAAAATTGCTAATGTTACCTCATCAGCAGAGGTGTCTCCTGTGCCTCCCAAGCCCAGTGCAGAGCAAGTTTTAAACCCTGATTGCAAAGGGACAAAAGATCTCCATCCAATAAAGCTGGGGTTCACCCAATCCAGACTCTGCTCAGGATAGCTGCAGAATCTTCTGCCACTCAATAAATTTCATCAGTTGAGGCAATCCCTTGTGCAGAGGATGACTTCCCTTGACCCAGATTGGCTGGATGTGTGTCAGGGGCTCAAGGGTCAAACAGAGAAAGTAACCCCAAAAATCTTCCTCTTCTTCAAGGGAGTGAGAGTGAGCAAAAAAGACAGGCCCAGCAGGCTGCCATAGAGCCCATACCGCAATGGTGGAATTGAGAGAGAGAGGAAGTGTGTGAGTGTGATTACGTGGGGGGGGAGATAGAGAGCATGTTTGTATATGTGAGAGAGACAGAGAGGAGAAAGTTTGTGTGTACCCTCCCCCATCCCAACAAATTTGTGACAATCTCAGGATGATTGGAAATCAAAAGTTCCCAGGTATAGAAAATAGAATAGCACAATCATTAAACAAATAATGAAATGGTCCTGCTCAAAACTTTGCATACCCTTGAATGATTGGGCTGATAATATACACTCAAGTTGACACACATAGATGAGATGGCAATGAAGGGTAGGTATTTATTAGGGATGTGAATCGTTTTTTGACGATTTAAAACAATCGTCAGATATATTTTAAATCGTCAAAAATCGTTAGAGCCGCGATACAATAACAATTCCCCCGATTTATCGTCAAAAAATCGTAAATCGGGGGAGGGTGGGAAAACGCAAACCGGCACCCTAAAACCCACCCCGACCCTTTAAAATAAATCCCCCACCCTCCCGAAGCCCCCCAAAATGTTTTAAATTACCTGGGGTCCAGTGGGGGGGGGGGGGGGGGTGTCCCGGCGCGAATTCCCGCTCTCGGGCCACGGCTGCGTTAAAAGAAATGGTGCCGGTGGCCCTTTGCCCTTATCATATGACAGGGCAAAGGTAGCGCCGGCGCCATTTTGGTTCCTGTCACCCGACGTCACGAGTGCAGGAGATCGCTCCTGGACCCCCACTGGACCCCCAGGGACTTTTGGCCAGCTTGGGGGGGCCTCCTGACCCCCACAAGACTTGCCAAAAGTCCAGTGGGGGTCGGGGAGCGACCTCCTGCACGCGGGTCGTATTGCCAATATTCAAAATGGCGCTGGCGCTACTTTTGCCCTCACTATGTTGACATAGTGAGGGCAAAAGTCAAAATGGCCCCGGCACTACTTTTGCCCTCACTGACATAGTGAGGGCAAAAGTAGTGCCGGTGCCATGGTCAGGTAGACTAAGAAAGATTTCAGACACAATTGCCAGGAAAATTTGTAAGGATGCAAAGAAAAACCCACAAGCAACTTCTACTGAAACAAAGAGGTGTGGGTGTTACAGCATGCACAATACGGAGATACTTGAACAAAAATGGGCTGCATGATAGAGTTGCCAGGAAAAAAGTCATTGCTGCAACAAAGCCACAAAACAGCATGATTACAATATGCCAAAAGGTACCTAGAGAAGCCTCAAAACTTCTGGAACAAAATCATTTGGAGAGATGAGACCAAAATTTAAACGTTATGGTCATAACCATAAATGCTATGTTTGGAGAGGATTCAACAAGGCCTATGAAGAGAAGCATACCATTACTAGTGTGAAACATGGAGGTAGATCTCTGCCTGTTGGAAGGGGGGTGGGGAGGGGGGAGGAGAGGGGGGAGTGAGCTACAGCAGTACAGGGAATTTTGTTAAAATTAATGGAAGAATGAATGCAGCATCTTATCAGAAAATATTGGAGAAGAATTTGCATTCATCAGCTAGGAAGATTGGCATAGGGAACACTTGGACTTTCCAACATGGCAATGATCTGAAATATAAGACCAAGTCAACGCCCTCAGTGGCTGCAGCAGAAGAAAGTGTCAACAGGGCAAAAGTAGCGCAAAAGTGTTGACAGGGCAAAAGTAGCGCAGGCGCCATTTTGACTTTTGCCCTCACTATGTCGACATAGTGAGGGCAAAAGTAGCGCCGGCGCCATTTTGAATATTGGCAATACGGCCCGCGTGCAGGAGGTCGCTCCCGGACCCCCGCTGGACTTTTGGCAAGTCTTGTGGGGGTCAGGAGGCCCCCCCAAGCTGGCCAAAAGTCCCTGGGGGTCCAACAGGGGTCCGGGAGCGATCTCCTGCACTCGTGACGTCGGGTGACAGGAACCAAAATGGCGCCGGCGCTACCTTTGCCCTGTCATATGGTAAGGGCAAAGGGCCACCGGCGCCATTTCTTTTAACGCAGCCGTGGCCCGAGAGCAGGAGATCGTGCCGGGACCCCCCCACTTTACCCCAGGTAATTTAAAACATTTTGGGGGGCTTCGGGAGGGTGGGGGATTTATTTTAAAGGGTCGGGGTGGGTTTTAGGGTGCTGGTTTTCCCGCCCTCCCCCGATTTACGATTTTTTACGATTTAAAAAAAACAAAAACCATGACGATCAGACTTCCCTCCCCCCCCAGCCAAAATCGATCGTTAAGATGATCGATCACCCGATTCACATCCCTAGTATTTATACCTGTGACTTGTTTGATTGTAATTAGTGTCTGTGTATAAATAGTTAATGAGTTTCTTAGCTCTTGAGAAACCCTTGTGCATTTCATCCAAGGTTGCACTGATTTTGGTGGTTACTGAAGCATGGGGAAAGCAAAAGAACTGTCAAAGGATCTGCGAGCAAAAGTGGTTCAACTTTATAAATCATTAAACATATAAAAAGATATCCAAAGATTTGAAAATGCCAATCAGTACTGTTCAAACTCTGACCAAAAAGTGGAAAATTATGGGTTCTGCTAATACCAAGCCATGGTCAGGTAGACTAAGAAAGATTTCAGACACAATTGCCAGGAAAATTTGTAAGGATGCAAAGAAAAACCCACAAGCAACTTCTACTGAAACAAAGAGGTGTGGGTGTTACAGCATGCACAATACGGAGATACTTGAACAAAAATGGGCTGCATGATAGAGTTGCCAGGAAAAAAGTCATTGCTGCAACAAAGCCACAAAACAGCATGATTACAATATGCCAAAAGGTACCTAGAGAAACCTCAAAACTTCTGGAACAAAATCATTTGGAGAGATGAGACCAAAATTTAAACGTTATGGTCATAACCATAAATGCTGTGTTTGGAGAGGATTCAACAAGGCCTATGAAGAGAAGCATACCATTACTAGTGTGAAACATGGAGGTAGATCTCTGCCTGTTGGGGGGGGGGGGGGGAGAGGGGGGAGTGAGCTACAGCAGTACAGGGAATTTAGTCAAAATTGATGGAAGGATGAATGCAACATCTTATCAGAAAATATTAGAGAAGAATTTGCATTCATCAGCTAGGAAGATGGGCATAGGGCACACTTGGACTTTCCAACATGGCAATGATCTGAAATATAAGACCAAGTCAACCCCCTCAGTGGCTGCAGCAGAAGAAAGTGAAGGTTCTGGACTGGCCATCACAGTCTCCTGACCTCAACATCATTGAGCCATTTTGGGGAGACCTCAAACAAGCAGTTCATGCTAGACAGCCAAAGAATTTACAGGATCTGGAGGCTTTTTGCCAAGAGGAATGGGCAGCTTTACCACATGAGAAAATAAAGAGCCTTATTCACAGCTATCACAAAAGACAGCAAGCCAACATTGATGCAAAAGGGGGCAACATATGATATTAAGAGCTAAGGATATGCAAACTTTGAACAGGTTAATTTTATTATTTCCTTTTTTGTTATGGTTTGTTTAATAATTGTGCTATTCTGTGAAGCATAATAATTTAATTTGAAACATATTAAAAATAACAGACATGTTTTGTCTGATTATTCATGTTTTCTTAAAATACTATAATAGCAAAATGGTATAGCGCTAAAGAAGTTCGCAGAACCTTGTACTAGACTACTCAAAAGATGATGAAGCGTAGAAAGAAATTAGATTCAGCTTTACCATCTTTATTCATGAATGGTTTCAGGGGACCCAAACTTTTCTTCAACTGGCTCTCACTCTCCCTCCCCCACACACAGGGTCTCACCCACCCACATAGATAGTCATCCATCCACAGCCATACACTGGCAGTCACACATGCATGCACATCCCCATACATTGGCAGTCACACACAAACTCAGACTCTCAACCCCCATACACAGGATCTCAAACCCCCCCCCCCCCACACACACACACACACACAGCTTCTCTCACATACACACCCTTTCACACACATATACACAGGATCTCACCAATCACAAACATAACCAGGCTGTCACCCACTCACAGGCTCTTACCCTCCTCCCACACAGTTACACATTCACAGCCACATATAGGCAGTCACACATACACCCCCCCCCCCACACACACACACAGCATTTTACCCAGACAAACACACATACACACACACACACACACACACATTCACAAGCTCTTAACCACCACATACACACAATCTTTCACCCACATATACACAGGAGCTCCTCCCCAGGTAGTCATCCACACACACAGGCTCTACTCCCAGCCATACACACACACACACACACACACACACACACAGAGAGGACCCGGGCCTCTTTTTTAGCCATCAGCAGATTGGGGTCTGCTATCAGCACTAGGTCCTCCTTCTCCCTTCCACCACCTTCGCGTTGTCCTTCTCTCTTCAGCCACTAGCGGAATGGGGTCCGCTGGCGGCCACTGGGGCCTCTCTCTCTCTCTCATCAGCCACCACAGGACAGGCTTTGTGGTGGCCTGCTGAGTTGTCAGGAAAATGGTGGCAGGAGTTGCTTTTATCCTAATGTCAACTCCTGCTGCCATGGGGCTGATCTTGCAGGAATAGCTGTGGGATTGGTTCCATGGTAGCAGGAGATGACATTTGGATAAATGTGACTCCTGCTGGCCATGGGAGGTGGTATAGGCCAGGGTATGTCTGATGCCATTTATCAGATCAGGCAATGGTTTGGTTTATTCCTGCTCAATCTGATGTATTGCCACCCCATAGCAACACCTATGGGTTGGGGATTCATTGAATCCCTTGAAGGCCCTGACTGTATGCCACTGTCATCATCTATTACATTACAAATATAGTATGTATTTTTAAGGCAACTGCATATCAAAATTCCACCTACTATTGCTCCTGCATTATAATGTGCACATATTTGGAATGCTCATTTTGTCTTTCTAAGTCAGGAGCATGTCCTTTGATAAACATTCTAGGATTTTTTCAAATGCACTGAGCACTAATTCAAAATTTAAGCACCAGACAATATGTCAGCCCATAGCACCATCCCCATCTTTGTGAGAATACTCATTTTCATTTTTGCTTTCTTACGTTTATTGAGTTGTTTGATTGAGATTGAAGTAGTCATAATGAAATGTAATGTATGCTCAACATAGAAGCCAAGCAGCCTAGACAGGTCCTCCTGTGTCATAATAAATCACCCTACAGAGGTTTTGCTGGAAACTCTAGTAGATATGTAAATAGTCTCAGAGCTAAATGTATTCATTTTGTTGTGATTGAGACAATCAAAATAAATTACAGACTGAATTTTCAATGTGAGGTTAAGGTAGGTGACTGGCTGAGATGTGATCATACTTAGTGTAGTTCAGACCATGCCCAGAGATTATTCTTGGGCATTTTATTAGTCTAGATGATTAAAAAAAGAAAAAAGCACATTTTCAATATCTAACATTTCATTCAGGGACTGCATAATGTTCCACCTAGGTGGATGATTGTGTAATTTAACATTTAGCTTCATGCCTGGGGACGAAGGGCTTACTGTGAACTAAACAATAGCTTCCCTGGGGATTATGAGTATTTATATCAAAATGATAATGCAAACATCAGAAATCATGCACCGACAGTTAGGGATTAAATAAGGCTGATCCTTCTCAAGGCTGGTTTATTTTATCATCATTATACTTTAGTATTGCTTAAAAAAATGTTAACAGTTTAGCCACTGCATGGATTATGGTTGGGCACATTTGACTGATCTGACAGAAGTACTTACAGTGAGACAAAAAAAAAACTCCCTTATAGATTTTTAAATTACAGAATAATTTTCCAGATGCTATGTAATGAATAATATGTGTGGACAAAAGCATGATATGCACTACTATACATTAAGCTCAGGGTGATTATTTCTCCTTCTTCTTTCTTAGTGTGGAGAGAACTAATGCCTTCCCATTTGAAATGTAGATGGGCATGTAGAAATATTCAGGAGGCAAGTAGTTCCACAAACTAATTTTTTTGACATGATAGAATTATTGAAGTGCACTGCCTACTAGGGGTTTGGATATTACAAATTAATTTATTGATACTTAAATGTACCCCCATTTACAGTACCAATCACTGTATCAAGAACTATGTTTCCCACACCACATACGTAAACAGTGTATGTGTTCTGTGTTGTGTGCAGTAGTGCTGACACACACACAAAACAACTGTTAATACTAACAGACAAAAGGACTGACAGTCTAAGACTCTTCTCTTCAGTTTCTGAATGTGCTATGCTCTACTCACTCACTGTCCAAAGACAAAAAAATCATTAGCACTGCCACATCTGCAATTTCCGTATTGTCTTTCACCCTGATCCTCTCCCACTGAAGGGAAAAATCAAAATCAGCAGCAGTACATTGCCTCTCTTCTTGGCACAGTAAGTGACACCACAGCACCATACAGAAGATTAGAAGCAGTCTTTTACCAGTGCCAAATCCAAATGTTAAGGGGTTTTTTTTTGTTTGTTTTTTTAATTCTCAGGTTGCTTCTCCTTGCATATCCTTCTATGCAAAGAGCTTGTATATGCTTGGACTTTATAATGGAAATATGTCTGTGTTGTTTGATCCAGATAACAGCTATAAGCTAGTTAAAAACATGATGCAGTGTGATTTGTCCTCTGGCTAGTCTCCTTGCCAACTTTTCCTGCCTTGGGTCTGACATGTCTCTGACAAATTTGAGAGGTCACACAGGCATAAACTGCTTGCTATAGTTACCAGTTGTTTGTTTTCTCAGCAGTACACAGCCATAGACTTCAATGTGCCATTGAAATGAATGAGAAACATGAATGAGACAAAGAATATTTATTTGTGGATCCCTCCATTAATTTTAGGGGACCACAAATGAAACAACTATGGGCTCATTTGTTCAAATGAATGCATATCCCTAGAGTGCAAGCTGAAAAGTACAAACATACATTGCCAGTTAGGTACTCTATTAAAAATATATGTATGTGTGTGTGTGTGTCTGTCTGTCTATGTGTGTGTACATTTTCCAGGCACTCTCAGAAATAGGCAAGATGCTACAAAATTTCAGGAAAACTTGGATGCAGCTCCAAATCAGGATTCTTCTGGCAAACTGTAAGACTCATGCATACAGTTTCTAAAAACAAAACAAAACAACAAGTTCACAATTGGGTATAGTTATAAAATCAGAGTACATTTTACTGAAGATAAAAGTCAAATCTTGATAGTACAAAAATAGAAAACGAGGTAGATTTTAAAAGGTGCGCGTTGGTGTACATGTGCACGCACTACCCGGCGCGCACACATGTAAGCCTGATTTTATAACATGCGCGCGCAGGTGCCCGCATGTTATTAAATCCAGGGGCGGCGCGCACAAGGGGGTGCACAATTGTGCACCTTGCGCGCGCCGAGCCCGCTCTGAGCCGCACTGCCTTCCCCCATTCCCTCCCAGGCCGCTCCGAAATCAGAGTGGCCTTGGAGGAAACTTCCCTACCCCCCCACCCCACTTTCCCTTCCCTTCCTCTACCTCCTCCATCCTTTCCCCCCTACCTTTTTTGTCTTTTGTTTTTGTTTCAAAACTTACTTACAAGCGTCCCGGGGCTTTACGCGCGTTGCTGGACCTTTTGAAAATAGGCCCGGTGCGCTTAACCCTTTGAAAATCCGGCTCCAAGTGTTGCAAAGTCCAAACATCTAAAAAATATAGAAATTGCCATGCTACTTGAGTCCTTAGTAAGAAAACTGGGTCCTCTTTTATGTTTCCTTCACAACTCTCAGAAACTTGTAGAATCTTTCTCACCCACTTGGAAATTTGGCAATACCTAGTTGATGTGGAGGAGTAACTTAGCGGTTAGAGCAGCGGGCTGCAAACCAGGGAAGCTAGGGTTCAGATCCACTGCTGCTCCTCACCACTTCACCCTCCATTGCCTCAAGTCCAGACTTAGCTTGTGAGCCTCTGGGAACAGGGAAATACATACAAAGCCTGAATGTCATCTGCTTTGAAGTGTCTGAAAAGCAGAATGTATATCAAATAAATAATAATAAAGATGCTTTCACCCTCCCAGACAAACTATCCTGCCCCTGAGATGGGAGGACAAATGCCTTCCTGAAGACTTCAGATTATGGGACCCCCACACCCCACCCCACCCCACCCCAGAATCCCTCCAACTGCTTCAAGATGGAAGCAAACACCTCTTCCAATGGAAAGGAAAAGCAATGCCCCTTTGACTTCCGAGAGCTAAGCAAGGACAGAGGCCTTGCTGCTTCTCTCTTGCTCCCATTTTTGATGATCCTTCCTAATGACTCATAAAGCCACCTTTATAGATGTCACTACTGACCCAACCTTTATAGGATGTACCCTTACTTTCACTGAAAATAGCAATACCTCCCACTGTTAGAGGTTTCCTCTTTTAAAAGAATAGTGAAGCCTAGTCGATTATCTATATCTACATCTATCTATCTATCTATGAAATCTCACTTATTTTCAGAGTGCCAGTAATCAGAAAACTAAGAGTTGTTTTCACTTTAGCTCCATAGACAAACTCTGAGGATGGACTATACCAAATGTCGGGCATTTCGCTCCTCTTCACACATCTGATGGGCTGATACAGTAAAGCGTGGCTGGGCTCACGTACCTTTTAACGCAAATTAGATGCGTGTTTTAGGCGCATAAGCCGGATGCGCGATTCAGTATAGGCACTTGCGCATCCTTAGCGCGTGCCGAAAATGACACGTTACAATTAACGCCCGCCGCATGTAGATAGTATGTTAATGGTATTTAATGACCGGATTAGCTATTCCCCTTGATACAGTAACGCGCGCCCAAAATAGCGTGTCTTTAACCTGTATATTTAGCGCGTCTTTAACCTCTATATTTAGCGCCTACCCTGACCCTGGCGTTAGTGTGGTGCTGTGCTCTGTGACAGTCAGATTCGGACAGCATCGGACACCATCAGGCAGGATCATGGACTACATGTATATATTGGCTTTGGCAATCTTTTTCCTACGGATGAAAACCAGAATAAGAAATGCTCGGCGAGCAAATTCTAGGCGGCTGATTGGAGACAACAGCCAATAGGAGAACCCAGCAGCAAGACCGGAGGAGGTATGTATATGTGTTGTTTGGAATAACCAACGGTAGCATCTCTAGGCGTCCCTGAGGCTTCGCAGGTTCAGTGGAGTCATAGACACCTCTACGGATGCCAGGAGAAGGACGCCGTGCCAGGCCTTCCTCTGGCATCTACATTTGGGCGTCTTTGAGGCTCCGCTGACTGTTGTGCAGTTGCTTCCATATATTTGTTAAATGAACTATCAAGATTATTTTATTAGGTTATGCTGATTTTCTTGTGTTGATTCTCATATCTTGTGTTGTTTTTCTTGTGTTGTTTTTCTTGTGTTGTTTTTCATGCAGGCACAGCAGGACAGAGTCGTCCGTGCACAGAACAGGGCCATTGGCAGATCAGGACAGATCTTTCACCCACGGACAACTCTCTTTGGCATGTTGGAGTGAGATGTAGTCTGAACTTACCGGCTGAGCTCACGAGCAATCATGTTCCTATATGAAGAACTGCACTGCGACCTTTAGCTCCTGGCCAATCGCCACCATGCTGTGCCAGGGTTGACGAAACTTCTTGGCGCCTTAAATTTTTTTGGTACCGCAAGTTTTCAAAACCCTGTAAGTGTTGTTGCGGGTATGACCCAGGCCTCTTCACGGCATCTGGCACAGGTCTTGAAGGCCATGATGAAGCGGATAAGGAAGTATATCGTGTATTCTATGGATCCAGTGGAGCTGCAATGGATCCCCAGTGGGTTCATGGGTATTGCAAGGATGCCGAAAGTGTTGGGTGCTATAGACTGCACCCATATTGCGTTTACCCCCAGGTCAGAGGAAGAGAGTTCATTCTGGAATCGGAAGCACTTCCATTCAATGAATGTTCAAGTCGTTTGTGATGCACACCTTCGAATTCTAAATGTTGCAGCGAAGTTTCCTGGGAGCTGCCATGATGCCTACATTCTGGCGCATTCATCTATGGGGACCCATTTCCCAGAGGGGGAGTATGGTGAAGGCTGGCTACTTGGTAAATGACATCGGCTATGGATTGGGCGTCTATGTTATGTGTACAAGTCTGGGATGTTAGGTATACAATTATGTGTGCATTTATATATGTGATGTGTTTATGCAGTTAAGTGCTGTGAAGTTGTTTTCGATGCATTCCTGATTATACCCCATATAGGTGTTGGCAGCTATGAGGCAGATTTTATAACCTGCGTGCGCAGCCTACATTTGTGTACGCTACCCGGCACGCACAAATGTATGCCCAATTTTATAACATGTGCATGCAGCCATGCGCATGTTATAAAATCCGGGGTCGGCGCACGCAAGGGGGTGCACACTTGTGCACCTTGCGCGCGCCAAGCCCTAGGGGAGCCCCGATGGCTTTCCCCATTCCCTCCGAGGGAACTTTCCTTCCGCTCCCCCCTACCTTCCCCTCCCTTCCCCTATCTAACCCACCCTCCAGCCCTACCTAAATCCCCCCCTATCTTTATTTCAGGAGTTATGCCTGCCTCTGGCAGGCGTAACTTGAGCGCGTTGGCAGCCAGCTGGTGCGCCATGCCCTGGCATGGCTGCTGTGCCAGAGGACTCGGGACTGCCCCTGGACCGGCGCCCTGCCCCCAACCCCACCCACTTCCCACCTCTTTTTCAAAGCCCCGGGACATACGGTTGACCCGGAACTTGCGCGCATCGCCGAGCCTATGCAAAATAGGCTCGAATGCGCAGGAGCAGATTTTCGAGGTTACGCGCGTAAGTTATGCGCATAACCCTTTGAAAATCTGCCCCTATGGCTGTAAGCCCTGGTTGCTAACTGCACTCCAGTCTCCACACACAGCAACTGAAAAACGCTACAATGAGGCTCATGGCAGCACCAGAAACATGATCGAGCGAACTTTTGGAGTTCTGAAAGGACGATTCTGATGTCTGGATCACTCTGAGGGAGCCCTGCAGTACAGTGCAGAAAAGGTGACGAGCATTATTGTTGCCTGCTGCATGCTACACAACATTTGTCAGCGATTTAGTGTGGATGCAGAGGAAGCAGAAAACTTGATGCCAGATCCTCCTGTAGAATCGGCTGCTGAGGCGGACAACACTGCACAGGGGGAATGATGTCCAACGAAGGATCATCGAAACTTATTTCTCGTGTAAGTTCTTATCTGTTATACATTCATTTCTCCATATTGATGTGGCGCTTGTACATAGCTCTGCAAAATTCGAGATATAATCCTTTTAATGCCTGTACAGTATGTTTAATCTTGTTTTGTGTTTCTTTCAGGAGCTGTGATCCATCTATCAAACCATTTCCCAACAAGCAGAAAAGTAGAATTCCTCTTTAGTGAAACAAATACAAAATTTTTTTTTGAATTTTTCCTTGTCTTCTCTGTGTTTTCCATTGCTTCATTAATTGGTCTTGATGTATAAAATCAATAAATTGTGCAACGATTTTAGCCTCAATAAATTGCTTCCTTTCCATTTTTTATTATACATTCTTATGTTATTTCCCACCTTTTATCGGCGTCCATGATGCTCCGGGGACCAGTGGAGACATGGATGCCTCTATGGACACCGAGAGGAGGACGTCACACCAGGCCTTCCTCCGGCATCTACAATTAGGCATCCCTGCGGCTCCATCGGCGACATGGACGCCTCTATGGACACCGGGAGAAGGATGCCGCACCAGGCCTTCCTCCAGCGTCTACAATTAGGCGTCCCTGCGGCTCTGCGGGTCCATCGGCGACATGGATGCCTCTACGGACACCGGGAGAAGGACGCTGCACCAGGCCGTCCTCCGGTGTCTACAATTAGGCATCCCTGCGGCTCAGCAGGTCCATCGGTGACATGGTCGCCTCTACGGAAGCTGCACCAGGCCTTCCTCTGGTGTCTACAATTAGGCGTCCCTGCGGCTCTGTGGGTCCATCGGCTACATGGACTCCTCTATGGACGCAGGGAAAAGAATGCAGGATGCTTGAACGTCGAATGCCATCCCCTGTGGCCACGCCCAGATGGCCATTTTGTTAATACTTTTGGAATTCTGAACATGCCGCGTGGGAGGCTCCCAAATATGAGCGATGCTGATGTCCGGCTCCTGGCCACCTTAATTATGGAGGATGAGTGCCTCCTTTATTTTTGCCCCGGGGCAACCGCGGGACAAGGATCAGGCCAATGAGGCCTGGCGGATGCTCAGGGAGCATTTCAACGCCCAGTCGTCCTTCCCGAGGGAGGTAAGTTCATAGGCCTCTGTTGTGGTAGGCCAAGGTCTCATTTATGTTGTTTATAAAGAATGACACAACTCATACTTCCAGCTAGCAGAAAATAAAAAAACCCAGGTTCAATTAAATGTAGTGTTTTGGTGTTGTTTTGCATTTCTGGGGGTCAGAAAAGAAAAACTGACACTTGGCTTGTTGCCTTCAAATTGATTCTTGCCTCAAAAGCAAAGTAAAAGTTAAATAGCAACTTAATATGTTTTATATTTGTGTTATTGTGTCGCCAGGTTGAGGCATTGAAAAAGAGGGCCCGAAGGCTCCGAAGGTAGGAGCAGGAGTACCTGTGGGGCCTGCGCACCCACTGCGGAGCACCGGAAGGTATGTGCTGATGGTTACTCTTAAATAAATTGAAATGTCATAGTTACCATGCAAGAAGTGAGGTCTTGTTTAATAATGGCTATAAGAAATGTTTCCTTCCTACCATTCTGGATCTTTGCATGCGTAGCAGTAACCTTTCGCTTTTTCTCTTTGCAGAGACTTCATTAGAGGAAGATGAGGAGCAGTCCTCAGATGCTGCCTCTACAGGCCATTCTCCTCCTCCTCCTCCACCACCACCACAACCCTCTCCCCAACAGCAAGGTGAGCCTTTAATAGTATTGGCCTTTTAAAAGTATGGCATATTGATGTTTTATGCAGTCTGGCACACCGAGAATTTGAAATGTCATGCTTACAATGATGCAAGGGGTGAGGTCTTGTTTAATAATGGCTATAAGATATTTCCCGTCCAACCATTCTTATCTTTGCATGCACAGCAGTAACGCTTTCGCTTTTTCTCTTTTCAGAGACATCGGCAGAGGAGCCACCACCGGAACTGTCTCCAGCCCCATCTCTCCTGCCCCACCAGCCATGGGGACGAGGAGGACATCATTGTCAACATTGTCCACCCCATCTCTTCAGAGCATCCAGGTGCGGGTTGATGGCCGGAGGCCAGCGCAGCATCTGGGGAAGGGCCCTCAGTCCTTGAGGGATGCCTGGATGCTGTATTGGCTCTCCAGGTCTGGTTGACCCGCAGCCTGAATGATCTGGAGGGACTGGCGGTGCAAGCGTTAATTTTCAAGATTGATGAAAAATTTGGAACTCGTTACATTTTCTGAGGCCACATTAGCTACATACCCCACTACTTTCCAACATCCAATCAACCTTTCCAGATGCTCAAGACAGCAGCCATGGGCATCTGAAGGTAGCGGGGCCTCTGACCATGGACGGCAGTTGGAAAGAGGCAGGAACGTCCATGGTCGCAGGCAGGCCCCGCTACCTTCCATGCCATGGACGGTGGTCAGAAAGAGGAGGGAACGTCCATGGTCGAAGGCCCCACTACCTTCCAGCGTCCATGGCCTGTGGCGGAGGGATGCTGCCTTGAGTGCCCGGAAAGGTTGGTTGGACGTACGACATGGAAAGTAGTGGGGCCTGCCTGTGACCATGGACATTCCCGCCTCTTTCCAACCAACGTCCATGGCTTGGACGTTAATTTTCAAGATCGATGAAAAGTTTGGAATTCGTTACATTTTCTGAGGCCACACTAGTTACATACCCTACTACTTTCCAACATCCAATCAACCTTTCCAGGCGCTCAAGGCAGCAGCCATTGGCGTCTGAAGGTAGCGGGGCATTCTGACCAACGTCCATGGCGTGGATGTTAATTTTAAGATTGATGAAAAGTTTGGAATTCGTTGCATTTTCGAAATGACAACTCCTGTTCCATGGAAATGACATGTATGGAAGAGCAGCGCACCCTGGATACAGTATAGACATTCTATAACGTCCTATATAGTAAAATCAATAGCAAACTCCAACCGTGCTTTAGGCGTGCCTTTGTTGCACCTTTGGCGCCACTTGGATTTGCATCTAAGTTACATACTGAATCATGCGGATTGAGAAACAAAATGTGTGTGCGTCAAAGGAGTAGGCGCTGGACACAGCTGCACTTTATTTTACGCGTCGGTACTGTATCGGCCTGTGAGAAATGAAAGGTCTAATCAGGTGAAAGTGAGTCATTCTTTAACAGTCAGCTATTCCAGATCCTATGTTGATCAAAACACTCTTCTCTGAGAGACCCTACATCATCTCCAGCTTCCATATCAATAGGGGGTCACTCTCAGTGCTACATTGTTGCTGATAATGTTGTCAGAGCAACCCGAGATACTAGGGAGGTAATTTTCAAAGGAGTTACAATGTAAATGTACCATACTATTTTAGCAATTTTTAAAAGCTCATTTACACATGTAAAGTGCATTTACACATGTAAAACTCAGTTCTAAGCATGTAAATGCTTTTCTAAATTATCCCTAAGCCTGCAGGAGCAGGGCTGATTTTTCCATTAAGCAAACTAGACAATATAAGGGGTGACAGAAGGTATGACAGTTATCTTAGGCAACTGAAAATAGCTATTCTGCTTATTGCTCCAGCTCCTCCCCTCCCATGTAGCATGCAGGCAGCAGAAGATGAGCAGCTGAGGATGGAGTGAACATATCACAGCAATGGAGAGCTACTCTGCTCCCTAATCCATCTTGTTCCACATCCCCCTTCCCCTCCTATCTGCAGGGAATAGGAAGGGGGTGAGGTTGGAGTGAGCAGCAGAGTAAAGAAGAGTTAAAATTTTGCCTACATATTTCTGTTTCTAATTTGTAGTCTCTTATTCTGAATATGGTGAGGGTCTGTGTACTGCTGCCTGACTCAGGTGAGAACATAAGAACATGCCATACTGGGTCAGACCAAGGGTCTATCAAGCCCAGCATCCTGCTTCCAACAGAGGCCAAACCAGGCCACAAGAACCTGGCAATTATCCAAATACTAAGTACCCTGCAAGTACTCAAACATTAGATGGATCACAGTCTACTATTGCTTATGAATTACCATCCTAGCAGTTTATGGATTTATCCTCTAGGAATTTATCCAAGCCTTTTTTAAACCCAGTTACACTAACTGCTGTAACCACATCCTCTGGCAATGAACTCCAGAGTTTAACTATGCGCTGAATGAAAAATAATTTTCTTTGATTTATTTTAAATGAACTATTTTCTAACTTCATGGAGTGCCCCCTGGTCCTTCTATTATCTGAGAGAGTAAATAACTGATTTATTTTAACTTGTTCAAGTCCTTTCATGATTTTGTAGACTTCTATCATATCCCCCCTCAGTCATCTCTTCTCCAAACTGAACAGCCCTAACTTCTTTAGCCTTTTCTCATAGGGCAGCCGTTCCATGCCCCTTATCATTTTGGTCACCCTACTCTGCACTTTCTCCAGTGCAGCTATATCTTTTTTGAGATGCGGTGACCAAAACTGCACACAGTATTCAAGGTGTGGTCTCACCATGGAGCGATACAGAGGTATGACTATTGATGTTGTGCAATCATTTTTCCCGAATTAGGCAATGTCAGCGATATTGCCTAATTCGGAATGGTTTGGGAGAACCGAAAAACGATTTAATTTTTTCCGAAATTTCAGAAAAAATTCATTTTTGAGTTAGTGCGCGCTGCAAGTTGCTTTTTAAAATTTCACCCTCCCCCCACACGTGGAGGAGGCCACCCGCCCATACATGCATGTGTGAACATTAAAATCAAGCACGCATGTATGCGGGAAACATATTTTCTAACATGCGTGTGCCGACATGCGCATGATATTAAATCAGCGTGACCATGTGCGCATGCTGGGAACCAATTAAGGGTAGGACTGGGAGGGAACTTCCCTATACCCCTTCCTAAACTTCCTACCTTTTCCCCTCTCCTCCCTGACCCCTATCCCTTTACTAGGTATGAAAATTGTTTTTGTTTTTTATCTTGCTGCTTTTTTGGAGCAGCAGTAGACTCCGCGTGCCTGCAGCTGGCTGGCGGGTGCTTCCCCGGGACAGCAGCTAATGGCACAGACCCTGACCTCAGCTTACCCCTTTCTAGATGTCTGGCACTTTGACACGTGCCAGGGGTTACGCGCATGGCCAGGCCCCTTTAAAAATGCATGCGGTGTGCACAGGGCCTGGCCACGCGTGTAGCCCCCGTATTTGCACGCGCGTTTTCAAATTGGGCCATTAGGAAGCAAAGAGATCAAATTACCAACCCACATCCAGTGGTTAGTAAAAGTGGTCTCAGTGATTATTGAATGTTTTGGTGTGCTTGTGATTTTTTGTTAGGAGGACAATTTTTTGTACATCCTGCCTGAGAAAAAGGAATGAAGAATATAGATTTTTCCCTATTTGCAGGGTTTTTGGATCCTCTAGATGTTAACTTTCCACTCCCTTCAGAGAATTCATACCATGATTGCAGCACTGAGTCAGTACTGAGTGTGCCACCCCCCCCCCCCCCCCCGATTGCTATAATGAATATGCATGAGATCTACTTGCATGCACAGCCTCTATTGTATGCAAATAGATCTCAATAAAAGTTCATTGCAAAAATTCTGAAAATCTGATTGGGTTGTGGCCCTCAAAGAGTGAATTTTGAGAGCCTGCTCTACAGTGTCAGTCATGCGCATAATGATTTAGTTGCTGGGATTTGGGGGGGCATCAGCCGATAAATTTGGGGTACTTTTGCTCACCTCATGATTTCCCATTCAAAACGGGGTTGTGGAAATGCCAATTAGCTGGAAATCAATGTTTAAAGGTTTTGGCAATCAGTCTGTTACCTGTGAGTCTGGGATGAGCATAGCTTGCATTAATTGCATGTTATGCACACTAATCGCAGAGGCAGAGTACAATTGTCTATGGATGGCCCTTAACACCTTGCAAATACATTTAGTGAAGGCTAGGGAGTGTAAGGTGAGATTAGCTAAAAGTACCCATCAAAAATGTTCTCTGCCAATTTTGATCCTAACTCTCTCTGACTTTCTATCACACTCACTCTCACTCACAGTCTCTCCATTTCACACATGCACTTTGTAGCATCCATACTCATCCTCACATGCAAACACATTCTCATACTCACTTTCATACATAGTGATGCACTGTTTGTGTGATAATCTCAGAATTACTCACTCACTGACATACAGTTCTTGTCTCCTTCTCATGCCCTTCTTGTTCTTAATCACCTGCACCGTCTCTCACTCACACAGTCACTCTTTCATAGAAAACCAGACACCAAGTCAAGGTTAACACAGAAACTGCCATTTTTTGCCCATCATTTTTGATGGGCCCTTTCAGCTTGTTACGTAGATAATCTCAAGTCATCACGGATTTTTCATCACCACTTTTAAAGCTTAGATGGACTGTAAATGAATCTTGCACAAGACCTTTTCATACTCATAACTGGCTATACAACATTTATAGCTAGCAGTCCATGATCCACTAAGTTAAATTATTTTTAAGCAACTGTATAATGGGGTCAATTAATTATGTTTTATGTTCGATACTTTAAGCCAAACTTTGGTTTTAGAGAAAGAAAATGTTCTGTAATGTGACTGACTCAATTTTATTCTACAGTATTTGACAATTGTGACACTGATGTTCTTTATATTTGGTAGCAGCTGAAAAGAAAAATGGAACATATTCAGCTATTCACTAAAGAGGTAATTTTCAAAAGAGTTACATGCATAAATGTAGCATACTGTCATAGCAGTTTTCAAAAGCCCACTTACACAGGTAAAGTGCACTTATGCAAGTAAATCCCATGGACAATTCAATGGAATATACTGTAGCAATTTTCAAAAGCCTACTTATTTGAGTAAAGTGCATTTACTTGAGTAAACGCTTTTAAAATCAGGCCTTAAACTTACAGAACTTACAGTGGTGTTACTAGTAGTACTGTAAGTCCTTGCAAAGTGTTGTCTTATTTTAAATTCTGTAATTTGCAACTTTTCCAGCATACTATACCAGTTTAAGAAGGGAAAACTGTTATGTACAGGGTGACCTGCTTCCCTGATAAAGGTCAATTTTCTTGAACAAAACTTTGAATTGCTATGGAATTAAATATTAGAACCTGATGTTTGGACTTTTTCAACCAATCACTACAATGTTTTACTTCTTGTTAAACTTTTTATCTCTCCTCTAACTCTAATCCCAGTTAGAATAACCCCTGTTTTATTGTAACTTTTTCTTCTACGCACTTGTTATACTTTTGTAATGTATACTCTTACGTTTTAGCTATGTACGTTATAATGTATTGCTCACCCCCTTGTTTTATGTAAACCGACATGATACGAACTGCCGTGAATGCCGGTATAGAAAAACACAAATAAATAAATAAATAAATAAAATTATTTCTGAAAGTGGTTTTGGAACTTTCTGGCCATAGCTATCCTTCCTTATGCTGGAATTGTTGCGCCGTGCTCCCCGTGGAGTAATATACCTTTCCTTTGCCCGTGCAGTGATTCAGGTCACCAGGTACAGACAGACCAGCTGTTTCAACATCTATGTCAAAAAAGAAATTCCTAGAATGTCTTAGAAAAGCCATGACCGAGTCACCTGTCCCTTATGATTTAGAAACACATTGTTAATTGAGGTGCGTAGCAGGGTAGATGACCCAGACATAGAAATATAGAATCTGATGGCAGATAAAGACCATATGTCCCTTCCAGTCTGTCCATCTTCACCTCCCACTTAGCTTTACAATATAGGTGTGTTTTTTGGGTTCTGATCATTTTGGAGCCAATTTTTGGCCACATTTTGTTCTTGGGAGCTGTTTGTTACATTCAGTTTTTTTTTGTTTCAATAAATAGTGCACACTGTTTACAATTAGGAGTTGATTTAAAAAAACCAAAACGTGTGGGCGTCAATGTGCGCGCGGTTTCCGGCATATGCACGTAGATGTGACGATTTTAAAGCATGCCTGCGTCAGCGTTCGCGTGTTATAAAATATTAGGGATGTGAATCGTTTTTGAACGATTAAAATTATCGTCAGATAATTTTAAAATCGTCCTAAATCATTAGAGTGCACGATACAATACAAATGCCCCCGATTTATCGTCAGGGGCATTTGTATTGTATCGTTAAATAGGGCACGGGAATTATTTGGGGGAGGGCAGGAAAACCGGCACACCAAAGCAACCCCTAAACCCACCCCGACCCTTTAAAACCAATTCCTTACCCTCCCCCACCCTCCCGAACCCCCCCAAAATGTTAAATTACCTGGTGGTCCAGTGGGGGGGGGGGGGGGGGTCCCGGCGCGATCTCCTGCTCTCGGGCCATCGGCGCCATTTTGGCTGCCACTAATTAAAATGGTGCCGATGGCCCGATAAAATAAAAAACCCACCCGACCCTTTAAATCGACCCCACCCTCCTGACCCCCCCAAAACCTTTTAAAATTTACCTGGTGGTCCAGGGGGGCCTCGGGGGGCCTCGGGGAGAGATCCAGGGGGGCCTCGGGGAGAGGAGAGATCCAGGGGGGCCTTGGGGAGAGATTTCCTGTCCCCAGGCATCATCCAGTGCTCCTACCATGTGACAGGGGCCGGCCAATGGCACGGATACCCTGTCACATGGTAAGGGCAAAGGGGCATCGGCACCATTTTTCATTAGCCCCTATTATACTATAGGGCTAATGTGTAAAGATGGCCGGCACCATCTTTAAAGATAGCGCCGGCCATCCAGTGCTCCTACCATGTGACAGGGGCCGGCCAATGGCACGGATACCCTGTCACATGGTAAGGGCAAAGGGGCATCGGCACCATTTTTCTTTTAGAACAGTTGATGCCTGGGAACAGGAAATCTGTCCCTGAGGCCCCCCTGTATCTCTCCTCTCCCCGAGCCCCACCTGGACCACCAGGTAAATTTTAAAAGGTTTTTTTGGGGGGGGGGTCGGGAGGGTCGGGAGGGTGGGGTCGATTTAAAGGGTCGGGTGGGTTTTTTTTTTTTTAGCGATGTGAAATTGGCGATGTGAATTGGAATCGGAAACGATTCCAATTCACATATCTTAACGATCAGATTCCCCCCCCCCCCCCCAGCCGAATCTGATCGTTAAGACGATCTGGCACATGATTCACATATCTATAAAATATATCTGCATGCGCATATGTGGGCGAATGGCTGTCATGTGCAACGGGAGATGGATCTTAAAAAACATACGTGCGGTGATACAGGTAGGCCTTTACCAGTTCCCTCCCAGTCCGCTCCAATTAAAAAAGCGGACTGGATGGGAAATTCCCTAACCCTAACCTTTCTCCTTCTTCCCCTCTTCCCCTCTCCTCCCCAACCCCTAAACTATCTCTGCCTAATCCCCTTTTTTAATACTTACTTCTGCTCTGGTGGAGCATTATCTTCCGTGTGCCAGCCGGCTGCCAGCCCACACTTCCCCAGGACAGTGGCTAATGGTGCTGTCCTGGCCTGCCCCGCCCCCTCCCCACCCAGATCCCACCCCCTGGCCCACCCCTTTGGAGAAGCTCAGCACTTCAGCACATAATGGTGGTTACTTGTGTGGCCAGGCCCTTCCGAAAATGCGTGCAGAACGCGCAAGGCCTGGCCATGTGTGTAACCCCCATTAATTCCGTGCTTGGCCCTTTTAAAATTGGGCCGTTAGTGTGCACTAATTGCAATAGCAGCATGCACTACGTTAAAATAATACATGCTATTTTTCAAAATGAATAATCCACAAATGTTTGAAATTTTCAGAGGCATTATCTGTTTCTTTCAGATTTAACAAAACAAAATGAAAATGGCATCCTTTGGTTCAGAATCATGTTTATTTGAAACTAATGCACATCCCTACTTTACAGTTTCTTCCTCTCCCTCAGATATCTTCTGTGCTTGTCCCATGCTTTCTTGGATTCAGATACTTCCCCCATCTCCATCATCTCCCCATGGAGGCTATTCCATGCATCCACCATCCTTTCTGCAAAGAAATGTTTCCTTAGATCTCTCCAGATTCTACCCCCTTTCAATCATCCCATGAACCCTCCTTCCATAATTCTTCTTTCCATTAGAATAGATCTACTGTGTTAAGAATCCAGGCCGCAGGCGGCCACAATCTGTCCCCCTCTTACCTCAAGGCTGCCCCTCACTGCCGCAGCTCGCTCCGCTTCACCCCGGGCCGCTTCGGGGCCTTCTCTCAGTGTCCTCTCCATGAGGGAGACGCTACTGCTTCCTCAACCAGGCCCCGCCCCTTAGGCGCATGCGCACGTCTCTCTGCAGCATTTAAAGGGGCCGTGGCGGGAAACCTTGGCCCGGTCCCTAAATGCCCGTCATCAGCTGGGGACTATAAAGGAAGTCCCAGAACACACATGCTTTGCCTTTGCAACAGGGTTCACTCTTTGTCGCTAGTTGCTGTTCACTGTTCCTGTGTTCCTGCCTTCGTGTTCCTGATCCAGTTCCTGCTTGTTCATGCCTTCGCGTTCCTGATCCAGTCCTTGCTCCGCTCATGCCTTCCTGCTCCAGTTCCTGCTTCCATCTCGGCTTGTCTTCCTGGTTTCTGACTTCGGCTTGGCTTCTGGTATTCCTGTTCTGCTGCCCGTCCTGATCCTTGGCTGGTCTCTGGTCTCTGCTACTCTGCTGCCTGCCCCGACTGCTGGTCCACCTCCTCATCTTGCATCGTTGCTGCCTGCCATGACCTCTGGACTACCTCTGGCTCTGCTTCATTTCCGTCTGCCTTGACTCGGACAGTTCATCGGATTCCTCTTCAGCAGGAGACCACCAACTAAGTCCTGCCGGCCCCTCCAAGTATCCAAGGGCTCAACCTGCGGGGAACGGGGGTTGGTTTAGGTGAAGGTCCTGCTTGGTCTCCTGGCCCAGTACCGCCTCCCGGCTACGAGATCCGCTGCGCGCCTTCCTTCAGCAGATCCTCTTCATCCTCTAGCTGATCAAGGGTCCACAATTACAACATACTGCATATGAATTTAGAGTGTAATTTTCAAAGGGACGTCTGCGGGTAATGTAGTGTTTTACCCACAGAAACAGCTCTTTAGAAAATTGTGCATCCTATACTTGTACTCCTTTACATGTACACTGTGGGGTAGATTTTAAAAATTTGCGCGATCGCGTACTTTTGTTCGCGCACCAGGCACGAACAAAAGTACGCTGGATTTTATAAGATACGCGCGTATCTTATAAAATCCGGGGTCGGCGCACGCAAGGGGGTGCAATTTGTGCAACCTGCACGCGCCGAGCCCTTCGCGCGGAGCGGCCTTGGAGGGAACTTTCCTTCGCTCTCCCCCCACCTTCCCCTCCCTTCCCCTACCTAACCCACCCTCCGGCCCTATCTAAACCCCCCCCTTACCTTTGTTGGCAGATTTACGCCTGCTAAAAGCAGACGTAAATCTGCGCGCGCCAGCAGGCTGCTGGCGCACCATCACCCGACCCGGGGGCTGGTCCGGAGGCCTCGATCATGCCGCCGGGCCGGCGCCATGCCCCCTGGCCCGCCCCCGAAATGACGCGTCACGCCCCCAAAACACCGCGTCGTTTTGGGAACGCCCCCGACACGCCCCTTCCCTGCCCCTTTTACGAAGCCCCGGGACTTACGCGCGTCCCGGGGCTCTGCGCGCGCCGGCGGCCTATGTAAAATAAGCGCGCCGGCGCACGAGGGCCCTGCACGCATAAATCCAGCTGGATTTACGCGCACAGGGCATTTAAAATCCGCCCCTGTATGCGTGTACCATAGAAAAAAGGTATTCCGAGGGTTGAAGTGTAGGTGAGGTTGGGACTTATGTGCATACTTTCTGATTTTTAAAAGTATGTGTATAAATATTTTCAACAAAACTGTATACCAAATAGCGGGTGTAATTGTGTGTGCATAGTTTTGCCAAGATAATTTTGGAAGCGGACTTATGTGTGCCAAGTTAGCATTGAAAATTTGTGTAACTCATGCATAACATTACAAAACTAAACCCCCCCCCCCCCCAAACAAGGCAATTTTCAAAGGGAGTTCTGCATGTGAAACAGTGTTTTACACACAGAAATGGCTTTTTATAAAATTGTCTGCCCAATATGGGCCTCATTTTAAAAGCAATTACACACTTTCAATTGTGTTTTACACATGTAAATGCGCTTTACTCTTATAAGTGGGCTTTTGAAAATTGCTACAATATATGCCATTGAATTGTCCATAGGATAATCCCATGTAAGTGCACTTCACATGCATAAATGGCTTTTTAAAATTGCGATGATAGTATGTTACGTTTACACATGTAACTCCTTTTAAAAATGCTAGTTTTGCCATTTAGACAGATAATTTCTCAGTTATCTGTCTAAATGGATTTTGAATGTGAACTTCATCTTTTCTTAAACTACTTATTTTCCTTTTTAGGATTTTCTTTATCTAATTATAGTCAGTATCTAAAACATTGGGGGATATTTTCTCTAAGGTGAACCAATCAGCATGGTCTACCCAAATATATATTTTGTGCCTCCACGCTCCCTCTACAGTTCCTGTCACATACGACATAAAATGCTGGATACCTGGTGCAAACTGAGTTTTTAATTGACAGTGCACATTTGTAGGATGATGCTCACTGATCTTGAACTTGGAACTATTCCCCACAGAAAGCAAATCTCAGAGGAGGAAATAAGCACAACTTATGAAGCCTTCATAACATTGGATTATCATTCTTTTTGGGACTGTTCCCATGCTTCTAAGTTTTATAAGGGCAGAGGGCCGCAGTGCATATAGGTAAGTAACCCTAGGTGCATTGTGATGCTTGGTTTCTTCATTAGCAACAAATAGTAACACATGAAGGTCAGGTGTGGGGAGTAGAGGTAGAGGGGATTGGCAACCATTTAAAATAAAAATAAAAATAAGAACTCAGAAATAATTTTTGAAGACAAACAGAATATTTTCAAATTCTTGCAGCTGTTTTGCATTTTGTGTTTTATAAGACAGAAATATTTAGCTTGTACATTTGACTGGCTGAGCTTTGTTTTTTTATGGTAAAATATACTATGTTTTCCTGATTAGGTGTTGCAGTGTACATGTAAGTGACTGAAGATTGTAGCAGAGACATGAAATGGTTCATCTTTCTTCTCGCTCATTCTTCTCGTCTATCTGGTTCTATTTCTCATGGATATGTCTGCCTTGCCTTTAGATCATTCTTAATATATTAATCCTAAAGAAACTCTATACTTTGCATCATTTGAGTCATCTTGTTATATGTCCTGATAATCTTCAGTGTCTTGCATTTTGTTTTCCTTTCTATTCTTTTTTAAAATTTGCATTTAAAACAGTCTTTCTTGAAAAAAAGAACTGGGTAGTGCCGTTTTCTTCTTCCAATGTGGCTGTTCTGCAAAATGTCAGCACCTCACAGCAGAGCAGCTGTACATGGTAGTGGTGCATGGCAGTCTGAAATGCAACAGCACCTGCTAAGTCTCAGAACCTGCCAAAAAGTACAGACTGCCTTTAAAACTGAGAATGGGGGAGGGGGAAGAACTATCAGCCAGGACTAAAGCAGCCTCTTCTTTTGTTCAGCTTTTGCAGTATCTATTACTGCTGTACTTCAGTGTTTCAGGTTCGGTATTTATTTAATATAGTACGTGCGGGCACTGTATGTATATCTGCCCCTATCTGATGTACCTCCCTGTAGATACTGCGGTTTCAGCACAGCACACAGTTACTGTCTGACTCGGTGCCTGATATCTGACATGAAAATATCACATCTTTCATCTTAATATTATCTTAATTGTCCTAGATTATTTTCCCAGTTAAAACATTTCTATAGGAGGGAAGACAGAAGTGATTGTTTAGTAAAAAAAAACAAACCCAAAAAACATTTCAGTGTAGTCTTATTTTAGCTTGTTTCATCGTATTCTGTACTTTGTCTACTAAGCCTATGCTGTACGAGAAGTTCTTTCAGGGCCAAGGCAGAATTCACACAGCACTTTTTGTGGACGCAGCGTAACCTATCTCCCCAGGACATTGTGCACGAAGGCCAGGAGTACTGGTTCCATGATAACTTTCGATTTATCATGACCTCCTTATTATGTATTTAAGGCATGTAAAACAAATTTTGTACTCAGCAGGAATCCACCAGCGCACCTTCCCAGTACATTAAAACTTCCTGGTGCATCATCAGCACCTCCATGGCCAGAACAGCAACAAATCCGCCATGTTCACCACGTACTCCAGTCGGTCGGGAAGATTCCTTAACTGTTATCACACTAACAGGTAATGAGAAGAATGAAGGCCATCAAGGTGCTCTCCCTGTTGACAAAAGCCTTCATTTCAACCCATTAATATATGGGCCTAACGCACAAAACCCATCTCCATGGCAGGAAGTAGATGGCCGGCCTTGATCCCTTCCCTTTTTCTTATATTAAGGCCATGTGCCTATTTACAGTACTCAAGCAAAAAGCTTCTTTATATTAAGCACAAATCCCTTCTTCCAGTAAACAGATTATAAAAGAGCCTGTGAGCAGAGTTTGTGGTGCATAAAATCTAGAACCAAAGCAATCCATTGTGCCCTTTTACAGCCAGTACACTGAAACAACAAATGGGGATGATAATAGATGCATCAAATCTTTCTGTGCCACACAGAAAATAAAAATGTTTGTTTCAGTGATACTTAGGGATATAATACATGTGAAGTAAACTAAACTGGTCCAGTGACTAATTCCTTTACTTCTTGTCAGTGCTGACAATCAACTTTATTCCTTTTATATCTAAAATATGTATAGTCTATCCATACTCCATTTGTAATTTTTGTGTTACCCTTGTTTATCATTTTCCCAGTGAAAATGATCTTAGCTCTGATCTCAATGTTAATGTATTCCAGCTTACATTTGACTTCTGAATATGTTACGGCTAATTATCATTATACAGGACGAAAGATCAGAGCCAGGAGTAAGGTGCTTGGTGTGGAAACAAAAAGAAGCCATTTTTGCATCTTGGCACCAGGCCCATGATTGTAATGGAGCCTCTTGAAATTGGTGGTGTTTCGTTTATTTTATTTTGTTATTCTAGTTTTTGTAAGGGAAGGGTGAAGGGGAGGGGGGGGGGTTAAGATTTCCCCTTGAACATGATGTCAATATGTTGGCATGTCTCCTTTTATTAAGATGCCATCCTACTGATAACAAGTCCTGCTGTGTTTTACCAACATAAAAAATTAGACTGGAGACCGAAGAGCGGCAGGTGGCTTTTGGCACCAAGAAATAATCACACTTGATGTGGAAAGTAAAGTAAAAGGAGCCATCTGTTCACTGCAGGAGGACGTGAAAAATCACATTAACATATTGTCACTAACATCATGAAATACACAGTTAATAATTTAGTTATCATGGCAAGCCGCGTTGGATGCATGCTCAGAAAATGTAAAATATGAAAGATGAGTTTCTCTGCTGCCCTTTCGAAAAATAAATGTTCCTCTTTTTGTGTTATGTAGAAAAATCTTCTTTTTTGCTGCATGTCATAGACTGAGAACAGATCTGTCTCTCTTCTCCACTGGGGGAATGAATGGATTCTGATTCTTGTTTCTTTTTTTTTTTTTTATCCTTAAAGTTACTGAGATCCTTCATCTTTTTTTCATGACTAGGAAAAACAATGCACATACGTGGAAGAGATAAACCATCTCTAATTTTTCCCCTGTTCCCCATGCTTTCATTTTGATCAATTTGATCCTCTGAATTTAATGCTTTTTACTGCATATTTATACATGTTAAAGTTGTTACTTTTGTTGGTAATGTGCTCGTTGTTAAAATGTAAACCGGAGTGAAGGCCATCACCAATACTTCGGTATATAAAAAAACCTATAAATAAATGAATAAAAATAAATAAATAAACCATTTTCCCAATCAGTTGTTTTAGTGATGGGAGATTCTGACAAATAGTGGTTGACGCTTTCCATTCTGATTGGAAAGGTAGAATCTTTATCTTCATTTTCATCAATGCAATGTTACTAAAGAATACATTTTCATATGAATTCTTCGCAAGATACATGAGCTTGCAACATCTGTGAAGTTCAAAGAACATTCTGTTTCTAATGGCATAGACATGGACTTAGGGCAAAGGATGATAATATTATCATTCATTTTCAACAAATGTCTCAACACCTCATCTTGGAAAAGCAATTTCACTTCTCACCATCATATACTGGCAGCAATCAGATTAGGTTATATTTTCAAGAGAGTTTTGCACCAGAAAATGAGATATATTGTTTCACATATAGGCACTTTTTCAATTTAGCTGAGAAGGGCATGGTTGGAAATGGACATTGACTTGCAGTCTGTTATAAGAACAAAACCAGTAGTTACTACTAGGGATGTGAATCGTTTTTTGACAATTTAAAATATCGTCCGATATATTTTAAATCGTCAAAAATCATTAGGGCCACGATACAATACCAATTCCCCCGATTTATCGTCAAAAAATCGTAAATCGGGAAAAGGGGGAGGGCAGGTAAACCGACACACTAAAACCCCCTAAAACCCACCCCCGACCCTTTAAATTAAATCCCCCACCCTCCCGAACCCCCCCCCCAAATACCTTAAATTACCTGGGGGTCCAGCGGCGGTCCGGAACGGCCTCCTGCAATTGAATCGTGTTGTCTTCAGCCGGCGCCCCCGCTGAACGACCTCCTGCAGTCGATCTCCTGCCGGCGCCATTTTCCGTACGGAAAACGATTCGCGGCAGGAAATCGCTCCCGGACCCCCACTGGACCCCCAGGGACTTTTGGCCAGCTTGGGGGGGCCTCCTGACCCCCACAAGACTTGCCAAAAGTCCAGTGGGGGTCTGGAACGACCTCCTGCAGTCGAATCGTGTTGGTCTATGGCCGCTGCCATTTTGCACCGCCATTTTGCAAAATGGCGGCGCAGAATGGCGCCGGCTGAAGACAACACGATTCAATTGCAGGAGGCCGTTCCGGACCGCTGCTGGACCCCCAGGTAATTTAAGGCATTTGGGGGGGGGGGTTCGGGGGGTGGGGGATTTAATTTAAAGGGTCGGGGGTGGGTTTTAGGGTGTTTTAGTGTGCCGGTTTTCCTGCCATCCCCCTTCCCCCGATTTATGATTTTTTGACGATAAATCGGGGGAATTGGTATTGTATCGTGGCCCTAACGATTTTTGACGATTTAAAATATATCGGACGATATTTTAAATCATCAAAAAACGATTCACATCCCTAGTTTTTAGCATCCATAGCATGGAAATCTTTATAGAACACTCTAAAACCAAACAAGCAATTACATTTTGCACCATCTGTAATCTACGTATCAACTATATAAGTATTTAATGTTTTACTTGTCATAAGAACAAGTCATACTGGGTCAGACCAAGGGTCCATCAAGCCCAGCATCCTGTTTCCAACAGTGGCCAATCCAGGCCATAAGAACCTGGCAAGTACCCCAAAACTAAGTCTATTCCATGTTACCGTTGCTAGTAATAGCAGTGGCTATTTTCTAAGTCAACTTAATTAATAGCAGGTAATGGACTTTGCCTCCAAGAACTTATCCAATCCTTTTTTAAACACAGCTATACTAACTGCACTAACCACATCCTCTGGCAACAAATTCCAGAGTTTAATTGTGCGTTGAGTAAAAAAGAACTTTCTCCAATTAGTTTTAAATGTGCCACATGCTAACTTCATGGAGTGCCCCCTAGTCTTTCTATTATCTGAAAGAGTAAATAACCAATTCACATCTACCCGTTCTAGACCTCTCATGATTTTAAACACCTTTATCATATCCTCCCTCAGCCATCTCTTCTCCAAGCTGAACAGTCCTAATCTCTTTAGTCTTTCCTCATAGGGGAGCTGTTCCATTCCCCTTATCATTTTGGTAGCCCTTCTCTGTACCTTCTCCATCGCAATTATATCTTTTTTGAGATGCGGGTTTTGTTCATCCATCCCTGAAAATCCTAGTATAAAACCCTCTCAGTAGGTTTGCCAGTCTCTGCTGGAAGATGCTGCACCCCTCCTTCAACAGGTGGACCTCATCTCTTCTCAGCAGTTCTTCAAGCATTATCTCATGGTCCAAGAAGTAAAATACTCTTGTTGACACCATGTATGCAGCCATTCATTTATCTTCAGAATGCAAGATTCACTACCTGGGCCTTTATCCTTGACTGGGAAGATGGACGTTAAACTAGCCCAGACAGCTTTATGCCAACGCTGTCAAGTGTCCCTAGGGACACTGTCCCATGCTTTTTGGGCATGCCCCCTCATTCACAAATAATAATACCACCTATGTACATGTCTGCTTTACCCTTTCTCCCAGAGTCATGAAGTCACTCTTGATACGATCTGTGTGGTATCTAGCAGTATCATTTGTGCCGTAGGCTTGGGGATTTTCAGCAATCTCTGTGTAATGTTGGATTTTGCCACCCTTTCTGAGACAATATGTCTGGTCAGCAAATGGATGCCTCTGTGCCCCTCAGAAGTGAGTCACCAATCACTACTACCCTCTACCTCTTAGGTGCAGTAGTTGTTGAGCCCGCAGCTTTGGGGTTTGCATGTTTTAGTTCCCCTTCATCCTGGGATGGTTTCTTCTCCACTTCCAGGGTTGCATACTGGTTCTTCAGGTCAAGGGAAATCAGTCATGGTGTAAGATTGTAAATAAGGGTAAAATATAAATTAAAGGATGAAATAAAGAATAGATGCCTGTAGTCTAAAATCAATCCTTTATTGAAGTGGAGACACAAGGGTAGCCCGACTCTGGCCGAGTTTCGCCGTTTCAAACGGCTGCCTCAGGGGCTAAAAACACAAATAAAAACTTTAAGAATAAGAATGAAAGTACTAAAAGTGACATCATCAATAAATATATAGTTAATTAAAATAAATCAATTACATTGGTGAATCAACAATTTGAAAACTAGATAAAAAAAGGATAATAAACTCATGGTAACATAAAGAGGGTATGTACACTAAAAAAATGGTGTGTTTTTATAAAAAAAACTTATAACAAACCAAATGAATTTATAATAAGCCTCACGGTTGAATGAACTACATAAAAAATAAATTCAAAATCTTGGTAAAAATGTCAACATTACCTTACAACAATCTTCTTGAATTCATTAGTTATGTATGAACTAAGAATGTAGGGTGATCATATAGAGAGCTGTATGATCTCTTATACTGCTCCGTCTGTAATGTTGCAGAAATAGATGGCAACATAACATGATGTATTATGTACTATGATTAAAAATGGATCTAAATAATCAGAACAATAACTGTACATAGCAATATATCTCTATTATTATTTTTCAATATATCACTTTCTATTGTATGCCTTATGTGATTGATCTGTGTTGTAATAAAAGAAATATAAAATATAAAGTGTGTATATTACAGATGTGTATATGTAAAGTATGAAACGTTAAGACGTTAAAAAAATAAAAAAAGGTGAATGAATAAGTAAAAAGAGTGTAAAAAGCAATAAAAAATAAATAACTGTGTGTGTGTTGTTAGAATCTATATACTATATGGGAATATGTGATGGGTGTGTGTGTAAAATCTAAAAATAGTGAATAATGAAAATACTACTGTATGTGAGTATGAATGAAAACACTTATTGTGAACAATCCAAACCTGAGAAAAAACTCCTCATAAGCATGTGAATACAACGAAGTGAACCATGTGCACAAGATGTACCTATTGAAAAACGTGCAAAAAATGCTACTTCACTATGACATAGAAACTTATAAAGCATGAGTGCTACAATGATGAAATCCGATCAAAAAATAAAACCATTACATCCCTTTGTTGAAATAACTCCAAAAAACAAAAATGTGATCCTGGCGAGCAATACTAAAACATATCAAATACAAAGGCTAAAAAATTCGTACCGAAGTCTTTAAAATTTTTTAAAAATAATTAAATATGGGCATGTCAATCTAAAATGCTAACCAGTGTACATGTAAAATGATTTATACGTCCAATAAATGAATTGGTGTTGTAATATTTAAATGTACATACCAAAAAAAAAACATATATCTATATAATGACTTATACAAATCTATGCAGTTGGTAATAAGTGCTCTATTAAGTGTGCAAAATCATCTTTAATCTATTTTTAAAGGTAACAGAAACCCAGTGAAGGCTTATCTGGTTTAATGCATGTTATAACTAATTCAATACATCGCCTTCAAACCACCGCAGTGCTAAAGAAATGTTGCCACTATAAAAAACCACAAAGCAAACATCTCTGATTCGATACATATTGTAACAAATACACTATGTAGCCTTCAAATATAAATTAAATACCTGCCCAGTGTTTGTTAGGCAATGGAGCCCCTGAGATGGAGGTCCGATGGCTGGCTGGGGATTGGGAGGCCTGTAGAAAAGTGCCCAGAGGTGGTTTTTTTTTATTTTTATTGGGGTCTGGGAAGAAGAGACAACTTCCTGCTGCCGATGACATTGAGCTGTGAGTAAAAATGAAAGCAGCAGTGAGCCATGATAGAAAAGAGGGGCCAGCAATGCTGGGGAACCTGGATTGAGCAGCTGACAGTGATGTCAGCAGCACTCTGGAGATCCCCCCATCGCAAAGAGGCAGGACACATGTAACAGAGAGCCACAATGAAAGTCAATGTGACAGTTGGCCATGAGGCAGACAAGTAGGGCTGAGGGAACCCGGGGAGCTTCCGGCAGCTTGAGCGCTGTGGCAAAGTGTTTTTGAATGAAATGCCGTAACAGTGTGGCTGAGGCCAATGTGCAGCGGCAGTGCTGGGAATGATGCCGCTGCGAAATTAAGTAGACAGTGTTGGGGCTGAAATCAAAGCCCTGGCACATTAGAGGTGAAGGGCCAGGGGTCCTCACAGACGTCAGGGATGTCAGTGAGAGGTTGCCCCAAAGAGTGCCTGAGGGAAATTTTGAAGTTTAAAAGTTTAACAAAAAGTAAATCAACTAGTTTAAAAATGTAAATCATGGCATTTTTGGTGGAGAACATTAAGAGAGGCTCCTACCTTAAGTACAGCCCCCAGGAAGCACCTTGGTGAATCCAGCACCAATAAGTTTAATAAACTTTCTCACTTTAATAAAATTCATTTATTTGACAGTGCTGGTCTGGATTAGGGGTTACAGTGACATGTACAGTGACAAGATTTGTAGTTAAAAGTTAATTTTAATAGCATTCTCCCACCTATTTTCCCCTGGGGGTCCCTGCGGTTAAAAACTGATAAAAGCATTTCAGAAATTAAGGTTTGGTTCTGGTGTTTACCAGATGAGATTATAAAAACACTATTTTGATCCTTGTTTTGGGAAAGAAATATTTGAGTCTCAAGTTAAGAATATAATTAGCTTTAAAAGTGTTTAAAATAACTAATATGGTCATCAAAAGACACAGGATACTTATTACATTTACAAGTAAACTTTCAAAGAGACGTGCACTTAAAAAACAGGGATTATGCATGTGGCCGGGCCTTGCTCGTGCCGTGCACATTTTAGCATGGGCCCAGCCACATGCGTAAACCCTGTTACGCGCAGAAGTGCCAGGCCCTGAAAAAGGGTCGGGACGGGGACATGGTCTGGGCAGGGAGGGGCGGGGTGTGGTGGGATGGAGGCAGGCCTGGGGAAGCACGCACAGGCAGCCGGCCGGTGCACGAAAAATACTTCTGCTCCGGAGGAGCAGTAAGTAGTGAAATAAAAAAATTGGGGGTAGCTACGTAGGGGTTAGGGGTGGGAGTAGAGAGGGGAAAGGGAAAGAAGGTTAGGCATAGGGGGTAGGGAAGTTCCCTCCCAGTCCGCTCCTTAATTGGAACAGACTGGGAGGGAACTGGAAAAAAGGCCGATCGCTTCACTGTGCGTAATTTGAAAATACCCCCCCCCCCCCCCCCGCTGGCACATGCATGTTATAAAATTGGCGCATCCATGGATGCACGCGCATGGTTTTGAAAATCGACCCCTTATTAAGAAACTAACCTGAAAATCTGGTGTGGTTTGAAATTGTGTGAGTGGGGTTTTTTCTTGGTGTCATTTAATACATTTTCCCTATTCATTTTAATGGGCAATGTAAAAAGTGTTCGAAAATAAGATCCATTTATCACTTAGGGCCTCATTTTCCATCTGGATCGCACGCGATAAGGGACGTTTCGCACGCGAAAATTCCCTTATCGCGTGCAATACCAAAATGGGGGTGGAGTCGGCCCCGGAGGAGGAGTCGGGGAGTCACCAGGGCCGACTCCGCGAAGACGCAGCGGACAATGAAAAGGTAAGGCCCTTTTCGCGTCCGAGTTCGCGCCCAATAGCTACACCTTCTATGGTGGCCCTATTGGTTGCGAAACCGGCAGCGATCGCACGACGACAGTGCGATCGCTGCCAGCTAGCGCAGGCCCGCCCCCCGTTTCGGCCCCCCGCCCCTCATTCCCTAAAGTATCACAGGCCTGCGATACTTTAGAAATTGAGGCTCTTAGAGAGAAAATAATCCTCCTTAAGCCATCCATAGAAAATGCTGTGGCAATGTTATAGCAACGCTAGACTACCCATAACCTCAGTGTCTATGGAAAGCAGTTAAGTGGTCAGGCTGGAAACGAAGGGGAGAGTACAGGTCTCAGGTTCTTGTCATAGAAGCTTAGACTAAGTGAAGAGCCCCAAAAACCTTTGGAAACAGTAGTTTTATGTTTGAGAGTGTGTGAAACTGTTATTTATTGTAATTCTAATCCTTAAGTAAAGAATTAAAATTCAGGATAATTTTTTGCAGCTGACCCTTGATATTTGTAAGCATTGATAGTCAGTGAATTTAACAGGGCTTTGTCGAAAACACGCAGCCAACCCCCCAAAACTAATAGCACCCGCAACATGCAAATGCATGTTGATGGCCCTATTAGTTATTCCCGCGCGATACAGAAAGTAAAATGTGCAGCCAAGCCGCACATTTTACTTTCAGAAATTAACGCCTGCCCAAAGCCTGGCGTTAATTTCTGCCGGCACCGGGAAAGTGTACAGAACAGCAGAAAAAACTGCTTTTCTGTACACCCTTCGACTTAATATCATAGCGATATTAAGTCGGAGGCCCCAAAATTTAAAAAAAAATCAAAAATTAAAAACAAATTTTTTAAATCAGCCAGTGGCCCGCGGGTTGAAAGACGGATGTTCATTTATGCCAATGTCTGTTTTCCGAACCCATGGCTGTCAGCGGGTTCAAGAACCGACGCCGGTAAAATTGAGCGTCGGCTGTCAAACCTGCTGACAGCCGTCGTTCCTGTCAAAAAGGAGGTGCTAGGGATGCGCTACTGTCCCTAGTGCCTCCTTTTACAACGGGCCCTCATTTGCATACTGGATCGCGCACCCAGGAGAGTGGCCTGGGCGTGCATTGGGACAGCGGACGCTTGCCTTGGAGCGCCGGCTCTCCCGCAAATTTTACCGTATCGGCCCAAGTGTCAGTACCACTTGCTGAGTACAAGCTGCCTTGGTACTGGGCAGCTGACAGGTTATTTTTCAGGGCTGGGTGGGTGGCCTCGCAGACGTACCTAGCCTTGGAAGACCCTTCCGGTTTGGGAACCGTTATCTGGCTGCTGGTTGTTTCGTATTCAGCAAGGGTCCTACAACATGTCCTTCCCAAACCAGCTGAAGACTACTTCATCAACTATCAAGCCCCGATCCGATAGACATCGAAATTTGGTGAATATACCAATCAAAGACACTTTGAAAAACATGTTCTTACTTGTTTTCCTACTCATTAACGCCCTATCGTTAACAAAAAAATGTATGCTGATTTCAGATATATTACAGGATCAAAAACCAGACTTTATTGCAGTTACCGAAACTTGGTTTAAAAATTCTGACACTGTAATAACAAATCAAATATCCAATAATCTATATGATCTCTTCTCCATACCCAGAGTAGCACGTTGGGGAGGAGGATTAATGTTAATAATAAAAAAATTTTTTTCAATAAATTAATTCCACATACACTACCAAACCAATTTGAAGTAGCCCTGTTCGACTCATCCGATTTACAGATCTGCCTAGTTTACTGTCCTCCCGGAATACTGGAACACAATATTTCCCCTCTAATTTAATTCTTTATATCAAATCTCAAGCATAAGAAACCCACAATTATTCTCAGAGACTTCAATCTTCATACTGATGAGATCCCTCTATCTCACACATGCCAAACTCTCATAGATGTATTATCTGCTAGAGATGTGAATCGTGTCCTCGATCGTCTTAATGATCGATTTCGGCTGGGAGGGGGAGGGAGTCGTATCGTTGCCGTTTGGGTGTTTAGAATATCGTGAAAATCGTTAAAATCGTGAACCGGCACACTAAAACCCCCTAAAACCCACCCCCGACCCTTTAAATTAAATCCTCCCCTCCCGAACCCCCCCCCCCCCCCAAATGCCTTAAATTACCCTAGGATCCAGCGGCGGTCCATAGCTAAATCGGGGGAAGGGGGAGGGTAGGAAAACCGGCACACTAAATCCCCCTAAAACCCACCCCCGACCCTTTAAATTAAATCCTCCCCTCCCGAACCCCCCCCCCCCAAATGCCTTAAAGTACCCTGGGGTCCAGCGGCGGTCCGAAACGGGCTCCTGCTGTTGAAGCGTGTTGTCTTCAGCCGGCGCCATTTTGCAAAATGGCCGCCGCAAAATGGCGGCGGCCATAGACCAACACAATTCGACCGCAGGAGGTCGCTTCCGGACCCCCGCTGGACTTTTGGCAAGACTTGTTGGGGTCAGGAGGCCCCCCCAAGCTGGCCAAAAGTCTCTGGGGGTCCAGCGGGCGTCCGGGAGCGATCTCCTGCCGCAAATCGTTTTCCGTACGGAAAATGGCGCCGGCAGGAGATCGACTGCAGGAGGCCGTTCAGCGAGGGTTCCGGACCTCCGCTGAACGACCTCCTGCAGTCGATCTCCTGCCGGCGCCATTATCCGTACGGAAAACGATTCGCGGCAGGAGATCGCTCACGGACGCCCGCTGGACCCCCAGAGACTTTTGGCCAGCTTGGGGGGGCCTCCTGACCCCCACAAGACTTGCCAAAAGTCCAGCGGGGGTCCGGAAGCGACCTCCTGCGGTCGAATCGTGTTGGTCTATGGCCGCCGCCATTTTGCGGTGGCCATTTTGCAAAATGGCGCCGGCTGAAGACAACACGCTTCAACAGCAGGAGCCCGTTTCGGACCGCCACTGGACCCCAGGGTACTTTAAGGCATTTGGGGGGGGGGGGTTCGGGAGGGGGGGGATTTAATTTAAAGGGTCGGGGGTGGGTTTTAGGGGGATTTAGTGTGCCAGTTTTCCTGCCCTCCCCCTTCCCCCGATTTAATTTAAAGGGTCGGGGTGGGTTTTAGGGGGATTTAGTGTGCCGGTTTTCCTGCCCTCCCCCTTCCCCCAATTTAGCTATGGACCGCCGCTGGACCCCAGGGTAATTTAAGGCATTTGGAGGGGGGGTGGGTTTTAGGGGGTTTTAGTGTGCCGGTTTTCCTGCCCTCCCCCTTCCCCCGATTTACGATTTTTTGATGATAAATCGGGGGAATTGGTATTGTATCGTGGCCCTAACGATTTTTGACGATTTAAAATATATCGGACGATATTTTAAATCGTCAAAAAACGATTCACATCCCTATTATCTGCTCTCAGCTTTTCATTAGTCATAAACGATCCAACCCATAAAGCAGGCCACACTCTAGACTTAGTTTTTACTAATGAAAACTTTCTTAGCAACTCATTTGTATCTTGTTCCCCAGTTCCATGGTCCGGTCACTATCTATTACACTGCCAGACTGTACTTGATACTAAAAATAAGTTAAAAGATGCTAACATTACCAGCTTCAAATATAGGCCACCTTTCCCAATAGATTTATTACAACAGGAACTCGAAAAGCAATTAATTAACATTGCCCTTTCAAATATTAGCAATGCCTCTCAATCTTGGCTCCAAGTTACAGCTGAAGTCGCTAATGCTATTAACCCATAAAAACTAAACATACTGATAACACTAGAAAGAACTTCAATCCATGGTACAATAAACAACTGAGAGATACTAAAACTTATCTTAAGAAGAAAAGATAAAGCCTGGTGCAAAAAGAAATGCCCCTTAACATAAGCAAACTATCACACCTATTTAGCATACTATAAAAATATGATAAACAAAACCAAATGAGAATACTATAGCAAAAAAATTCAAAGTTTTTCTCACAATCCAAAGACACTATTTAATATAGTGAATAAATTAATTTCTGATAGTAACCCTGCGACTACCTACACAAATAAAAATCTAAGCCAAGACCTGGCAACATTTTTCAAAAATAAAATTAATAAAATAACCGAGAACATAAACAAAATCCCTCAGAAAAACATTTAATTAATTAGTAAAGATGTAATACCATAGTCTAACTTTGACCATCTCGACCATCGAAATTGAAGGATTAATTAAGTTCTTAAATCCTGCTAATCATTAACTTGACAAAATCCCAAATCGCACTTTAAAAGAAATATCACAGACCATTACTCCAGTAATCACAAATATCATCAATAAATCTTTGGATGAAGGAGTACTACCAGACAGTTTAAAAATGGCTACAATTAAACCCATTATTAAAAAAAAGAATCTAGATCCAGCAGAACTAAATAATTACTGACCCACCTCCAATTTATCTTTTCTCGCTAAATTAACCGAAAAGGTAGTTCTTAAGCAACTGATTGAGCATTTAGAAAAGAATGATATTCTATACCCAACACAACATGGATTCTGAAAACATTTTAGTACAGATACTTTGCTTCTCACCCTATCTGACACGAGTGGTTTCGATAAGGGTCAACGTTATCTTCTTATATTACTTGATTTATCCATGGCCTTTGACACGGTCGACCATAAAAGTTTGATATGCAGATTATCTGAAATAGGTCTCACTGGTACATCATTGAATTGGTTCACCTCATTTCTTCACAACAGATCTTTTCAGGTAAATATTAACTCCAAACCAGAGACAATATCGCTGGAAACTGGAGTCCCACAAGACTCGGCCTTATCAGCCACACTTTTTAACATCTATCTCCTCCCGTTATGTCAACTGCTCTCTGGTCTCGGCATTACCTACATTATGTATGCCGATGATATCTAACTAATTATACCAGTTACAGACACATTAGAAAAAGCATTTAAACTTTCAGCCATGTATCTCAATGTCATAAACAAACTCCTAACTCATATGGGACTATGGCTTGGATTTTCTAAAATCGCAAGCCTTAGTGAATTGCGCAGTATCGGGGGGCGGGGGGGGGGGGGGGGCAAAGCGGGGGGCGGGCCTTCGAAAGCTGGCAGCGATTGCACCACCGCAGTGCGATCGCTGCCGGCTTTCGCAAACCAATAGAACCACTGTGAAAGGTGATGCTATTGGGCGCACTACTGGCAGCGATAAGGGGCCTTACCTTTTCGCCATCAGTGATTTATTTATTTATGTATTTATTTTTAATTTTTATATACCGATGTTCCTGTAAAGAATACATATCGCACCGGTTTACAAGGAACTGAACAGTCGCCTCCAGGGCGGAAATACATTAAAACAGTCGCCTCAAGGCAGAATACATTAACACAAGTATACAGTGATACAAGTATACAGTGATACAAGTATACAGTGATGTCTTTGCTGCATCCGCCCTGGTGCCACCCCTCCTCCCTTTCAGGTGCTGACTCTGCCCTGACTCCGCCCCAATCTAGCTATTGCATGTGAAAGCTATAGAAAATGACTTCCTATGTCTCAACATGGATCTATTTTTATTATTATTTCTTCTTCCTTTATAAAGGCTATTTAAAAGTTTTATTTAAAACATTAAGACATTTAGACATTTATAATTCAGTGTATTTGTCTAATATATTTCTCTATTTAACTTTTGTTTAAAAAGTTCTATTTATCTGTTTGTTCAAAAAGTTATTCGTTATATGTAATTGCTCCCAAGCAAACCTTTCAATAGTTCTCTGTAAACCGATTTGATTTGCATATAATGTAAGAAGACCGGTATATAAAAAACATAAATAAATAAATAAATAAATAAATAAATAAGACCGGGTATTATTACAGCAAGTCAGTGAGAGATTTGGTGTTTATGTTAGCATACTACATCTCCTATTTTGGTTAACAGATACCATCATAGAAATATTCTACTTGTTTAACTTTGTGATATCCCAGGCCCGATGGAATATGAAGGTCATATATTTATTTTTATTTATTTGTAGACTTTTATATACCGTTGTTTGGTACTTGCCTTCACAACGGTTTACAAGTATAACAATAAAACATAAGAAGATCACAATCTGTAAGATACAAAAAGGTAATTCACTGATATAAAATTATTAATACATCAAACTATAAATAAACAGATTAAACATGTATATATAAAAGAACATAAGGTTAAATTAAATAAACTAATCACATAGTTAATTATTATTACAAAGATTCCAACCTTCATAAGTCATACAAAACAATAAACCTTTATAGTAACTGGTATGGATATAAATGCATTTAATAGAATAGTCCTGGATAGTTATGTGAAATGATGTGGTGAGTGTGGAAATGGAGTTTAGCCTCTGCCATCCCTATATGCTTGCTCAAACAGCCATGTTTTGAGGAGTTTTCTAAATAGTTTTAAATTGCTCTGTATCCTTAAACTTTCTGATAAAGCGTTCCACAGGCCTGGTCCTGCAGTGAGATCGCTCTCTCCCATACCGTAGTAAGTCTGGCAGATGCGACTGGGGATATTGATAACAAGGCCTTATTTGCCGATCTCATGTTATGCTGTAGAGTATGTATTCGGATTACTGCGTTTAGCCATTCGACTTCCTTGCCATGTATTGTCTTGTGTAAGATGGAGAGTACTTTGAACTCGATCCGTTTGTCAATGGGTAACCAGTGAAGTGCTTTTAGGACAGGGGTGATGTGTTCTGTTTTTTATGACCAGTTAGAATTCTAGCGGCTGCATTCTGGAGTATTTGAAGCGGTCATGTAGTTGATTTGGGTAGACCTAATAGCAGCGAATTACAATAATCAAAGCTCGTAAAAATAAAAGATTATAGTATGGTTCTAAAGTCATGTTGATTTAGGAGTGGTTTTAAGCGTTTAAGTATTAATAGTTTGTTAAAACCTTCTTTTATTTTCATAGATATGTGTTTTTTAAAATTCAATTCTGGATCTATCCATATACCAAGATCCTTCACTTTATCACCTAACTTAATAACTGAATTGTCGATTTGCATAGTATTATTTGGATTGTTTATTAAGGTTTTTCTTTCAAACAGGATGCATTCGGTCTTATCCATGTTGAGACAGAGTCTCAAATGAGTTAGGAGTTGGTTTATGACATTGAGATACATGGCTCAAAGTTTGAATGCTTTTTCTGTAACCGGTAAGATTAGTTGGATGTCATTGGCATACATAAAGTAGGTAATGCCGAGACCAGAGAGCAGTTGGCAAAATGGGAGGAGATATATGTTAAAAAGTATAGCTGATAAGGCCGAGTCTTGCGGGACTCCAGTTTCTAGTGATATTGTCTTTGATTTGGAGTTATTAATATTTACCTGAAAAGATCTGTTGTGAAGAAATGAGGTGAACCAATTCAATGCTGTAACTAGTGAGACCTATTTCAGATAATCTGCATATCAAGCTGTGTCAAAGGCAGATAAATCAAGTATGAAAAGAAGGTAACGTTGACCCTTATCGAACCCCTTCAAAATCGTGTCAGATAGGGCGAGAAGCAAAGTCTCTACTAAAGTGTTTTCGGAATCCATGTTGCATTGGGTAAAGAATATTGTTCTTTTCTAAAAGCTCAATCAGTTGCTTAAGAACTACCTTTTCGGTTAATTTAGCGAGAAAAGATAAATTGGAGATGGGCCGGTAATTATTTAGTTCTGCAGGATCTAGATTCTTTTTTTTAATAATGGGTTTAATTATAGCCATTTTTAAACTGTCTGGTAGTGCTCCTTCATCCAAAGATTTATTGAAGCCAGGTCTTGGCTCAGATTTTTATTGAGTAGGTAGTCGCGGGGTTATTATCAGATATTAATTTATTCACTATATTAAATAGTGTCTTTGGATTGTGAGAAGAATTTTGAATACTTTTGCTATAGTATTCTCGTTTGGTTTTGTTTATCATATTTTTATAGTATGCTAAATAGATGCGATAGTTTCCTAATGTTAAGGGGCATTTCTTTTTGTACCAGGCTTTTTCTTTTCTTCTTAAGATAATTTTGGGATCTCTCAGTTGTTTATTGTACCATGGATTGGAATTCTTTCTAGTGTTATCAAGACGTTTAGTTTTTTCTGGGTTAATAGCATTAGTGACTTCAGATGTAATTTGGAGCCAAAATTGAGAGGCATTGCTAATAGTTGAAAGGTCAATGTTAATTAGTTGCTTTTCGAATTCCTGTTGTAATAAATCTATTGGGAAAGGTGGCCTATATTTGAAGCTGGTAATATTAGCTTCTTTTAACTTATTTTTAGTATCAAGTGCAGTCTGGCAGTGTAATAGATAGTGATCGGACCATGGAACTGGGGAACAAGATACAAATGAGTTGTTGAGAAAGTTATCATTAGTAAAAACTAAGTCTAGAGTGTGGCCTGCTTTATGGGTTGGATCGTTTACGACTAATGAAAAGCTGAGAGCAGATAATACATCTATGAGAGTTTGGCATGTGTGAGATAGAGGGATCTCATCAGTATGAAGATTGAAGTCTCCGAGGATAATGGTGGGTTTCTTAAGTTTGAGGTTTGATATGAAGAATTCAATTAGAGGAGAAATATTGTGTTCCAGTAATCCGGGGAGACAGTAAACTAGGCAGATCTGTAGATCGGATGAGTCGAACAGGGCTACTTCATATTGGTGTGGTAGTGTATGTGGAATTAATTTCATTGAAACATTTTTTTTTATTATTAACATTAATCCTCCTCCTCGACTTGCTACTCTGGGTATGGAGAAGAGATCTTTTAGATTGTTGGAAATTTTATTTGTTATTACAGTGTCACTTTTTTTAAACCATGTTTCGGTAACTGTAGTAAAGTCTGGTTTTTGATCCTGTAATATATCTGAAATCAGCATAAATTTTTTTTGTTAACGATTGGGTGTTAATGCGTAGGAAAACAAGTAAGAACATGTTTTTCAAAGTGTCTTTGATTGGTATATTCACCAAATTTCTATGTCTATCGGGTCGGGGCTTGATAGTTGAAGAAGTAGTCTTCAACTGGTTTGAGAAGGACATGTTGAAGGACCCTTGTTGAATATGAAATAACCAGCAGCCAGATAACGGTTCCCAAACCGGAAGGGTTATCCAAGGTGAGGTACTTCTGTGGTGCTGCCCACCCAGCCCTGAAAGATCAACTGTCAGCTGCCCAGTACCAAGGCAGCTCATGCTCAGCAAGTGGTACCAATTTAGATGGCACCTCAGAGTGGGACAAACAAACTATCTTTACCTGTAAAGAGACTTGTCCTGGGCTTACTTCCTAAGCCGTCGAAGCCTTGTTATAATCAGTGTTTTTATCCGGATGTTCATACACAAGCGAAGACGAGAGAGTAGAAAGTTTCTGGACAACTGCTTCCACGTTTATCTTTCAGTTTCTCTTGGGTCTTTTCTGCAGCGCTTCAGACTCTTAGTGGTGATGACCTTGGAGATTAGTAGAGCTGTGGGCGAAGGGGGATGTTAGTATAAATGGCGAGGTTTTATGCAGGTTTCCTGGCAGGGGCATTAGGCCAGTGGTCGGTGGAGGAAGCACACAAACGGGCGGATTTTAAAAGCCCTGCTCGCGTAAATCCGCCCAGATTTACGAGAGCAGGGCCTTGCGTGCCGGCACGCCTATTTTCCATAGGCTGCCGGCGCGCGCAGAGCCCCGGGATGTGCGTAGGTCCCAGGGTTTTTCGAAGGGGGCATGTCAGGGGCGTGTTGGGGGGCGGGACCCGATGACGCTGCGTTTCGGGGGCGGGACGCTGCGTTTCGGGGGCGGGACTGGGGGGCATGGCGCCGGGCCGGGGGCGTGGTCCAGGCCTCTGGACCAGCCCCCGGGTCGGAGTACGGCCCGCCAGCAGTCTGCTGGCGCGCGTAGATTTACGTCTGCTTCTTGCAGGCGTAAATCTAGGAACAAAGGTAAGGGGGGGGTTTAGATAGGGCCGGGGGGGGTGGGTTAGGTAGGGGAAGGGAAGGGAAGGTGAGGTAAAAGCGAAAGGAAGTTCCCTCCGAGGCCGCTCCGATTTCGGAGCGGCCTCGGAGGGAACGGAGGCAGGCTGCGCAGCTATGCGCGTATCTTATAAAATCCAGCGTACTTTTGTTTGCGCCTGCTGCGCAAACAAAAGTACGCGATCGCGCTTTTTTTAAAAATCTACCCCTGGGGGAAGCACAAAGGGCCACAACAAGGTCGCTGGGAGGGCCTCTCGGTCAGAAGGCGGTTGCTGGGCTGGGGAGACTTCTGAGTCCAGTTCTTCTATTTTCATGTAAATCACAAATGGCGAATGATGCTTTAAAGATGTCTCTAAATGTTAAGGGGTTTAACTCCCCATAAAAAAAGCAGTTGCTCAAATCTGAAATATTAGACGGAGATGCAACTATTGTATGCTTACAGGAAACTCATCTTAAAAAAAGACATGAATCATTGTTGAGGATGTCGCAGTACCCCATACAATACTTTCGAAAATAGATTACTGCAACGCTCTCCTCCTTGGCCTTCCTGCCATTCATATCAAACCATTGCAACTTCTTCAGAACGCCACTGCACGCATCCTCTCGAATGTCAGCAAGAAAGACCACATCACCCCCACCCTCATTGATCTCCACTGGCTTCCCATACAATCACGCATAATATATAAAACTCTCACCCTCATTCACAAAAGCATTATCAACGAACATTACAACTGGTTAACCCCTCCTTTCCTCCCTCGTACCTCCTCAAGACCAACCCGTACCTTCCTTCTTGGAACTCTATGTGCTCCTTCTATAAAATCAACTAGACATATCTACCACTAACAGAGCCCTTTCTCTTGCCGGCCCATCCCTCTGGAACTCCATGCCCAGTGACCTACGCACTGAAACCTCCACACCCACTTTCAAAAAGAAACTCAAAACATGGCTCTTCCTTCAAGCCTACCCCCCTCACCCTCGATAGTTAACCCCTCTCCCTCTGTGACCCACATATAGCCACTGTATTTTTCCAGCCCCTCTTGTTTTCCCATCTTCTTTCCCTCGAACAAGCACCTAAAACATCAATGTACGTATTTATGATTCCTTGTATATAACCCCACCCCCTCATTGTTGTTCCCACCCCTTCCCAACCTATGTTGCTCCCTGTTGATTCCCTCCTCCAATTTATCTAGTTTTTTGTTTTACTACTGTGTTCACTTGTTCCTTGTTCTATGTAAAGGCTATGCCTATATATACCCTGGTTTTAAGTTACTTGTAAACCGACACGATGTGCAAACGGTTGTCGGTATATAAAAGCATTTAAATAAATAAATAAATAAATAAAATAAATCTATCCAGACAAGGGAAGTGTGTTTTGAGTAGGCCTGTGTTTATCCCATGCCCCTTTGAATTCCTTGACTCTTTTTGTCTTTACCACCTCTTCTGGAAGGGCATTTCAGGCATTCACCATCCTCTCTGGGAAGAAATATTTCCTGACATTGGTTCTGAGTTGTTTCATTTCATGACTCCCTTTCCAATGGAACAGGTTTGATGATTGTGCATCATTAAAACCTTTCAGATACCTGAAGGTCTGTATCATATCTCCCCTGCACCTCCTATCTTCCAGGGTGTACATATTCAGATCCTTTAGCTTCTCTTCATAAGTCTTCCAATGCTGACTCCTCACCATTTTGGTCACTCTGGACCGCCTCTATCCTGACTTTATCCTTTTTGAGATATGGGCACCAGTATTGAAATCAGTACTCCAGGTGAGGCCTCACCAAGACCCTGTATAAGGGCATTATCACCTCTTTTTTTCTTACTGGTAATTTCTCTCTCTATGTAGTTTAGCATTCTTCTGACTTTAGCTATTGCCTTGTCTCATTGCTTCACCATCTTCAGATCAGACACCCTCTCCCACTTCATCACATTAGTCTTTCACCACCCATCACATAAAGCTATTATGGATTGCCACACCCCAGATGTATAACTGCACTTCTTAGTATTGAATCCCAGCAACCAAATCTTTGACCAAGTTTTGTTAAACCACTTTATTCTATGTACTCCTTCAGACATGTCCACTCTGTGGCAGATCTTAGTATCATCCGCACATAGACAAACTTTACCTTCAATCCCTTCCGCCAGATGTGTGTGTGGAGGGGATATGTTGGGGAGAGGGAGAGATGGAGAATGAGGAGGGGTAGAGATGCAGATATATTGGGTAGATGGGGAGGGAGGGGGAAGGGGTGAGAGATGTGAGGGTGAGAGATGGGAGAGATGTTGTGAGGGGGAAGATGTGGGGGAGAGATTGAAATGATGTTGAGGAGGGGAAGATATGTGGAGGAGAGATGGGGAGATGTTGGGGATAGGGAGAGGAGGAGGAGGGGAGAGATGGGGAGATGAGGAAGGGGAGAGATTTTGGGGGATATGGGGAGAGCAGATAGGGGAGATGAGAGACACAAGGGAGGACATAGAGGTGATATGGAGCTATGGGGACATGAGGAGGGAGGACATAATGGAAATGGGAAGTGGAGGAGGGAGAAGAGGTGGAGGAGGGAGGACATTTTGGAGATATGGGGACATGAGGAGGGAGGACATAATGGAAATAGGAAGTGGAGGAGGGTGGACATTTGGGAGATATGAAGAGAGGGGTGATGGGGAGATATGGGCACATGAGGAGGGAGGACATGAGGAGGGAGAGAGGACATTTGGGAGATATGAAGAGAGGGGTAATGGGGAGATATGGGGACATGAGAAGGGAGGATATAATGGAAATGGGAAGTGAAGGAGGGAGAAGAGGTGGAGGAGGTAGGACATTTGGGAGATATGAGGACATGAGAAGGAAGGACTTAATGGAAATGGGAAGTGGAGGAGGGAGGACATTTGGGAGATATGGGGACATGAGGAGGGAGGACATAATGGAAATGGGAAGTGGAGAAGGGAAAAGAGGTGGAGGAGGGAGGACATTTGGAAGATATGGGGACATGAGGAGGGAGGACATCTAGGAAATGGGAAATGGAGGAGGGAGGACATTTGGGAGATATGGGGAGAGGGGTGATGGGGAGATATGGGAACATGAGGAGGGAGGACATAATGGAAATGGGAAGTGGAGAAGGGAGAAGAGGTGGAGGAGGGAGGACATCATGGAAATGGGAAGTGAAGGAGGGAGAAGAAGTGGAGGAGGGAGGACATTTGGCAGATATGGGGACATGAGGAGGGAAGACATCATGGAAATGGAAAGTGTAGAAGGGAGAAGAGGTGGAGGAGGGAGGACATCATGGAAATGGGAAGTGAAGGAGGGAGAAGAAGTGGAGGAGGGAGGACATTTGGGAGATATGGGGATATGAGGAGGGAGGACATCATGGAAATGGGAAGTGGAGAAGGGAGAAGAGGTGGAGGATGGAGGACATCATGGAAATGGGAAGTGAAGGAGGGAGAAGAAGTGGAGGAGGGAGGACATTTGGGAGATATGGGGATATGAGGAGGGAGAACATCATGGAAATGGGAACTGGAGAAGGGAGAAGAGGTGGAGGAGGGAGGACATTTGGGAGATATGGGGACATGAGGAGGGAGGACATCATGGAAATGGGAACTGGAGAAGGGAGAAGAGGTGGAGGAGGGAGGACATTTGGGAGATATGGGGACATGAGGAGGGAGGATATAATGGAAATGGGAAGTAGAGGAGGGAGGGTATTTGGGAGATATGGGGACATGAGGAGGGAGGACATAATGGAAATGGGAAGTGGAAAAGGGAGAACATCATGGAAATGGAAAGTGAAGGAGGGAGAAGTGGTGGAGGAGGGAGGACACTTGGGAGATACGGGTCCTGAGGAGGGAGGACTTCATGGAAATGGGAAGTGGAGAAGGGAGAAGAGGTGGAGGAGGGAGGACATGAGGAGGGAGGACATAATGGAAATGAGAAGTGGAGCATTTGGGAGATATGGGGAGAGGGGTGATGGGGAAATATGGGAACATGAGGAGGGAGGACATCATGGAAATGGGAAGTGAAGGAGGGAGAAGAGGTGGAGGAGGGAGGACATGAGGAAGGACATAATAGAAATGGGAAGTGAAGGAGGGAGAAATGGGAAGTGAAGGAGGGAGAAGAGGTGGAGGAGGGAGGACATTTGGGAGATATGGGGACACGAGGAAGGACATAATAGAAATGGGAAGTGAAGGAGGGAGAAATGGGAAGTGAAAGAGGGAGAAGAGGTGGAGGAGGGAGGACATTTGGGAGATTTGGGGACATGAGGAGGGAGGACATAATGGAAATGGGAAGTGAAGGAGGGAGAAGATGTGGAGGAGGGAGGACATTTGGGAGATATGGGGACACGAGCAGGGAGGACATAATGGAAATGGGAAGTGAAGGAGGGAGAAGATGTGGAGGAGGGAGGACATTTGGGAGATTTGGGGACATGAGGAGGGAGGACACAATGGAAATGGGCAGTGAAGGAGGGAGAAGAGGTGGAGGAGGGAGGACATGAGGAGGGAGGAAATAATGGAAATGGGGAGGGAGAAGAGGTGGACGAGGGAGGACATTTGGGAGATATGGGGACATGAGGAGGGAGGACATAATGGAAATGGGAAGTGAAGGAGAGAGAAGATGTGGAGGAGGGAGGACATTTGGGAGATATGGGGACATGAGGAGGGAGGACACAATGGAAATGGGCAGTGAAGGAGGGAGAAGAGGTGGAGGAGGGAGGACATGAGGAGGGAGGACATAATGGAAATGGGGAGGGAGAAGAGGTGGAGGAGGGAGGACATTTGGGAGATATGGGGACATGAGGAGGGAGGACACAATGGAAATGGGCAGTGAAGGAGGGAGAAGAGGTGGAGGAGGGAGGACATGAGGAGGGAGGACATAATGGAAATGGGGAGGGAGAAGAAGTGGAGGAGGGAGGACATTAGGGAGATTTGGGGACATGAGGAGGGAGGACATAATGGAAATGGCGAGGGAGAAGAGGTGGAGGATGGAGGACATTTGGGAGATTTGGGGACATGAGGAGGGAGGACACAATGGAAATGGGCAGTGAAGGAGGGAGAAGAGGTGGAGGAGGGAGGACATGAGGAGGGAGGACATAATGGAAATGGAGAGGGAGAAGAGGTGGAGGAGGGAGGACATTTGGGAGATTTGGGGACATGAGGAGGGAGGACATAATGGAAATGGGGAGGGAGAAGAGGTGGAGGAGGGAGGACATTTGGGAGATTTGGGGACATGAGGAGGGAGGACATTTGGGAGATATGGGGACATGAAGAGGGAGGACACAATGGAAATTGGAAGTGAAGGAGGGAGAAGAGGTGGAGGAGGGAGGACATGAGGAGGGAGGACAGAATAGAAATGGGACGTGAAGGAGGGAGAAGAGGTGGAGGAGGGAGGACATTTGGGAAATATGGGGACATGAGGAGGTAGGACATAATGGAAATGGGAAGTGGAGGAGGGAGGACATTTGGGAGATATGGGGACATGACGAGGGAGGACATACTGGAAAATAGGAAGTGGAGGAGGGAGAAGAGGTGGAGGAGGGAGGACATAATGGAAATGGGGAGGGAGAAGAGGTGGAGGAGGGAGGACATTTGGTAGATATGGGGACATGAAGAGGGAGGACCCAATGGAAAAGGGAAGTGAAGGAGGGAGAAGAGGTGGAGGGAGGATATTTGAAAGATATGGGGAGAGGGGTGACGGGGAGATATGGGAACATGAGGAGGGTGGACATAGTGGAAATAGGGAGTGGAGGAGGGAGAAGAGGAAAGATATGGGGAGAGGTGGAGGAGGGAGGACATAATGGAAATGGGGAGTAGAGGAGGGAAAAGATGGATAAGGGGGAAGGGGCACGGTGTGGGGAGAGTGATAGGAGAGATGGGAAGGAAAGATGGGGAGAGAGGGGAAAGTGTGGAGGGGAAGAGGGGGTAAGGAGATGAGGGGAAGAGGAGATAGAAATGGGTAAGAGATGAAGAGGGGAGGGGTAATGGGGAGAGGATAAGAGTAGGGAGGTTGAAAGGAGGGGGTGATGAGGAAGGAGGGGAGAGAGGGTTAGGGGGATGAGGGTGAGAGGGATGAGGAGAAAGTGGGAGAGGGGAGAGGGTTAGGGGGGTGAGGGTGAGAGGGGAGATTGCTGGTGAGGCCTGTGGAAGAGAGGAGGAGGAAGAAGGCAAGAGTGGGAAGAGGGGCAGGGGTAGAGGAAAAAAGGGGAGAGCAGACGATAGAAGAGGAGGGGAAGAGGACAGGGGAGGAATGGGAGAGAGGTGGATAGGGAGCGGCAGGGGTGAGAGATGAATAGGGAGAAGGGAGAGGAGACAGGGCAAGGGAGAGAGGTGGATGGGATTAGAGGAGTGAGAGTGTAGCAGAGACAAGGAGCAGAGATGGAAAGGAGGATAGAGGGTGAGAGGATAGAGGGAGAGAGGAGAGGAGCAGGGGAGAGAGAAAGTGGGGATAGGGAAGGGAGGGAGGGGAGGGGAGCGGGGCAGAGTTGGAAAGAGAAGAAGTGAAGAAAGAGGAGGGGTAGAGAGTAGGAGAGGGGTGAGAAGATGGATAGGAGAGAGAAGGGGAGGGCAGGTGGCAGAGAGGGGGAAGAAGGGAGGGGAAATGGGGAAGTTCAGAGAGGAAGGGGAGGGAGAGATGAGTGGGGAGGGAGTTGGGGGAGATGGGGAAGATAGGAAAAAGGGCAAGGTGGAGGAATTGAAGAGGAAGAGGGAGATGGAGGGGAGGGAATGAAAGAAGGAGTGCAAAGGAAAGGTGTAGGGGAGGGGAGAGGTGGGGGAAGGGAGAGTGGAAAAGGGCAAAGGGGGAGGAGTGAAGGAAAGCTGTAGGAAAGAGGGAGGGGAAGGGGGAGTGGTGAATGAAGGTGTGAGGGAGAAGGAAGCAGACTGGAAGGGGGAGAAAATTTGGGGGGAGAAGGAAGGGTGAGAGTGTAAAAGGACAGGGAAGAAGGAAGGTAGGCGGATAGAAGGAAGATGTGAGGAGAAAGGGTGGGGGAGGAGGGTTGAAGGGCAGAAGGAAAGGCTGGGGGGGGGGAGGGGGAATTGGGGAGGATAGTATGGTGGAAGATAAATGGGAGATAGCAGAAAAGGAAGGTGAGGCATGCAGGATGGAGTTTTATGTTGCAATAATCTTACCTTGGTTCTGTTGCTTGAGTTCCATTCCCGAATCTTCAGGTCCTTCTCCTGAAGGACCTGGGGAAGGGGGCGGGGGGGCCGAAGGCCGCCTCGCCCCCTTAACTAAAAAGGAAAAGGGGAACTTCTCTTCTCCGGCACCCTCTAGCGAGGGCACCAGAGACCAACAGTAAATAAAGGAAGGGGAGGGGGGGCCTCAAAACAAAAACCACAGATCATTTTGTGGCCTAATACCCACTCACCTGCGGTCAACTTACCTGTGGAGGCACAGGTGTGAACTACTGCACCCGGTGCCCCCTAATCTTGGTCTCTGTCTCTTCCACATGCCAGGGAAGGGGGGTGTGCATTCCTGCCAAACCTGATGCTGCTCTCCAGGCTGGAGCCTCTGTTGTTCCCCTCGATGGTGAGGGTGGGGGGAAGAAAAAGGGGGAGGGGGCTGACAACCTCAAGATAGGGGGCCCCTAATCCGCCTTCTGAGCGGGGAAGGGGCGGGGGGATTGGGGAGGATAGTATGGTGGAAGATAAATGGAAGATAGCAGAAAAGGTAAGGTGAGGCATGCAGGTAGGAGTTCTATGTTGCAATAATCTCACCTTGGTTCTGTTGCTTGAGTTCAGTTCCAGAATCTTCAGGTCCTTCAGTCTCCTGAGAGCCAGAGCCAGGAGAGATGCTCACTGCTTGCTGTCCTCCTGTGAAATGCCACTGAGCCCAGGCAGCTCGGCCTTTTATAAGCCTCCTGCTGTCATCATGACCTCATTAGCAGGCGGGATTCCATTTGAGACTGATGGAGGGAGGAGGGGGAGGAGCCTATTTTAAGGTTGGGGAAGGGGGCAGGGGCAGCCAAAGGCCACCCTGCCTTCTTAAAGAAAAAGGGTAGAAATATAACAAAGAGGGGAATTCTGTCCTCTGGCGCCCTCTAGTGAGGGCACCAGAGACTAAATAATAATAAAGCAAGGGAAGAGGGGGGTGGGGGGGGGGGGCCTTAAAAGAAAGATGCCAGAGGTCTCCCTGTGGCCTAAACCCACTCCTCATCACTTACCTCATAGCTCTCGCACTTCATCTTGGTTCTGTTGCTTGAATTCCATTCCAGAATCTTCAAGTCCTTCAGTCTCCTGAGAGCCAGAGCCAGCAGAGATGCTCACTGCTTGCTGCCCATCTGTGAAATGCCACTGAGCCCAGGCAGCTCTGCCTTTTATAAGCCTCCTGCTGTCATCATGACCTCATAGCTCTCGCGCTTCACCTTGGTTCTGTTGCTTGAGTTCCATTCCAGAATCTTCAGGTCCTTCAGTCTCCTGAGAGCCAGAGCCAACAGAGATGCTCACTGCTTGCTGCCCTCCTGTGAAATGCCACTGAGCCCAGGCAGCTCTGCCTTTTATAAGCCTCCTGCTGTCATCATGACCTCATAACTCTCGCACTTCATCTTGGTTCTGTTGCTTGAGTTCCATTCCAGAATCTTCAGGTCCTTCAGTCTCCTGAGAGCCAGAGCCAAAGCCAGCAGAGATGCTCACTGCTTGCTGCCCTCCTGTGAAATGCCACTGAGCCCAGGCAGCTCTGCCTTTTAAAAGCCTCCTGCTGTCATTATGACCTCATTAGCAGGTGGAAGAGACCATTTGAGACTGATGGAGGGAGGAGGGGGAGGAGGAAAAACTGAGTTCATTTCAGTACCAATTACTTCAAATAATGAAATAAATAATCCCTGAAATATCCCATCTCTGGTTCCCTGATCCTCTCAGTACAGGGTTTTCTCTTTCTTTCTTTCTTTCTCTCTCTCTCTCTGACCTCAGCTTCTCCCTGATTTATAACTCCAGGTTTGCACAGCCCAGGCTCACTGCCCCCATTCCAATGCAGTGATGGTGTTACTGATGACAAACCAGAAATCTGATCTTGTTAGCAGGACCTGAAGTTTCTGATTAATAGTTCACAGTTTTTGAAACCAATAACCACACAGCTGCTGCTGCTGCTGCTACTATTTTGTATATATCACTGCTTGATAGCCACAGCTTTCCATCCCATCTGAGCTCCTGTAATTTGCTCTTAGACTAAAGAAAAAACACACCATTGGTCCTGCTCCTCAATCCAAACCTTGGCTCCAGCAACAATCCTCACAGCGCGGTGATCATGGTGACCAAGTATGTGCTCATGGACTGTGATCCTGCAGAAGTTTGTGCAGGAGATGGGGGCTATGAGTAAAACCTTGGTCCCTGCCCTCACTGCACTGTGAGAATGGCTGCTGGAGCCATAGATTTACCAGGGTGGAGGACTGGAAGGGCCTGGCACTGATTCAGTGCCTTGGGGTGGTGGTGGACTAAATCCATCCTTGATTCTCTCTGACAGGAGCAAGGAGCAGGTGCCTTTACAGCAGGACTATCCAACATGTGGTCTGCCGGCAGTTTCCATCTAGCACGTGGGTTGCCCAGTCTTGTGCCAATACCACAAACATTTTCAAAATTCATGGGACATTGCTTCCTGGCAGCCGCTATCCTGTGCTGTGAGATCAGCAGGAAGAGGCCCACAAGTTTTTTTTTGAACTGCTGGTGCTGCCTCCCCCTCCTTAAAAATGAGAGGATGTCTGGTGCAGGCTCAACAGCAGCTGAGCCGGAGCCAGAAATGAAGAAGGTGGCAGACACGTGCCAGAGCGTCACTGCCAGAAATGGAGCCCAGAGAGCTATCACCATTGCTAGAAGAGGGAAGCCCAGCCTGCTGCTGTTAGCAGAAGAGGGAAGCCCAGCCTGCTGCTGTTTGCTGTTGGCAGAAGAGGGAAGCCCAGCCTGCTGCTGTTAGCAAAAGAGGGAAGCCCAGCCTGATGCTGTTAGCAGAAGAGGGAAGCCCAGCCTGCTGCTGTTAGCAAAAGAGGGAAGCCCAGCCTGATGCTGTTAGCAGAAGAGGGAAGCCCAGCCTGCTGCTGTTAGCAAAAGAGGGAAGCCCAGCCTGATGCTGTTAGCAGAAGAGGGAAGCCCAGCCTGCTGCTGTTAGCAAAAGAGGGAAGCCCAGCCTGATGCTGTTAGCAGAAGAGGGAAGCCCAGAGCATCTGGGTGAAGAGAAAGCAGGGATCTGCTGGAGGTGAGAGAAAGTGAGGGGAGATCCTGCTGTTGGTGGGGGGAGAAACGAGATACTGAAGGTGCCGTAGAAGACAGTGAGAGGAGATGCAGGAGCGGGAAGGAGATACAGAGAGGATGAGGTGAGATAGTGAAGAGAAGAGCATGAACTGAGAAGTAAGTAAATTGTATTAATGTAGGGAAAGGTATCTAATATGGGACTCTATGGGGTGTCATATTAACTAAGTTACTTCTGCCTGCATCTTGAAATTTGTGGGGGAGCTTCTAAACTACACTTACAATTGGCAAGGAGCAGGAATTGACTAAAAGATGCCTTGAGAGTTACAAAGTCACAGATTTATCTAAGAGCTAAACATGTAAATGGATCAGATTGCAAGAAGAGTTGTAAACAGTCATTTTCACAATTTCACCAGCAATTGTCAGTAAAGTTAAGTTGGAAACCACAATCAGCTTCCAGTGGGGTTATTACTATGGTATTACTGAAGTTATTCCAGTGGGGTTATTACTATGGTATTACTGAAGTTATTCCAGTGGGGTTATTACTATGGTGTTACTGAAGTTATTCCAGTGGGGTTATTACTATGGGATTACTGAAGTTTTTCCAGTGGGGTTATTACTATGGTATTACTGAAGTTATTCCAGTGGAGTTATTACTATGGGATTACTGAAGTTATTCCAGTGGGGTTATTACTATGGTATTACTGAAGTTATTCCAGTGGGGTTATTACTATGGTATTACTGAAGTTTTTCCAGTGGGGTTATTACTATGGTATTACTGAAGTTATTCCAGTGGGGTTATTACTATGGTATAACTGAAGCACCACAAGAACTATTGAGAGACCCTCAGCACTATGTAAATAATTGCTCATCCCTCTGTTAAGTTACTCTAGCTTTGTCTTCTTCTTCTTCCTCCAGTTCTAGCAGCCTTGTTTTATTGTAACTTTTTTTTTTTTTTTGCTCCTCTTCACTTGTTAAATGTTCAAGCCGTTTTACACCCCTTGCTAACTGTAAACCAGCATGATGTGATTGTATCATGAATGCCGGTATAGAAAAGCTCTAGATAAATAAATAAATACATTGCTGCTGTTGCATGAATACAGTTTTCTGCTCCCTCGATTCTATTTACCTCCTTTACCAAGTACGGCCTAACTGCCACAGGATCAGATTGTATTTTCTGTAATTAGCCATTTAGTACAGCATTTGATGCTCTAATTTCATCAAGAATAATAGGAAAATCAAGTTCCTGCACAAATTCTGGTGAGGGAGACCTACTAGGAGATGAACCGAGTGAGAGGGGAGCTGAAGCGGAGCCGGGGCCCTCTTGCTGCACTTCAGAGCTTGCCATAAGACTGATGGCGGGTCAAGTAAGGGCCCCTTTGATCATTACTGGGCGTATTGCAGTTGGTGAGAGCAGTTAAGTAGCCTGAGCTAAGTATATCCCCTATGCTAAGCATCACCCATGGGAGGTGCCACAGTGGCCCAGTCCTGGGCTTTCCTACACTGACCCCCTAGACAGCGCTAAAGGCTGTAACCGGAGGCAGAGGAGAAAAGCACAGCACAGGCAGCAAGGGGGCTCTTGTGTTTTAGGGTAGAAAGGAAGTGACTCGTAGGGCTTCTCCCTGTGCTTGGAGACCAAGGAGGAAGGAGCACGTCTGAAGCTTTCCATTTGCTGATTCTCCCCTTTCTGCCTGCTGGTTTGGTCGGTGTTGGAAAGGGTTCAGTGACCTTTAGTGATATTTCAAGGGAGAAGGAGTTCTATGCTTATTGGACTTGGTGCCAACTATTGTGGAAAGAACAGTGGAGATTGAAAAGAGAGGGCAAAGCAGCTGCAAAGGGGTGGATTGCAGGTAAATGAGGATTGTCCCAGGAGTAGGGAAACCCTCAGGCTATCCATTAGGAGAACCAGCATTTGTGCCAACTGGAGGGGGCGTTTGTGGACTGAAACATTTGTAACCTTATCAATTAAGCTCCTGAGAAATGTTAAACTACTGTTAGATTATCAAAATTGATTTAGTAAAGTGTCATTTTCGTTGGCACCACCATTCTCTGTGTCCAGGGTGCTTCTTGGGAGATCCAGTTTAAAGCCTAAGGGACCAGACGTCCAGCTCCCTCCTTGTTTGGAATGGACCTGGGTTTGACACTGCAGCCTACAGGTAAAGTGAGTTTGTCTGGACTCAGCAGCCCCCCACAGGGTTATACCAGGTCTCGGCAGCTCCTGTGGCGGCTTCCCTGTCATGTGCAAGGTGCAGGGAGGGGAGCCACAGTCGGCTTTGCCAGTCAAAACCGGGAAGGGGAGTGGTAGTGTGTGCCTTCTCTGTCCGGGGCACCATTCAGATTGCTACTGCAGGTGCGTCCTTACTAAAGTGATCGGATCCTGTTTGCTTTTAAACAAGATCTATTATTGCCAGAGTAGATGGCAGCTTGGGAAGGCATATCCACTCCCTAAGCCAGCCTCACCCCATGCCCGTGCCGCCCCTCCACAGGCACATTTCTAACAAAAATTGTTTTATTCCAGGGCATAGCCTAATCTCATGTGCGCCCAGATGTTGCACATCTGCATAAGCAGAAGTCATCATTACTCACATCATTTCTCCTAAATCAAAGGCCCCAAACTTTTCAAGAGAAGGGCCGCAAAGGACATTTCAAGTCAGTGAGAGGGGAGGGGAGGGAGTTTGCTGCTGGGTGGGGTGGGGGAGGGGGCCATCTGGCTGGACCTTTCAATGATTTGAAATTCTGGGAAAGGGGGAAGGCAGAGGGCAGGGTTCCCAGGGGTGGGACGAGGTTGTCAGCTTCTGAGAAATCTAAAACTATTCTTATGGACACTTTGACTATTTATTTTATTTATTTAACATTTTTATATACCGAAATTCATGTAGCAATGTTACATATCAATTCGGTTTACATTATAACATTAACATGCATGTAAGAATGCGATTACATCGAACATGGAGATAAACTTGGAACAGGTAACTAGGGAATACAGTACAACAAATACATTACAACGAAAAAAATAAAGTAGTGACTATCTGCCACACCCCTGGGAACCCTGTCCCCAATTCAGTTATTAAGCTAGGTGATAAAGTGAAGGATCTTGGTACATGGATTGATCCAGAATTGAATTTTAAAAAACACATATCTATGAAGATAAAAGAAGGTTTTAACAAACTATTAATACTTGAAACGCTTAAAACCACTCCTAAATCAACATGACTTTAGAACCATACTACAGTCTTTGATTTTTACAAGCTTTGATTATTGTAAGTTGCTGCTATTAGGTCTACCCAAATCAACTACATGACCGCTTCAAATACTCCAGAATGCAACTGCTAGAATTCTAACTGGTCATAAAAAACAGAACACATCACCTCTGTCTTAAAAGCACTTCACTGGTTACCCATTGACAAACGCATCAAGTTCAAACTACATTCCATCTTGCATAGGCCGCCGGTGCGTGCAAAGCCCCGGGACGCGCGTAAGTCCCGGGGCTTCATAAAAGGGGCGGGTGGGGGCGTGTCCGGGGTGGGTCCGGGGGCATGGCGACAGTTCGGGGAGGGCGGTCCCGAGTCCCCCGGCACTGCGGCCGCAGTCGCCATGCCCCCGGACCCGCCCCTTTTACCAAGCCCCGGGACTTGCGCGCGCCGATGGCCTATGCAAAATAGGCCATCGGCGCGCGAGTGCCCTGCACGCGTAAATCCTCCCGGATTTACGCGTGCAGGGCTTTTAAAATCTAGCCCAAAGTATCTCAGCCAGATCTTTTTGTGCCAGAGGAGAGAGAAAGGGAAGGCACTAGTAGAAGCAGCCAAAGAGTACAACTACCAGTGCCTTTAGAAGTAAAAGTACAAGTGGTGAAAACTAAAGCACCAGCAGCACAATCCCGAATTGCAGCAGAGGCCATAAATGTAGTTTTGTCATCCTCTTCTTCTGAATCAGAGCTTGAAATCCCTTCAAAGGATTTCCAGAAGCAGAGAGGGGAGATGTATTAGCTAAAGACCCAGTATTAGAAGGTTTAATCAGTACCATGTTAGCTTCCACTTTACTAGCAGAGGACAGAGAGGCAGGAGCTGATGTTGGTGAGAGAGAGAGCAGGCCACATGGACAGTGCAGGAAGAGAGGAAGAGTGAATCTTCTGCCTCAGTTTCTCAGGCTCCATCTATCTCCACCGCCACTTCAGTGCCAGCAGCATCACTCACCCCCAAGGATGCAGACAGAGGCAGGGGATCATGAAAGAAATCTGTGATCTGGAACCATTTTCAAATCAGGGAGGACCCACGCTTTGTGTGTTGTAACTATTGCACAAAGGACATAAGCCAAGGGAAGCAACTGGGCCACTTAAGTAATTCTGGGATGCAGTAATTCTGGGATGCAGCATCAATATGCACCTATGGGTGGTAGTAGCAGTAGTCAGGGGTCCTCTTCTGCAAGTCAAAGGATAATAGTATTTGAAACATAAGAACATAAGACATGCCATTGGGTCAGACCAAGGGTCGATCAAGCCCAGCATCTTGTTTTCAACAGTGGACAATCCAAGTCACAAGTACCTGACAAGTACCAAACATTAAACAGATCCCAAGCTACTATTCCTTATTGATTAGTAGCAGTTTATGGACCTCTCCTCTAGGAATGTAACCTTTTTTAAACCCACATCCTCTGGCAATGAATTCCAGAGTTTAATTTTGTGTTGAGTGAAAAAGAATTTTCTCCAATTTGTTTTAAATGAACTACTTGCTAACTTCATGGAGCACCTTCTAGTCCTTTTATTGACTGAGAGAGTAAATAATCAATTTACATTTATCTGTTCAAGTACTTTCATGATTTTGTAGACCTCTATCTTATCCCCGTTCAGCCATCTTTTAACCTTTCCTCACAGGGGAACCATTCCATGTCCTTTATCATTTTGGTCAACCTTCTCTGTACTTTCTCCAGTACAACTACATTTATTTTATTTATTTATTATTTTGTTATACCGAGTTTCATGACTAGAATCACATCAACCCGGTATACAATTAACAATGTGTGTAAGGCAGAGAGTAACATAGTAAACAATATTCCCAATTCAAACTTCAAATACAGAAAACAATAATATGGATGTGAGAAAGTTACAGTAAAACAGGGAAAATTAACTAGGATCTGGAAAGGGAGAGAAATTGAACAAAGAAATATTTACATTTCAGCCAATTGTATCAATTAATATAGTTGTATAGCAAAAATAAATAAATATGATACAGTTGTGAAGGACGATAATATGGTGCTGTGTATGAGTGGGTAGTTGGTGGATTCTTATTTTAATCCAATTTTTGAATACGAGTTTGTGCTGATGAGTGGAGGTTTTAATCAAGGACTGGGAATGCTTTTTTGAAAAGCCAAGTTTTTAGTCTTTTCCTAAATGTTAGAGTGCATGGTTCTTGTCTCAAGTCAGGTGGGATAGAGTTCCATAGAGTTGGACCTGCTGAAGAGAAAGCTCTGAGACTCAAGGATTTATGTTGGTAGGTTTTGGCATGTGGAATCTGGAGTGATTCTTTGTAGTATTCCCTGATGGGTCTGTCGGATGTGTGTTTTTTAAATGGGATTTGTAGGTTGAGTTGAGTGTGTTGGTGGATAGCCTTGTAGATGATAGTGATGGATTTGTACATGATTCTGTAGTGGATCGGTAACCAATGAAGGTCTTTGAGGATAGGGGAGATATGATCGATTTTCCTGGAGTTTGTAAGGATTCTGGCTGCTGTGTTCTGTACCATTTGTAGAGGCTTGGTATAAGAAGCTGGGAGGCCTAGTAGTAGTGAGTTGCAATAATCTAGTTTGGAAAAGATTATTGCTTGCAAGATTGTTCTAAAGTCCTGAGCGTGGAAAAGTGGCTTTATTCTTTTCAGAATATGTAATTTGTGGAAGCAATCTTTGGTGGTTTGGTTAATGAATGGTTTGAGGTTAAGACAGTTGTCTAAGATGGCTCCTAGGTCTCTTACGTCTTTTTTGAGATGTGGCAACCAGAATTGAAACAGCATTTAAGGTGTGGTCTCACCTTGGAGTGATACAGAGGTATTATGACATCCACCGTTTTATTCACCATTCCCTTCCTAATAAGTCCAAACATTCTGTTTGCTTTTTTGATTGCCATAGCATACTGAGCTGATTTCAATGTATTATCCACTATGATGCCTAGATCTCTTTCCTGGGCGGTAACTTCTAATATGGAATATAACATTGTCTGACTATAGCAAGAGTAATTTTTTCCTATATGCATCACCTTGCATGGGGATCTCCCTTGCAGCATGGAGCCTCTCTGGTCCTGCCTCCGCGGCTGGAGGCCGCCGTTTTGCTGGCATGGCTGGAGCCATGCCGGGGTTCCCAATGCGGCCAGGGACCGCCATCGACGCTGCCGGCGTGGTGCACAGCAGGAGCCGCGTCAGGGCTCTCCCTCGTGGCTGGAGACTTGTCTTCGTGGCATGGAGAGCCGCCGCGGATGCCACCACGGATGCCGGTTCCTTGCAGGCCTGGAGCCTGCTCCTCAGCGGCAGAACGCCACCTTTGCTCCGCCTTCATCATGCGGCAGGAAGCCGCCTCCCACATCAGGACTGGTCGAGGCCTGCTCCAGCTCCTCCTCTCGCTGCTTCAGCAGGGCCGCAGTCCGTGTTCCTGCAGTCTTCTTTCCTGCCTTCCTTAGGCACAGGGCCATGCTTCTCCTCCAGCTTTGAAGGGCCAGTAGGGAGTGGTCCCTCTGGCTCCACCCGGATGACATCACATGGGTGTTCCTGCTTCAGCCCTACTTAAGGGCTCAACCTTCAGTCATGCCTGACCTTTGCAAGCGGTAAGTCCTCCCTAGGACTCCATGTCTGTTCTCCTCCTAGGCACTCTGTTCCATGTGGGATTCCAAGTCTTCGTCCAGATGTTTTTCGTTCCTTGGTTTCTTGTCTTCGTCCTTGTTCCAGATGTTTTCCTGATGTCGTCTGTATCCTGATGTTCCTGCTTTTTAGTTGTTCCAGATGTTATCCTGATGTTCTGTTCCTGTCCAGAGGTTCCTGAGTTCCCATCCCTCATGGTCCGCGACCAGCTCTGCTGGGCTGGTGGGGTGTGTGGTGGCCCAGTGGTCCGTGACCACCCCCGCTCGGGTGTTGTCAGGAGAAGAGTGACAAACTCCTAGCACGGCAGGATATTCTACAGGTCCCCGTTAAGCAGTGGTCCAAAGATACCAAAGGGAAACAGCAGGGGGCGTGGAGACACCCTGTATGGACTACAGTTCCCAGAATCCCAGAGCGGCAGGGGAAGGCTCCTAACCAGAAGGAGGCTGAGGTGAAGGCCGAGGGTAATCTGGAGGAATTAGAGGCAGCTGAGAGCATGCTGTGGGAAGCAGAGGGTGTGTCCAGGAGTGAGGAAGAAAGCTCAGAGAGCAGTAGCATGGAGAGTGAGGAGGAGATGGACTGGGAGCTGCCTTCCGAGGATTCATCTGCGTCTGACATGGAGACGGAGTGAGGGTGTCCTGCAGCATTGGTGTTACCTGGTTTCACTACACACTTACAAGGAGGACAAGGTTGATTACCGCAAGAGATAGAGGTGAGACAGGACGGGGAGCACAACTATAGGGGAGAAGGGGTGAGTTGATGCTGGATCCCCACGCTGGGTAGTCAGTGCAAGGTTAGAAGCCTGACTACAGACATTTCGGTTTCAGTGCAGAGGCAATAGTGAATTGCAATTTCTGCACAATCTTAGGAAAGAAAAAAAAGACCTGGATTTTTGATAAACTATTATATGTTTGTTTGTGAATCCTTCCTCAGTGGAGGAGGGGGAAGAACTGATAATTGCATCTCGGTGAGAGCTCAGGAAAAATACCTGACTGGAGGAGGGCCAGTCAGAGACAGAATGGGAAACCTCATTCAAAAGGTTGACTCCTAAACTGTTTTAAAGAATTGCCAGAACGTCTGAATTTGCAGCAGAGCCCAGCCGTTTCAGCCTTGCTGCGATGCCTAGAGGGATGACAGCCCTGTGAGTGAAGGAACTACATCTCGCTGGTGAGAACTCCAGAGGTGCCCGCGACAGTGTGTAGGGGGCTGGTGGGATTCCTCCATCTCACGTCTGAAGATCCTCATAATTCATCCGAGTCCCGTCTCGGATCAGCGTCCTCAACGCTTGAGTTTTTGTCGTCCTCCATGTTTGAGCTTTGTCGTCCTCCACGTCTGAGCCTTCGGCATCCTCAACATCTGAGCCTTCGGCATCCTCAACGTCTGAACCTTCAGCTATTTCTAAGCCGAGTCTACCTTTGTTCTCGAATGAACTCTGTCTTGTCAGTCCTAGGTGAGGTCCATGCCTGGCCTTGGTTGGTTGTGGTGGGCGCCCTTCGGTACTGGCCTTAGACTACTTTCAAGCCTGAGTCTTCAACTACTTTCAAGCCTTTGTTTACTTCCTACATCTGAGTCTTGTCCTGTGCCAGAGGTCTTCGTCCAACTTGCTGCTTCCCGCCGCTCCCTAGCGGCAGTCCGAAAGGGCTTGGAACGGTCAGAGGACCATTCAGAGACAACCATTGCGTTGGTGGCTTCAAGGAAGCATTCAGGTTCGGTCGAGGGTCAGGGACGTCTCACCGCTGGGGCACACATTTTTCTCCCGTGCTGGAGAGCGCCCCTGGTGCTATCGCCTTTGCAGCGCAACAATAGTAACATAGTAACATAGTAATGATGGCAGAAAAAGACTAAAATGGTTCATCTAGTCTGCCCAGCAAGCTTCCCAAAGTAGTAACTGCCGCTCCGTGCAAGTTACCCCCATGTTTCTGTTAAGAGTAGTAACTGCTGCTCCGTGCAGGTTAAGTTTTATTTGTTCTCGTCCTCTAGCCACAGTGTTTATCCCATGCCCCTTTGAAATCCTTCACAGTTTTAGTCTTCACCACTTCCTCCTGAAGGGCATTCCAGGCATCCACCATCCTCTCAGTGAAGAAATATTTCCTGACATTGGTTCTAAGTTTTCCTCCATGGAGTTTCAAATCGTGACCCCTAGTTCTACTAAATTGTTTCCAATGGAAAATGTTTGTTGACGATAATTAAAACCTTTCAAGTATCTGAAGGTCTGTATCATATCACCCCTGCTCCTCCTCTCCTCCAGGGTATACATATTCAGGTTCTTCAACCTCTCCTCATAAGTAATTCGATGGAGACCACCTACCATTTTGGTCGCCTTCTCTGGAACCGCCTCCATCCTGTCTCTGTCTCCTTTGAGATACGGTCTCCAGAACTGAACACAGTACTCCAGGTGAGGCCTCACCAAGGACCTGTACAAGGGGATTATCACTTCCCTTTTCTTACTAGATATGCCTCTCTCTATGCAGCCTAGCATTCTTCTGGCTTTGGCTATCGCCGTATCACACTGCTTCGTCGACTTCAGGTCATTAGACACTATTACCCCAAGGTCTATCTCCTGCTCTGTGCATTTCAGCCCTTCACCCCCCAACACATACAGTTCTTTCAGATTACCACACCCCAGATGCATGACTCTGCATTTCTTGGCATTGAATCCACTGGTAAACAAAGTTTTTGTTTCCTTCATGCATTTTGGTGTTCCAAATAGATTTTTTGATGCTGATTACAGATATTACTTCAAAATTTGTACACTACATAAGGTTTTTGAGAAACGGCCAATTTGTGTTACAATAATTGTGAACTTTTAAAACATAATCTCATGTACATATATTTTCCTGCTGGTCAGTAGTTTTTATGATTTTTAAAATTGATGTCATACTTTTGCGGCCATATGCAACGTAACATGTAACAGAGACTAACTTTTTTTTAAAAATACACCAAGAAACTCTACCTGATCATGCCAGAACTTGCTCGGGCAAGCCCCAGCTCAGCTGCAAGATTCCAACTTTTTTCCTTGATGACGCAGCCTTACATAAGCAGCAGCAATGAGTAGTCTCCTATGTGTGAATGAGCGAATCGTATAGCTAAAACTGTTGAGTTTAAAGCTTGTGGATTTAATTTCATATACTTTATGAAATGTCACGCCAATGTCATAATAGCTGTGACAGGTTTTATGACCAGGACAGAGCATGGGTTCCTCATATATGTTGAGCATCTTGTGCCAGTAGTCTGCGAGCTTGGCTGAAAGATGTGTGACCCTCCATGCCATTTGCCATCCCAATGATATGGAGGGACAGAAAGATCATATAACTGACTGTTACTTCTGCATGACGAATGTGTCAGGATACTTATCAAAGAACAGGAAGTTTATTGAGTACCCTAACCTTGCATCAGCAATGAGACCAGTGCCGCATGATGACAGTCTTCCTGTTCCAAAACCGCCAGAGGTGTGGACACTTGTTGACGAGGATGAAGAGGTAGGCGATGATGGCGAGCCGTTGCAGATGGAAGCTGTGGCTGATCCTGACTTTGTGCCATCAACATCCAGCAATCCTCATTTAATATCTCAGTCAGAGCTGAAAGATCTGGTCAGAAATTTGACTTTATCGAAGAATCAGGCGGAGCTGGGTGGGTCAAGGCTGCAAGGATGGAATATTTTGTCATCTGATACAAAAATTTCAGTATTTCGCAGCCGTCTTGAAGATTTGACAGTAGACAGTCTGATTTTTTGCTGTGACATCAATGGATTGTTTTGTGCTCTCAGATGTGACCACAACCCAACAGAATGGCGACTGTTTATTGATTCATCAATCTTAAGTTTGAAGGCTGTTTTGCTGCACAATGGCAATATCTACCCATCAATACCTGTCAGACATGCCGTTCATTTGAAAGAAGTGTATGAGAACATGAAGCTACTGCTGAACCATATTGAGTACTCAAGGAACAACTGGAATTTGTGTGGTGATCTCAATGCAGTTGCAATTCTACTGGGTCTGCAGCTTGGTTACACCAAGTATTGTTGCTTCCTTTGTGAGTGGGACAGTCAAGCAAGAGATTCGCATTACGTCAGAAAAGTCTGGCCTCTCCACAAGAGGTTGGTTCTAGGGCAGAAGAATGTTGTGCACGACCCATTGGTGGATCCAAGTAAGATATTTCTTCCACCTTTGCACATCAAACTTGGGCTGTTGAAAAACGTCATTAAGGCAATGAACAAGCAAAGTAGAGCTTTTGATTATTTGTGGCAAATGTTTCCAAGCATAAGTGATGCCAAGATAAAAGAAGGTGTTTTCGTTGGCCCACAAATCCGAGCTGTGATGAAGGACAGCCACTTTAATGGTCTTCTGCAAGGTACAGAATGTGTTGTGTGGACAGCCTTCAAGAATGTCATTTGTAACTTTCTAGGCAACTATAAGGCAGCAGACTATGTTGAACAGGTTGAAAATCTGCTTCAGGCATACAAATTGATGAAGTGCAACATGTCATTGAAGATACATTTTCTTCATTCCCACTTGGACTTCTTCCCAAACAACCTTGGTGCTGTGAGTGACGAACATGGTGAAAGGTTTTATCAAAACATTGTCAAAATGTAGAAATGGTATCAAGGCAAGTGAAACCCCTCCATGCTGGGTGACTATTCTTGGACTCTCATCTGCGAAGCAGCGGACAGTAATTACAAACAAAAATCTGCGGCAAAACAATTTTAGTTTTGTTTTCTGGTGCCAACATTGCCATTATAGCTTATGCCACTACAGACACATAAGAATGCTTAATGTATATCACATTTTTCTGGCAAATGGTAAGTACACAAACATAATAAATGCATATTTGTGTTCATCTTGAGTGGATTTCCTGTGGACTGCAGTGCGGTCTAAGTAATATGCTAGTGCACGTTTACAGTCCCCTTGGTGATCATCTCCCCTTGGTGAGAATGAGGCCTTGGAAAGAATGTGGGCAAAACTATGGATTGGTTCAAGTGGAATTCTGTAACTACCTAACTACCTTGGGGAGGAATTTTGGGTGTGTTCGGAGAACCACTCTGTCATGTAGGAATTTTGTATAGGGTGAGTACGTGACAAGTACTTGTAACTCACTAACCCTTCTAGCAGATGTAATGGCTATGAGGAAGATAGTCTTCCATGTGAGAAATTTAAGAACAGAGGAAGTCATAGGTTCAAAAGGAGAACGTATGAGCCTTGTTAAGACCAGATTCAGGTCCCATTCTGTGACTGGTGGCCAAATTGGTGGTTTAAGTTGAGTTAAACCTCTCATAAACCTGCTGACAAGAGGTTCTATGGATATGGGTGCACCTCCTAACTTGTTATGGTAAGCTGAGATTGCACTTAAGTGTACTCCTACAGATGAGGTTTGGAGACCAGAGTCTGAAAGATGGCATAAATAGTCTAATAGAGAAGTTGTGGGGCAGGACAAAGGGTCAATGTCCTATTTCGTGCACCACAAAGTAAACCTTTTCCATTTCGAAGAAGAGTTCTTTTGCGTGGAAGGCTTACTTGAAGCTATAAGCACTTGAGAAACATTGGTTGAAAGATTGAGTGGTTATAAGATCAAGCTTTCAACATCCACGATGTTAGGGATAGGGATTGAAGGTTGGGATGGCGCAACCGACCCTGATCCTGAGTTATGAGCATGGGAGCTACACCCAGGTGAATTGGTTCTCTGATTGAGAGGTCTAGAAGTATGAGAAACAATACTTGTCGAGGCCAATACGGGACTATGAATATCATGGACCCCTTGTCCTGTTGTAGCTTCACTAGAGTTTTGGTTATGAGCGGTATTGGAGGATACGCGTATAGCAGGCCTGAGTTCCAAGGGCGAGCAAAGGTGTCCTTGGCTGGCTGGTGTTTGTGTCTGTGCAGAGCGCAGAATTTGTCCACTTTGTGATTCAGGTGTGATGCAAGGAGGTCTATTGTTGGTTGCCCCCAACGTTGAAATATCCTGGCTGCTACTAAGGGATCCAGGGACCACTCGTGTGGTTGGAACTGACGACTGAGGTGATCTGCCACTACATTGTGAATGCCTGCCAGATAAGTGGCCCAGAGAAACACTGAGTGTGTTAGGGCCCAGTGCCAAATCTGTGCAGCTTCTTGACAAAGGAGATACGAGCCCGTACCTCCTTGTTTGTTCAGGTACCACATGGCTACTGTATTGTCCATTTGAATCAGAACAGTCTTGTGTGAAAGGCAGTCCTTGAACGCATGCAGAGCATAATGTATAGCTCAAAGTTCCAAGAAATTGATTTGAAATGTTGCTTCGAGTTTTGTCCAAGTACCTTGGGTTTGGAGATTGTCTATGTGAGCTCCCCAACCTACGGTGGATGCATCTGTAGTTAAAGTTATCTGTGGGACTGTTGTTGGAAGGGCAGGCCCTTGCTTAAGTTGTCCTTGTTCGCCCACCAAAGTAGAGATGAACACAGCTGGTGGGTTACTTGAATTGGAGAGGACAGTGGTTGAATGGCTTGGATCCACTGTGATCTTAAAGTCCATTGGGTTAATCTTATGGCTAGTCTTGCCATAGGTGTGACATGAACTGTGGAGACCATGTGGCCTAGTAAGGTTAGAAACTGATGAGCTGTTGCTTGTTTCTTTGAGTGTAATGTTTTTGCCAATAGGGAAAGTGTCTCTGCCCGATCGTCGGGTAGAAAGGCTTTTGAGAGGATGGTGTTCGATTCTGCTCTGATGAATTGAAGCAGGTGAGAAAGAGTAAGATGGGACTTTTGATAATTGATGAGAAAACCCATGGAGTGAAGTAGAGCAATTGTTCGGTTGAGAGAAGTTAGTGCTCCTTGTTGAGATTGACTTCGGATGAGCCAGTCGTCTAGATAAGGGAAGACGTGGACACTTTCCTTGTGTAAGTGTGCTGCTATTACTGCCAGGCATTTTATGAATACTCTGGGAGCTGAAGCGAGTCCGAACGGTAGTACTCTGTACTGGAAATGTTGATGACCCACCAGGAAGTGCAGATACTTGCGATGAGGAGGGAATATTGGAATGTGAGTGTAAGCGTGTGTAGATCCAGAGAACAAATCCAATCTCTTGTTTGAAGAAGTGGAATCATGATGCCTAGAGATACTATCCTGAACTTTTCTTTCTTCAGAAATTTGTTGAGATTTCTGAGGTCTAGGATGGGACGTAGGCCTCCGGTTTTCTTTGGAATGAGGAAATAACGGGAGTAGAATCCTCTGCCCTGCTGAGTCCAGGGCACCGGCTCTACGGCTCTGGCCCTCAGAAGGGTGGATAATTCTGCTTGTAGATGAATTATGTGATTTTTGTTTAGCGAAAGAGGTTATGGAGGGGAGTCTCTTGGAGTTGAGAGGAAATTGAGTTGGTAACCTCGAGATATTATTGAGTGTACCCATTGGTCTGTTGTTATTTGTAACCAATGGTTGTAGAAGGAGGAAACTCTGCCTCCTACTGGCAGAGTCGGTTTTGGATTGTGGATATGGCTTTGGTCTCTGGTGGTGGCCTCAAAAACCTGCAGCTGGTCCCGTCTGCGGTGGAGGTTGAGGCATAGCAGCTCTAGGCTGCCTGGGTTGAGATCTTTGCTGCGGACAAGAAGATCTGCCCCTGGATGCTGGAGGATAGTAACGTCTCTGTCTGTAGAAAGGCTTTCAAGATTCCTTTCTTGGAGGACGGCGAGATGATGATGCAGCAGGGTCTTGCGGAACTGACGACAGTTGGTGCAAGATTTCAGTATGTTCTTTCAGTCGGGCCACAGCATCCTGTACCTTTGAGCCAAAGAGGTTGTCACCTATGCATGGCAAATCAACCAGTTTTTCCTGTACCTCAGGCCTGAGGTCAGAGGCTTTCAACCATGCCCAGCGACGTGCACTTATACCTGAGGCCGCTACTCTCGAAGCTGTTTCAAAGTTGTCGTAAGTGGCTCAGACTTCGTGTTTTCCAGCTTCAAGTCCTTTGTGTATTATGGCCTGAGCTGCTTCTTGGTACTGCTGAGGCAGGGAGTTGGAAAGTTCCTGCATCTGCTTCCAAAGATTCCTCTGGTATTGTGTCATATATAGCTGATATGACGCAATCCTTGAATTGAGCATAGCTCCCTGGTATACTTTCCTGCTGAAGGAGTCCAGGAATCTGTGGTCCTTCCCAGGAGGAGTGGAGGAATGAGGTCTTATTCTCTTGGATTTCTTCTGTGCCGACTCAACAACAACAGATTGATGTGGCAGTTGTGATTTTTGGTATCCAGGAACATTTTGGACCAGATAAGTGGTTTCCACTCTTTTGTTAATAGGTGGAACTGAGCATGGATGTTCCCAGAGTCTATGCTGTAATTCCAACAGTACTTCGTGGACAGGGATGGCTAGGACCTCTTTTGGAGGGTCCACAAACTGTAAAACTTCCAAAGTTTGCCGTCTCGTGTCCTCTTCAGATACCAAGTTAAATGGTATTGTGTCTGCCATGTCCTTAACAAAATTAGTAAAGAACAAATCCTCTAGTGGGGATTTCTTCCTACCTTCCAGAGGAGAAGGGTCAGACATAAAGCTCTCGGAGGAAGTATCCGTATGCTTGTCTTCCCATGAATCATATGGTTCTTCTCTACAAGGAGAAGTGGGAGAAGACCTCGGAGGTGGAAAAATTCCTGAAGGTCCTGCTTTGGACTATCAAACGGTGTCCGTCCAGGAACCTCTTCATTTGGTTTAGATGGAATAGATTTTGGTGTGAGAGCACCGACGATTGCGTCAAATCTATCCATCAGGAGTTGAAATAACGCCAATTCTGGTTGAGCTGGCATCCCAGGCACTGGCATCGGTATTGTCGAGATTGGTTGCAGGATTGGTCTGGGTATCGGCGATGGTAAAGATGTCAGCGTCGGTAGATGCTTTGGTACCGGTGCAGTCAGCAGCTTTTGTGTCGGTACCGGCATCGGTGTAGGCACCGGCATCGGTGGGAGCGCCGGCACTGGTATGGGCACTGGCATCGATGCGGGCACCAGTATCGACACTGGCGAGGGCATCGATGGTCAATAGTCCTGTAATGCTTGCAGCACAGCTTGGCGGATAAATCCGCTCAATTCCTCCGTGATAGCTACATGTGGTGGCAGTGGAAGTGTTATTAGTCCTTCCACAGGGCCCTGTGGAGGTTCGATGGCTGGTACATCGGGGGGAGGTGAACGCCTCAGCATCAAAGGCCTCGGTATTTCCTGAAGACGAGGCCATTTGGCGGTCGATTTCTCTGGGGATAGTAGAGCCTCCGGAATCGATGGAATTGATGTTCTGCCGCTGACCTCATCAATGCCACGGATGGGGACAGCGATGAACGATCCCCCGAACCTTCCGGATGACGTTTTTTGAGAATTAGATGTTTTGAAACTCCGACCAGAGATGATTGAGTGGACGTCGATGGAGAAGGTAAAAGTTGTAGGTGGAACAAGTGTTCCATCTTTTCTTATCGGGCCTTTCGACCCTTCGCAGTCATTTCGGCACACTTTGGGCAGGATGAAACATTGTGTGTTTGGCCCAAACAAAGTACACACTCGAGGTTTGGGTTTGTAATGGACATGGTCCAATTACAATTGGGACATTTTTTGAATCCCATGGCCATATTTCCCTCGACAGCAGACGATGAAAATGAGAAGAAAAATATGTTTTACTCAAGAGTCAAAATGAGACAAAAATTACTCACCGACCTGTGGTAACGCGGGAGACCCCGATATGGGAGAGAAATAATTGCTTTTAAATCTGATTTTTAGTCAGAAATGTATGTGAGAAAACTCACACAGGCACCTGCTCGAGGATGCCAAAAGCAGCACGGAAAAACGAAGACTGAAGGGAGACCCCTGTGGCTGAGAATATCATGGCATGCTAGGCATGCTCAGTGGGCTCAGTGTGCCAGTCAAAAGTTTCTAGAAACTTTGACAGAAAGTTTTCCGCAATAGGGCTCCATCAATGACGTCACCCATATGTGAGGACTAGCATCCTGCTTGACCTGGGATAAGCACAATTACTAATGAGAGTTAAAAAGAATATACTGCATTAAAATGGAAATGAAAAATTTAAAAAATTGAAAAACTTGAGAAAATTAAAAATGGTATGAATAAACATAAGGTTATCACCAACATATAGGATAACCTATTTAGCTATACCGAACATTTGTGTACATGACAAAATTTAGTGTCTTCTGATTGTTGGCATTTGTGATATTATTAAGAGAGGACCATTTGGGCTTTGTTAGTTTTTGATTTAGAAAAGAGTCTGATAGATTTTTACTGAGATAGTGTCTCTTGCCTAAAAATCAAGGGTTGAGCTAGGGGTGGGTGGGAGGGAAAGGCAGAAACTAGAATTAACTCCCTCTGGCTTGCTTATTATCTCTGAAACACACAAACTCTAAAGAATATATCCCACTATTAAACCTCTCTCCAAACTTTTTTAAGTCTAAGAATTTCCAAAATATACTTACCAGTCCTCTTCAACCATCATTAATTTGATCTTCAGTCAAAGGACTGAGAGGTTTGACATTTCCTAGCGTGTAGCAGATGGACTCAAAACAAATGGGTATAGTGTGCTCGTGCTAGCAGTTGGAGACGGATCTGACGGGTACATATACCCCCACACGAAGTGAAGCAATTCAGTAATTTCCGTCTCCAAAGCAGTTTGGAGCTACCCACGCTCGCTGAGCGTGTTTTCCAAATTCTATCGACTAAATTCTTAGAAGAGATCTACTGAAGACGAGCCCCGCACTCCTGTGGTGATACCAGGCGGTCACTCACCCAGTTGAGTTTCCCGAGCTGACTTCCGTGGTCCCTCGGAGGTAGGAGCCTCGGTCCAGTGGCCGGTTCGCGGCAGGGACCCAGCCCCCGAGTGAGAAGGGCTCGGGCGCGGCTTGTCCCCTGAGCGGTTTGGGCGCGGCCTAGAGGCAGCCTTGGTCCCGGCGTGGACTTGTCCCCGAGCGGTTCGGGCGCGGCCTAGAGGCAGCCTTGGTCCCGGCGTGGACTTGGCCCCCGAGCGGTTCGGGCGCGGCCTAGAGGCAGCGGGTGCACTTCCTTAAGCGTGGTGGTGAAGGTATTCCCCTTTCCCCCCGCAGCCGGAGACTGCCCGGGTCGCAGCCGGGAAGCGCCGAAGACAAGGTAAGGCGTACATCTTTACTTGGTCTCCGAGGAAGTGTGGACTAACTGGGCCTGCCTACGAGGCCGCCCGCCTGGGAGGTCGCCATATTTTGCCTGCCTACTTCTCTTTTCTTATTAAGCGCCTTTGCTTGCTAAACGTTGTAAGCGCACGCGATAGGCGCACGTTGTGAGTGTACGCGATAGGCGCACGTTGTTAGCGCACGCGACTAGGATATGCGCACATATGCTAAGACGCCCGATTATAGGCGCACATTTATAAGACGCCCGTTCATAGGCGCACTGTTTATATAAGGCGCTCGTTTATAGGCGCACGTTTATATAAGACGCCCGCTATATGCGCACTGTTTATAAGACGCCCGCTCTAGACGCACATTTATAAGACGCCCGTTCATAGGCGCACTGTTTATAAGACGCCCGTTTATAGGCGCACGTTTATATAAGACGCCCATTCATAGGCGCACTGTTCATAAGACGCCCGTTCACAGGTGCACGTTTCTATAAGACGCCCGTTTATAGGCGCACGTTTATAAGGCGCCTGTTCATAGGCGCAGGCTGTTACGCGCCTGTGTTAGGCGCACATCGTAGGACGACACCGCATTTGAGGCAAATGGAGCGTAAGAAGGCCTCTGCGTCTGCAGAGCTGGCACCCCCAGAATCAGGCATGAACGCTCTAAGCCTCTGCTCAGCATGCAATCTTAGAGCCACACAGAGTGAGGAAGCAAACTCCCTATGTGCCCAATGTGAGGAAGCCATGGCAGTCCCAGGACAGGACCGGTCCCAGCCCAGCGGTTCCTTAGAGAACACTCCAGAATTAGCAGGCTGCGGCGAGCAGCCAGGGAATCCGAGAGACCTGGTATCCCTGCGGCTAGATCTGGCTTAGCTTTCCTGGGTGGAATTGTTTAAGGGGATTCACGCCTGTGTCCAGATGCAGTCTGCTCCTCGGATGGGTCTTTCCGTCCCGGTTGATCCGGTCCCTGGACCCTCGAGACCTAGGCGCAGCCATTCACCACCCGACAGCCCCAATCATGGGGATTCGGATTATTCACAGGTAAGTGAGGAGCCCCCCCAAGAGAATGAACTTCCCTCGGAGATAGAACCCTATCGGACCATGAGACGCTTCTTTCGGAGAGAAGATCTGCCGGGTCTGGTCTCACAATGCTTAACGGAGCTGGCCATTCCAGGCCAGGACCCCCCAGGGGTCCCTATACAGAACCCTCTGCCAGAGGGCCTGCGCCAAACGGCTCACCACTTTCCCCTCCTACAAGCAGCACAGCAGCTAATCGAATTGGAATGGAAGGCACCGGAGGCCTCATTCAAAGGGGGTCGGGCCTTGTCTGGCATGTACCCTCTAGATCCGACAGCCAAGGAACTGCTGGCATGCCCCAGGGTAGACGCCATAATTAACGCAATTGTGAAACGCACCACCATTCCGGTGGAGGGGGGAGCGGCTCTCAAGGATGCGCATGACCGATGCATGGACACCATTCTGAAACAAGCCTTTGAGGTAGCAGCCATGTCCCTTCGAATCGCGACTTGCTGCACCGTGGTGACGCGCTCCTGTTTATCACAGGCAAGAAATAACACCCCGGGAGAAGACATGGAATCAGCTCTCGCATATCTCACAGACGCAGCCTCCGACCTCATCCGTACGGCAGCCAAGGGAGTGTCCTCCTCAGTGGCAGCCAGAAGACAGCTTTGGCTACGCAATTGGGCGGCCGACTCGTCCTCCAAGACTCGACTCACAAGAATGCCCTTTAAGTGTTCCCTACTGTTCGGCAGTGACCTTGAGAATTGGGCTACTAAATGGGGTGCCTCTCCGTTACTCCGTCTACCAGAAGACAGGTCAAGGAGGAACCAGCGTTCAGTTTCTAGACCATCCAGAGGTAGAAACTCGCAGCGCTTCAACCCTTACAGGTCTTGCTATCAAGCACCTTGTTCTCAAGCCAGGAATCAGCCTTTTCGGGCTAAGCACACCAAGAAGAGAACCGGCCCGGGTTCTGGCCCCGGCCGTAACCCACAATGACAATCAGCCGACCCATCCGGGGGTAGCAGCCATAGGGGGCAGGCTAACCCTCTTCTACCGCAGGTGGGTCGAGATCACTTCGGACCAGTGGGTCCTCGCCATCATCCGGGAAGGATATTACCTGGATTTCTTTCGGCCTCCGCCGAACAAGTTTGTGGAATCTCCTTGTTCACCACTCAAGGGGGTGGCACTAGAAGTGACCTTACAGAGGCTCCTGGCCCTAAAAGCCATAATCCCAGTACCTGCGGAAGAGGTACCTTCTGGGCATTATTCCATTTATTTCATAGTACCCAAGAAGAAGGGCACCTTCAGGCCCATCCTGGACCTCAAGTCAGTCAACCGACACCTACGGGTCCCCAGCTTTCGCATGGAAACTCTACGGTCTGTCAAGAATTCAGTACAGCCAGGGGAGTTTCTCACCTCCCTAGATCTGTCAGAAGCCTACCTGCATATCCCAATTCATCGGGATCATCAGCGCTATTTCTGCTTCAAAGTCCTGGATCAGCACTTCCAGTTCCGTGCCTTACCCTTCGGGTTAGCCACCGCGCCGCGGATCTTTACCAAGGTAACAGTTGTAGTGGCAGCGGCACTCAGGAAGGAAGGAATCCTCATCCATCCCTACCTGGACGATTGGCTGATCAGGGCAAAGTCACTGGAAGAGAGTCACCTGGCAACCAACAGAGTGATAGCTCTTCTGGAAAGCCTAGGATGGGTAGTCAACATAAAGAAGAGTTCCCTACAGTCATCCCAGTTGCTGGAATACCTAGGGGTCCAATTCGACACCCAAGAAGACAAGGTCAGCCTGACCTCCAAGAGAAAGTCAAAACTCCGTACTCATCTGCAGGTCTTGCTGAGCGCCAGCCGGCCCACAGCTCGAGATTATCTCCAAGTCCTCGGCCTCATGGCATCCACCCTGGAGGTGGTGCCATGGGAGTGGGCTCATATGAGACCATTGCAATGTGCCCTTCTATCTCGATGGAGTCCACGATCACAGGACTACACCATACGCCTGCCTTTACCAGCCAGAGTGCGGATTCAACTACGCTGGTGGTTAGGGCCCGGCCACTTGAGCCTGGGGTCAAGAATGTCCTCCCCAACCTGGATTATGCTCACCACAGATGCCAGCCTGAACGGATGGGGAGCTCACTGCGAGGAGCTCACCGCCCAAGGACGGTGGACCAGAGAAGAGTCAAGATGGAATATCAACCGACTAGAGGCACGGGCAGTCAGGCTAGCATGCCTGCAATTTGCCCACAGACTTCGCAACAAAGCGGTCAGAGTGATGTCAGACAATGCCACCACAGTGGCATACATCAATCGACAGGGCGGTACCAGAAGCCAACAGGTGTCCCTAGAAATAACTCCCCTGATGATTTGGGCAGAGGCCAATCTTCAGGACATCTCCGCCGTACACATCGCCGGGAAGGACAACACTGCAGCAGACTTCCTCAGCAGAGAAAGCCTAAACCCGGGAGAATGGCAGCTGTTCCCCACAGCCTTTCAGATAATTGTGGATCACTGGGGGATGCCAGCCATGGACCTATTAGCAGACAGGTCCAATGCTCAAGTTCCCAGATATTTCAGCCGCAGGCAGGATCCTCGAGCTCAGGGGATCGATGCCCTGGTACAGCCGTGGCCTCAGGGGATCCTACTATATGCATTTCCTCCATGGCCCCTGTTGGGCACCATTGTTCACAGGATTCAGCGACACAGAGGTCTAGTTCTTCTAGTGGCCCCGGACTGGCCAAGAAGACCCTGGTACGCAGACATGAGAAGACTACTGGCAGGGAATCCTCTACCTCTGCCTTCATACCGGGACCTGCTACGGCAAGGCCCCATCCTCCACGAGGATCCAGCTCAATTCTCTCTTACGGTCTGGCCATTGAGAGGGCTAGATTGAAGAAAAGAGGATACTCAGAGCCAGTGATAGATACACTCCTCCGAGCACGCAAGTTCTCCACATCACTAACATATATCAGGATCTGGAGAATCTTTGAAGCCTGGTGCGATTCTCACAGCACCAATTCACATACCGCACAGATTCCTATCATTTTGGACTTCCTACAAGATGGACTTCAGAAGGGTCTCTCCCTCAGCTCCATCAAGGTACAGGTAGCAGGGCTGTCTTGCTACGGTCCCAGACGTGACGGCAAATCCATTGCCCAGCACCCAGACGTTTCACGCTTCCTGAAAGGAGTTAAACACATTCGCCCGCCACTGAAGTGGCCAGTGCCCTTGTGGAACCTTAACCTGGTATTGGAATTTCTAGTGGGATCAGCCTTCAGGCCCCTTCGAGGCCTGTCTCTCTGTTTGTTAACCTTGAAGATGGTGTTCTTGCTGGCAGTGTGTTCAGCACGCCGCATCTCAGAGCTACAAGCACTATCCTGTCGTGATACATTTCTTAGAATCATTCCAGAGGCTATCCATCTTCGTACAGTTCCTTCCTTTTTACCCAAAGTGGTCTCCCACTTTCACCTCAACCAAACCATATCCTTGCCTACCACGGAAGGTTTGAAGAAATCGGAATACTACGTCATCTTGACATCGGCAGACTGCTGTCCAGATATCTGGAAATGTCAGAAGCAGTACGAAAGACGGACCACCTGTTCGTCCTGCATAGCGGGAAGAAGCAAGGGGAAGCGGCCTCATGGCCGACCATCGCCCGCTGGATTAAAGAAGTTATCAAGGCAGCCTACGTAGAGGTAGGGAAAACCACCACTTCTACAGGTCAAGGTTCATTCTACCAGAGCACAATCAGCCTCGTGGGCAGAAGCTAAGCTGCTGTCGCCTGCAGAGATATGTAAAGCGGCGACGTGGTCCTTCCTCCATACCTTCTCCAGGTTCTACCGTCTGGACATTCAAGCCAGAGAGGACACAGCATTTGTGAGGGCGATCCTACACGGTCCTCGGGCAGCCTCCCACCCAGTCCGAGAGTAGCTTTTGTACATCCCATTTGTTTTGAGTCCATCTGCTACACGCTAGGAAATGTTAAGATTACTTACCTGGTAATCTCCTTTTCCTTAGTGTATGCAGATGGACTCAGCATCCCACCCGGCTGCCGGTATACATGGGGATTCGCTGACTCACGGTAAGCCATGTTTTGCTTAGAATAGGGCTTCCACCCTGCCGGGTGTCGACGCCTTCCGGTTGAGAACACTGGCGGTCTCCAGCTACCATCAATTGGTCAGGGTAATCCTGTTGATTAATCGATCGGTCAGTACACATATGGCTATAACAGCTTTTGCAAGGAAGATTACTGAATTGCTTCACTTCCTGTGGGGGTACCTGTACCCGTGCTGAAGTCAGATCCGTCTCCAACTGCTAGCACGAGCACACTATACCCATTTGTTTTGAGTCCATCTGCATACACTAAGGAAAAGGAGATTACCAGGTAAGTAATCTTAACATTAATCTCTAACCTCTGCTCTCATTTTACACTTATTTCTGAACCTACAATTTAGGCAGATGAGGAACATATTATCCTTGGGAAGAATCTGATTTTATATCTGTGAATGAGATCAAACAAGTAGTTAAAGCCATGGAACCACCTTGTTGTCCACTTAACCCATGCAATATTACCATTTTGAAAAGCTTGGTTGATATTGCCTACCTTTATCTCATCTAGTCAATAACTCTTTAAAAGAAGGTTTTTTACCTACTACCTTGAAGCAAATGGCCATTGCTTGAAAAGCTGAATCTGGACGCCTGTGATATATCTAACTTCATACCTATATCCACTAATTCATTTTTGGCCAAGATAGCTGCAAATGTTGTCTTAAATAACTACAGGATTTTTTTTTAGTTAAAACTAACATTCTGGACAGTTTCATTATGGCTTTCAGCCAAAACATTTGACTGAAATATTGCTAAGAGCCAATTTACATAATTTGCAATGAGGACTTAATGAAGAAAAAGATTATACCTTGGTAGTGCTCGATTTATCATCAGCATTTGATACCATCAACCACAGCATTTAAATTTGTAGATTGAAAGATATTGGCATTGTTGGTATTGTACGTAGCTGGCTCTGTTCATATCTCTCTAAGCATTCTGAGCAAGGTGTTTGCAGCTCAGAGGTGTCATTGGTGCATCCTCTTGCTATTGGAGTTCCCTAGGGTTTAATATATACCACCATCCACATGGCCTAGGTCTGATCTTCAGACATTGCCCAAGTCACACTATAGGGGCAAAGTCAGGTGTTAGGGCATACCAGGGGCCCCATAATGGGACCTTCTTATAATTCTAAAGGTTTGGCAGGTGTGGGAAAGGGGTCAAGGGGTGGGGGTGCCTGAGGTGCATGGGAGAGGTGGTGGAGGGGCTCCCTTGACCTCAATGATGTTTTTAGATACATTTGGGGGGAGAGATTCTCCCAGTGAACTCCAATGATTTTTGGTGATACCTTTGGGGGTAATGGGGGTACCGGGGGGAGCATTATACCCCAACAAGTTTATTTTACTATTGGGGTTGGAGGGCCATCACTGCATGTGAAATGGAAACTTATTTTATTGTTTGAGGAGTTGGCACCTCCTGGAGTGGTGGCGCTGGGTTGAGCCAAGAATCAGCCTTGATCCCTGCTCAATATTTCTTTAGTCCTGCAGCTTTTTAAAATTTGTTTGCAAGGCCCTTTAAATGAAACTTGGGAGTCTCAAGACCCGCATTAGGATCCTGGGGCTCTAACGTTATATTTATCGAATTTTGAAAAGATGTTATTTTATCGTGGCTGACTTCTTTCTCTGTCAGCCGCAATAAAATATTAGCATCAAATTGCCTAGTAATGAACTGCTTTGCATGCATATGAATTATTTGTACATGCAAATTGCATGCAAATTAGTCAATTGTAATAGGGGAGGCAGCCTAGGTGGGGCCATGCAAAATATCATTTACTGTATATTGCATGATATCGCCATGATAGTTCTCTGTCGTGTGATATATGTTGTTTAACACAAAAAAGAGCACTACTGAAGCTTGATGCATCACCCAGTAAGTCTGAATATTGCCAAAACAGAAATGGTCAGAATGAGTCATTGCCTGTCTTTTGATTTTCCATTATCAATCACTATTGACAATACATGCATTCCTAATAGTAAAAAAATAAGGAATCTAGGAGTAATTTTAGATACTGAGTTTAGTTATCTTTCAAAGCACATAATAAGGCAGTTGCCCAAAAAACCTTTTTAAACTTTGAATTTTAAGGAAAATTAAACCCTATTTGAATTTTGGCGATTTCAAGACAGTACTCCAGGCCTTAGTGTTGGTCAGTCTAGACTACTGTAATTACCTATCTAGGCCTCCCATACTATTCTATTAAGACTCTGCAGGTGGTACAAAATATCGCAGCCAGAATACTCACCGGATTTTCCCATAAAGATCATATTACTCCAGTTCTTTGTGAACTACATTGGTTGTCAGTTTCCTAGCGGCCCGGTTTAGTAATGTCCTGCCTACTTTGATACACTCAGATCAGACTGGCTTTGTCCAACGGCAACAAGGGGTCCAAAACGTGAGACATCATTGCAGCCCTTAGTTACCACTCACAGGAGGAGGCCCTAGTCCTTAGTTTAGATGCTGAAAAGGCTTTTGACTCCCTATCCTGGGGCTATATGTTTTGGGTCCTCCAACAATACGGGATAACAGGGGACTTTGTTTCATGGTTACAGGTATTATACCAAAGCCCCAGTGCTCGACTTCTTATTAATGGGGGCTTGAAGGCCTCATTCCTTTTACAATGTGGGGTGCGCCAAGGGTGTCTGCTTTCCCCTCTGCTATTTTTATTGGCAATTGAGCCCTTAGCTGAAAAGCTTTGGCGTACTACCGGATTCTGGGGGCTTAGTTTGGGTGGGTACCCCATTAAACTCGCTCTGTTTGCAGACAACATTCTATTATTTATAGGCTGGCCTCAGCAGAGTGTGCAGGTCATGCTTTCCATCTTCACACAGTTCAAGGAAATCGCGGGCCTTCGCATAAATTTTTCCAAGTCGGAGGCATTGGCCTTAAATTCCCATCTCCCTACATCTTGGCCTGGTTCCTTTCTCTTTACATGGGCACCCGGGAAGTTGAAATACTTTGGGGTTTGGGTCCCTAGAAAGTTGGATCAACTATATGAGCCAAATATACGGGAAATCTTGGCTAATCTTGGGCAGCAGTTGCAGGCTTGGCAGTCTCTCCCTCTCACTTTCTCAGGGCGTTGCACTTTAATAAAATTGATGATTGTTCTTAAACTGCTATACAAGCTTCATATGCTTCCCCTTTGGCTTACAACTCTTGATCTTAAGAAATTTCAGGTGGGGTTGGTTAAATTGGTGTGGGCGGGCAAGCATGCAAGGATTAAATATCAAACATTGACATATCCTAAGGCACAGGGAGGGCTGGGACTGCCTGATTTCCATGTCTACAACGTTGCCTACCAGTTGAGCTGTATTGGAGAATGGATTATTGATACTTATACTTACTGCGAGGAGGGGCTGTTAAAGCACTTGGCTCACCCCTGGTCTCTCCTATATTTAGTGCAGGCGCCGGCGGCCACTTTCCAACCACTGGCTGTTCCCAAGTGTTTGCTGAACCTTGTCGGAGGGCTTGGAGATGGCTACGCAATCTTTACTGTCCACCTGGTCCTTTCTCATTGTTAACCCCGTTAGTGGGTAATTGTGATTTCCAGTCTGGCGTGAATTCCAGTGAGGTTTTCAAGATGTGGGCCCGCCGTGGCCTCATGTATTTGCTTTCCACTACTTTGAAGAAGACACCCCTCAAGTGTTACGATACGAGACTATGGTTCAAAATTATCAGCTCCAACCTAAGTTTTACTTTGCTTACCTCCAAGCGCGACACTACTTGCAAGACACAGTTCTTGAAGGAAACCACTTTTGCTAATCCACTGTTTGAATTTGCGTATTCACACAATTCTATGAAAGGCTGGAGTGGACTGATAAAAAGCCTGTTGCCTGCGGCTCACCTCGATCTCCTGGCCAACTATTGGGAGCTGTCATGTGTAATGGACATAGTGGTTACCTCTCTCAATTCCTGCTTCACTTCTTTCCACAAACGACTGAAGGATAGCGGGCTGCACGATTTACACTTCAGGATTATACACCACACCATCTGTGATGATGTGCATCGCTTTCATATGGGCCGCCTCCCTTCTCCGCTATGCATTAAATGTTCACAGGTAGAAGGTACTATACTCCATCGGCTGATACTTTGTTCATCCCTGCAGGTTTTTTGGGCCCAGGTCATGGACTGTATTGTTAAATGTACTCAGCTACCTCTCAAAATGTCAGCAGCGCTCCTCCTGGCTGGACCACAGGCAATGTCTGTAAAATGCACTGGGGCCCAGGATCATTTCGGCAGGATTGCAATTTTGTTAGCATGTCATACGATATTGGCTGACTGGACTGATCGCTTAATCAAGCCATCCATTACGGCCTGGCATCATTGTATGATGGACATGGTGCTGCTGGAGTGGATGGACTATACCAACTCACCTAAGAGTACAGACAAGAAATATGCTGATTGTTGAGCGCACTATTATTCTCTTCTCTTGCCCGCCTTTCAAGGTCATCTGATTACAGCAGGTTACCGTGTACATTGGTATTCCATTGTTTCTTCTGCACCTACAACTTGAGTGGGACTATGATGTTTCTTGTTTTCATCCATGATCGTTTTCTTGGCTATGAGCCCTGGGGCTTTTGGGCAGGGTTGGGAATGGGGGGGGGGGGGGGAGTTTGTGCTTGTTGGCTAGAGAGAATGGTGTATGGGTGGGTATTATGTGGAGCCAAAAGCCTTTTCAGCATCTAAACTAAGGACTAGGGCCTCCTCCTGTGAGTGGTAACTAAGGGCTGCAATGACGTCTCACGTTTTGGACCCCTTGTTGCCGTTAGACAAAGCCAGTCTGATCTGAGTGTATCAAAGTAGGCAGGACATTACTAAGCCGGGCCACTAGGAAACTGACAACCAATGTAGTTTGCTTGGGTTCCATGTGAGTTTGACTCGCTTGGGGATTTCTAGTTGCATCTAGGGGTGGGGATGATGTATAAATGAAGATCTGAACACCCTCTGTATTACTTATTACTTTGGTGGTAACATTTTTTATTGTTATATCCTTCTGTGACTGTGACATTGTACATCTTCACAATAAAAATGATTTTGCAAAAAAAAATAAATTGTAATGATGGTGTTTAAAGCTCTGAACAATGATGATCCCCTATCTATTAGCTCATGTCTAAAAATTATCAGCCATCAAGAGCATGGGGGCAGATTTTCAAAGTCCTACACGTATACATCCATAGGATGTACGCGCTAAGGGAGGGTGGGTTAAGCATGCCGGGTCTATTTTATAAAGGCCCGGTGATCGTGTAAAACAAAGGTTGGGGGGGGGGGGGGGTTAGGATAGGGCTAGGGGCGGAAGGGGAAGGGGAAGGCGGGTTAGGATAGGGGGTTAGGAAGTTCCTTCCAAGGCCGCTCCGAAATCGGAGTGGCCTGGGAGGGAAAGGGGGAAGGTCGCGGGTGTTGGCATGCGCAAAATGCACTAGTGTGCACCCCCCTTGCACGAGCTGACCCGTGATTTTATAGCATGCACGCACCTCATCGAGCATTTATAAAAATGCTACCTGGCACGCGCACATGGACGCCCGCGTGTAGGAATTAAAATCTACCATTTGTGTTCAGCAGATAAATGTCTCTTGAACACTCCTAATGCAAAACTTATAAAATATTGTCAATCTCGTGAGAGGTTGTATTCAAATGACTATAGCTCCAGTTTCATGGAATAAACTGCCTGAAGCTTTAGGGAAAGAAAGCAATGTTCTAACTTTTAGGAAACAGCTCAAGGCATTTTTGTTTTCTGAAGCATTCAGATTAGTTCTGTAGAGATCAGTTGTGATTTAACACCTTTTAACAACTTTTGGTAATGATCTGGTGGCTTTGTTAATTTGGATTTTATGGTGATGGTCTTGTGACATTTCTTGGATACTTATTTGATTTTGGTGCCAGCAGTTTTAATCATATTCTTTTTAATGGTTTTATTCTGCATTTTATATATTTTACTTATGTTTGTTTCTGGGTTTTTTAAAGTTTAGTTAATTAGTTTGCTTTAATGTATTTTATGACTGTGACATTGGCCTGCATTTATTAAAATGTGATAAGTATCGCATGCTTTAGCAAAGGAACATGGTTTATGCTAACCTTTTCAGACTTTGCAATAAGTGCCAGACCTGATGTATTTCCTGCATTCAACCACTGGGGGACGAGAGAGAGAGGCATTCAATGTGAGATAGGGATGTGAATCGTGTCCTCGATCGTCTTAACGATCGATTTCGGCTGGGAGGGGGAGGGAATCGTATTGTTGCCGTTTGGGGGGGTAAAATATCGTGAAAAATCGTGTAAAAATCGTGAAAAATCGTGAAAAAATCGTGAAAAATCTAAAAATCTAAAAATCGCAAAACCGGCACATTAAAACCCCCTAAAACCCACCCCCGACCCTTTAAATTAAATCCCCCACCCTCCCGAACCCCCCCCAAATGACTTAAATAACCTGCGGGTCCAGCGGCGGTCCGGAACGGCAGCGGTCTGGAACGGGATCCTGCTCCTGAATCTTGTTGTCTTCAGCCGGCGCCATTTTCCAAAATGGCGCCGAAAAATGGCGGCGGCCATAGACGAACACGATTGGACGGCAGGAGGTCCTTCCGGACCCCCGCTGGACTTTTGGCAAGTCTCGTGGGGGTCAGGAGGCCCCCCACAAGCTGGCCAAAAGTTCCTGGAGGTCCAGCGGGGGTCAGGGAGCGATTTCCCGCCGCGAATCGTTTTCGTACGGAAAATGGCGCCGGCAGGAGATCGACTGCAGGAGGTCGTTCAGCGAGGGTTCCGGCGCCTCGCTGAACAACCTCCTGCAGTCGATCTCCTGCCGGCGCCATTTTCCGTACGAAAACGATTCGCGGCGGGAAATCGCTCCCTGACCCCCGCTGGACCTCCAGGAACTTTTGGCCAGCTTGTGGGGGGCCTCCTGACCCCCACGAGACTTGCCAAAAGTCCAGCGGGGGTCCGGAAGGACCTCCTGCCGTCCAATCGTGTTCGTCTATGGCCGCCGCCATTTTTCGGCGCCATTTTGGAAAATGGCGCCGGCTGAAGACAACAAGATTCAGGAGCAGGAGCCCGTTCCGGACCGCTGCCGTTCCGGACCGCCGCTGGACCCGCAGGTTATTTAAGTCATTAGGGGGGGGTTCGGGAGGGTGGGGGATTTAATTTAAAGGGTCGGGGGTGGGTTTTAGGGGGTTTTAGTGTGCCGGCTCACGATTCTAACGATTTATAACGATAAATCGTTAGAATCTCTATTGTATTGTGTTCCATAACGGTTTAAGACGATATTAAAATTATCGGACGATAATTTTAATCGTCCTAAAACGATTCACATCCCTAATGTGAGACGTACGAACAGAACAGTGGTCGCTTGTGAAGATCTGAGGACCGACGGAGAGAGGAAACTAACTCCAAGATGAGATTTGGGCAGTGTTAAGCTAGGTTGAGAGAACATTGCCCACATTGAATGTCAAAGTGGCCCCTAACCCCCTACACCAATACCTAACCCTCACCTCGGGTTACTAAGTAGGCCTACCATAGGGATACAAATACCTATCTAGGGAGAGGATACTATGGCTAGTCTCTCTCTCTCTCTCTCTCTCTCTCTTCCCCCCCCCCTCCCCGAGCTTTACATCTACTCAAACAGGCCTTTCAGGAGACATCGCAAAATGTGATACAACCTTACCGCCCGGTAACTCAAGCTATCGCACGGCTTAACGCTATTCAAAGAGGTGTAGTTAAAATCGGTGTTAAGTCTGTGTGATAGCATTTTGCATACTGTCATGCCCACTCCACGCCCCTAACTCCTCCTCTTTTCAAAATTTGCTTCGCACCATACAATATGGTGCTATCGCATGCGTTAATGATGTTTTCGCATGCGGTAAGGGCCTATCGCATGCGTTAATGGGGCTTTTCGCATGCGATAAGCCCTTAACCCATGCAAAAATGCCTTAACGCATTTTGATAAATGACCCCCATTGTTAGCTCCATGGATTTTGGATATGATAGGATATAAAAGCTTTAAATAAAATAAATAGATAAACTGCTGTACCTGTGGCTTGTCAGGAGAATCCATTCTGTGGTGGGTGTCAGATAAAGATGGTAGCTGTCAGGGTGCTGCTGATGCTGACACTATTGTGTGGTGTGCTCATGTTTTCTTGTGTTGCATCACCATTCCTATTCCTGTACCTTAATCACCAGTGTGTCATTCCAGTAAATTAGAGCATTGAACTGGAGGATGATACTTCTCTTTCATCTGTGAATCACACAGTATGGATAACATGTAAGTATCCTTTTTGATGAAGGGTTTGAGCCTATTTTGTAGTTGCTGCTGCTCATCTTTTTACTCAAACATTTCCTGATCTGGATGTATGAGTTGGGTCTGATAATTTACTCTTCATAGGTTCACTGACCTCTAGCAAAATTCTTAAGAATCTGTTTTCTTAGGTACGTATTAACATAGCTTGAAATGTTATCTCTATCCAGCTTCAACTACTGTTTGGATTTTAATGGTACTATTATTACTGTTATTTTTTATGTTTTTATTATTTTATGGATGTTTCTCTTGTGAGCCACTTAAAACCGGGGACTGGTGGGTTATACATTTTTTTATTAATTGAATATTTAAAGAAAGAAAATAGTCCATAAGGAGCTATACCTTTAGTGTCAGTCCCATTTCTTGCTGGAAACCCTTTAGCTTCTCCTCCAGGAAATGAATTATGGGGAAGATCTCACACAAATTGGTACTTGTAGAACTGAGATCCTCTGTGGCATCCTTGAAGGGCTTCAGGACTTTTACCATCTGACCTATCTGTAACCAATCATGATACCACAGGTAATCAGAAGATTATCCACACTTATGTCAGTTCCCAGCATCATATATTTGGAATTCTACCTGGTACCTACATCCTTTAAAAGCTGGGGCAGAGGTACTTCCACTACTTCCTGCTTCTCACAGAATGCTTCCCACACTTTATGCTCTGTTAAAAATGGCCTGCTACTTTCCTGCAACTATCAGTTCCTTCAAGAATGAGCTGCTACATTTCTTGGTCCCAGCTCCAGGGTATTCTATACTGCCAGGTGCAGTAAGTGTGCATAGCAATGGATCCACTCAGAGCCCCCATCTTCCACTGCCTTTTTTATTTTATAGTCAATTTATTTAACAAAAATACCAGGAACAACAGTCTTACCTTTCTGGCATGTATAACCAGGGATTAAAATTACAATAATAGAGTAAAGATATTTTTTTTGTTTCTGACCTGAGTTCTGGGGCTGTAAGAAAGCAATAAGGGGATGTAGCTAGCTTTCTTTCCTCTCTGGGTATGTGTCTGCCTGGGGAGAAGCTGATGTTGTGACTCAAAGTGGAAGAACCTGAAGCTGTGTGTCAAGATTCTCTAAGTGACAGGTTGTAGGGAATGAAAGAACAAACAAACAGTATCTTGTTATCAGTGCTGGCAGTAAAATAACTCCTCCAGTGGACTTAGAAGCCTTGGGGGAGATGGGGATAATCAGTTGTGAAGTTGGTTTTTTTTTCTGTTTTCTCATCCAGTTATAAGGAGTGGGCAGGACTGAAGTAAAATTACCTCAGCAGGAAGACCAAGACTGAAGATTCTGATTGTCAGCTTGCTATGTCAGTCCTGCCAAAGCTAAGGTTTATGGGAACTCCAATCTGAGAGATATGCTAATGACCAGCCCCCACGAGCAGAAGAGGGTTTGCACAAGGAGAGAGGGGACACAGTGAAAGAAGGGCAGACCGTTTCTTTTTTGCTCCTTTCATAGGGCCCCTTTGCTGTGTCTGAAAAGTTGAAATTCAGAGGGAATTGTTTGATAATACACTCAAAGTAGAGTGTGTGTGACTGAAAGGAAGGAATGAGATTGTGATGTAAAAATTTTGTTCTAATTAGAGCAACCTAGGTAAGAATAGTGGCAGCATAATAGTAACAGTCAGTTATTTATGTTTACAGCCAAGAAGCAGAGATTTTTATTGGCTTATTTCAGTTAGAATGTTATAGTCAGAAATTTATTGTGTATGAAAAATTGAGGTGTACACGTGATAAATTAACAGAAGGTGTACACCAATTGTTTCCAAAATAATCAACACCACAAAACCTAATGTTTTGTGAAATGGAGGTGTATAAACACTCTGTGTTAATATTCTTTATACTTGGTGACTGAAAAGTGTAAATAAACTTTTTCAGTTGACCATACTGTGAACCTTTGCTGCATAAATTGATGGAGACTGAGAATTAATGAGCTTTTGAAGTTCTTCAGTGCAAGTGTTTAGCTCAGATTCTAGTCTGAGAGTAATTGTGAAATTTAATTGACTATTCAGTCTTTCATATGAAACAAGACTAGATATTTCTGGGTCAGCTTTAATTCAAAACCTCTGAGAATAGTAATATATAGGGATATGCATTCGTTTTGGAAGAATTAGGCAATTTCAGTGAAATTGCCTAATTTGTCCTGTTTTGGGGAACCTGAAAAACAAATGGGATTTTTCCAAAATTTTGGAAAAATGTGTTTTCTGGATTAGTGCGCACTAACAGGAGTTAGTGCGTGCTAACTCCCGTTAGCGTGCACTAACCCAAAATTTCGGGTACCCTGAAGAAAAAAAACCCCGAACTGTGGGAAAAACAAAATTTCCTGCAGCGGGCCGAAAATGAAGCCTGAACCAAATGGTTCCGGTGATGCACATCTCTAATAATATATCAGAGGAGAGGAACTATAAACATATTTAAGCTATTTTTCACTTAAGAGCTCTAGGTGTGCCAGCATGTGTATGTAAAGATTTTTGAACAGCCTGAGCCAAATCACATGCCCTCTTTTAGTGAGTTTAGGGTGGGACTTGATTATCCTTTATTTTACACACCAAGTTAGAACACTTCAATAAGACATCAAAGACACCACATCTAGAAACATTATTTAAACACATCTTCGGAAGAGGAGCTCACGGATAGTATATTCAGGGAATACATGCTTTGATTTATTTAAAGATAGGCAGGACTTCAAACACCTGCACCAGGAAATGGAAAGAAGAGGAGAAGAGACAGACCACCTACAGTTATCTTCATTTAGCAAATGGAAAGAACACAGGGAGAGCTGCAGCGAGGAAAATAAGAACCGCTCCGGAAGGATTACAGGACAGCTAAGAGAAAGCAGATTTTACCTAGCCCACGTGGAGGAGACATTAAACAAACACTTAACCTTCGTGAACAGTGGTGGATTTTCACTCTAATGTCCGTAACACCTTTCGGTCTAAATGACTCAGTTGAATGGGCTTCGCTCATTTAGTTTCCTGGTCTAGCTAAATTGGTCTGATGTCATTTTCACCTGTTCCCGCCCGCAGCGGTAGGTATATAATTAGCAATTTAAAATGGCGGATCCTGCTGCCAAAATATCGCTGCAGCCAAGTAGCAGAAGAAGCGGGCAGTCTGGAAAATAGTAAGTTATGGCAACTAACAGCTTGCATTGCGTCTGTCTTGAACATGGGATATGTTAACTTTGCTTTATTACATTGCAGCACTGGCACACTGCGGCCCCTGAAGAAGGTTCCCCAGAAACACGAGCCGTGTCGGGCCAACACGCCAGTACTGAGTCCCTGACTGCAACAACAGCCAAACATGCTACGATAAGTGTTTATCCTTTCTACTGCCTATAATACTTAGTAACTGACAACACGTTGTCGGTACTCTGATCATCTAGTGAGACCTATGATTATAACTTTGTGACGGTGCACGCAGAGTCTATCACCGCATTACTGAACTATTGGCACCCTGGGACTAATTCACCAGTACCCTGCCATAGTATATATGAGGTCTCATTATCTAGCTAACCAACAGGCTACTGCAAATACTGATGGTATAATATGATGTTGTTTTGAATAATTGTCATAGATTACATCATACATTCAACAGTCTTTATCTATATTAGTAAAAAAAAAATGTAACCTGTACTAAATGATATACAACAGCACATCCCTAAAATTGTAACTATAATATTCTCCTGCCTAGAACTTGGAAGGATACCTTGATATATCATGTCATTACACAGCTTGGTGAGGCTAGGAGCTTACCACAAAAAGAAAGGTTTAAACACCTCTTGTGAGATAAAATCTAGGCCCAGTGCACCCCCGTGTTAAGCAAATGAATGTAGTTTAACATGTCTGACTCCAAAACCCAATATAAGCCACTTGATGGGGTTATCAATTTGGAATATAGAATCAGCATGTATATCATAGAAAGCCTCAGGATAAAATGTTACCCACTCTTCCACTGGAATATATAGCTCCAGGCCAGTTTCTGAATTCTTTGTTCTTCTGGCAACAACATACCATGATGTTTTGTTGTCACCCGGGGAAGCAGCATCAAGTAACTCATTCCAGCAAAATAGGAACAGTTCAAAGATCTGTTTTTAACATGGGCCATTATCAGTGGGATAAGGCCATCTGGTAATGTTTACAATGCAGTGCTAGTTTAAAAATGTTGCATTCGTGCTTTAAAGAGAAACGTGCATAAATTGTTCATTGCCTTTCTGCTACTGGGTCTCATTTTTGCACGAGGAAAACACCTTATTGACTACAGTGTGACACTTAAATAGCAAAAAACGTCTCGTACCATAAATGATTGAATAGTCAATCAGTTAAACATTTTCCCTGTTTTTAATGAGCATAATTGATCATTTTAATAGAAAAGATTTCCATGCTTCTATTGTGCCGCTTGAAGGGAAAATCATACGCTCATAGCAGTTGCTGAACCAGAATTGGCAGCTTGAACAAAATGTATTCTCACTGTTAAGTTTGTTATCTTCCCATTAACAATTCACTCCTGATATATATATATGAAGAGTACGCATTACTTCATGGTCTTGCAATAAGTGCGTTGATACTTGATTTATATTGCAAAGCAACGGTGCATGTTTTAAGATTTTTGCTAAACTAGAATATCAGAAAAGGAAACAAACTGTGGAGCTGCAATCATAAAATCAGTCTTGAATGGAAAATGTATGTTTCACACAGAGGTACCATTTCAGTTTCGAAATAAAATTACTATCACAATGCCATAAGATCTTTAGTTGTATCTATATCAGAGAAAATTTGAAATGTAATATAGCATTTTTAGTTAAATGCTTCAAGGGAGATGAAGATATAAAGATAATGGAGAATCGGTTCTATTACTAATTTGTGTATGAATTGCTGCTGTCTCTGTACTGTTGTAACTCTAATTGTTAAATACAAAGTTTAAAAAAAAACCAACAAATTTTGTAATGATTCAAAATAAAAAAAAAATCACTTTTGAGTACAGCTATGGTCCATTTCACTTTTATAAGTTAAAATATTTTTCTTAGTCCAATAATGTCTTTATTAATTTGCTGCCAAAAGTTCCTTTGTGATATGAATTCCTAATGGGAAAAATGTGACTGACATGCGATTATAATGGCCAAAATGTGAGAGCATTATTATTCCTTGAGCGCCATTTTTTTAGTTCAAAGGGTAATATTTTCACTGAAACCTGAGAAGGTTCATACTAAGAACCCCTGTGACCAAGCAAATATTGCAGGAGCAGGGGCACAACTTAGGAAGCCCTCTTTGGATTGGGGTGGGGGGGGGGGGAGAGAGGTTGGCAGGAGGGAGGAAGAGGTGGGTGAGGAGGGAGGAGAGGGGGGTTGTTTGCAGTTAAGTGGCCACATGGGGCAGGGGTTAGGAGAGGCAGAGGAAGGAAGGGTGGGGGAGGGGCTAGGACAGTGAGCGGGTTGGTAGGTAGGCTATATAAGGGGAGGGAGGGGCTGGAATAAACCCTTTTCACTCCTGCAGGCCAGCCCAGGAAGCTCCCCGCCTGCCCTCCCCTTGTAGGACAGGATCAGACTGAGGGTTAGAGGAGTTTGTTGCAGCATCAGCGGGGAGATAAACAGTTTGCATGGGCAAGCGCCCAGAGAAATTAAAGGTAGCGGCTACAATGTATGGTGAATGCCCACAGCCGCCTAGTGAGCCTGCTACCAGCGGAGCAATGTGAGACAAGCCCAATGGACACTATCTGCTTCGACGGTGGATGGGGCAGGATGGTAGCCATGATAGTGCTTGAGGCTCTTGTCTCTCACGGAACAAGGATGCTTGATCCACAAGATTATAAAACAGAAATTTAGTGCACTAGCTTTTAAGGCTTGAGGGTGAACTCACTGACAGACAGCAATCTGAGGTGGGGCTAAGGCACAGAGCATTGGTCACCCTTGGATCTCCTTTTCTTGCTGATTCAAGTTATCGATAACAGCTAAAATTAATTGGTTATTTTAGTTCTGTTTTGTTAGTTTTACGCATGTTTGCCATAAGTGATAAAATTAATGTATGCTGGGCTGTGGCCATATCTTTCCACATAAAGAAGTTTCTTTCAACATTTGTCTGCATGCACTTTTCTTTATTAATTGATTAATGTGCTGGTTATGTTGGTGGGGATTGGTAAGACAAATGACGGCCTCTCTGTCAGCACATCATGGGGGGTTTATGTAATAAAACTCATGAAAAGCAAATTTTAGCATAGGTTCTCAAAAATAGTTCATGGGCACATTAAAAATCAAATTAATGAGTGACACAAAAAGATTTAGCATACTCACATTTAAAAAATGTCAGAAATAACATGCCCATGCTATTACTGTGCAGAGAAACCCAAAATACAGTGGCTAAATAGCATGAACATATTGTCTATCAAGGGCAAGGTAATAGGATGAGTAGACTAAAATGAGCATACTCGGTTCTCTTTTCTTTGACTTCTCTTGCTGACTTTCAAAGGGTATATGAGTAAGCCTGGCATATCAGGTTTGCTTGTCAGTGAAGAGAGAAGAAATGGGAGACCAACTAAACTCCAGGTGAGGTCAAAGGAGAGCAGAGAATTCCAGGAGAGCAGAAAACGAATGTGTGCAAGTTTAGAACCCTCTGTTTTCAGTGTCACTAAGGATCTTCAGAGAACAGTGTTAGAGGATATGGGTGGGGGCAAAAGGTAGCATGTAAGGGGGAGACCCAGGGCAGGAATATGGATATACTGGCATCAGATAATTCCCCCATCTACAGCCAGCCTGTAGTGTAGGCACCTTAAAGACTGCACCAATAGTCTGCTACTGCCTCAAAGCTCACATCAATTAGTTCTAAACTCAATCCAAAACAATTGGTCAGCTGAGAAAAGGTTTTTCAGCTTCAGATTGCTCTTGAGCCTTTAGCTACATTAACAGTGTTAATGTCAACAAAAACTTGATAACTTATTGTTATGTAGAGAAGGTAGATTTATTTTTGAAGTAATCAAGTATGTGTCAGTGTGGTATTCTCTCCCTCTCCTGCATGTCTCCCCTGTTCTGTTGGTGCTTTGAAGAAGTTTTATTTAAATATTTGGTGGGGATAGAGGTGGGAAAGACTGAGAGGGCCCACTGGCCAGTGACTTGCCCCTGGAAGGACCCTCCACTGGACAAAGGCCCCTTGCTTTTGTGACAAACCAGAGGATGGGACTGGACAACCCCCCCCCCTCAATAAAACATATTGTTATGGACAATCATTTAAATGATAGCAATGACCTGGGAAATCATGCCGATACCTTGGATCATGTCAGTTTCCACATCAGTATGAATTCTCATTGTCTTTACATAATGAGATGTGGAGCAATGTTTGAAGAGTCTTTGTGATGTGTCACTGTTTGTTTGTTTGTTTGAGAGAACATATTTGTGATATGAATATATGTATGCATATACAAATTTGTACAAAACTATAGCTAATGCACATTTTTATTTTGGCAAAGATAAGTGTATACAAGTGTATTTATCTCCAAAGACCTATAGGTACATTTGTACAGGGTCATCTCCAGTCTGAGACCTTCCAGTTAGCTGAACCATCTCAAGATCATGCTCAGTTTAGCCTAATCACTCCATTTAACGTCTCCTTGATAAGTAACATGCTCGCTTTAGTAAGTTGACACTAGTCCAAAGTATTAATGTAAACTCTCACCTGACCTTACAAATTACACCCAAAAGTTAAAAATAATCAAAAATTAAAAAAAAAAAAAATTAAATCGGCCCGCGGCTCGTGGGTTGAAAACCGGATGCTCAATTTTGCTGGCGTCTGGTTACCAAACCCGTGGCTGTCAGCGGGTTTGAGAATCGACGCTGGCAAAATTAAGCATCGGCTGTCAAACCCACTGACAGCCGCCGCTCCTGTCCAAAAAGAGGTGCTAGGGACGCGCTAGTGTCCCTAGCACCTCTTTTTACCGCGGGACCTAATTTGAATAATTTTATTTACTGAATCGCGCGCACAGGAGAGTGGGCGCTCGCCCACTCTCCCGCTATTTTTACTGTATCGGCCTATACGTAAGGACTTATTTTGTTAAGTGGTGGAGGCTGACTATCTGGGTACATTTTCTAGCTGCCTCCACTTATCTGGGTAAGTACTCCGTAGGCTAAATACTTATCCAGCTAAATGGTGGGTGGGAAATGGGCTTTATGAGGAGGATGATCTTTCCAGTTAACATAGCTGGATAAGTAGCAGTATTCAAACATATCCAGATATGTTAATCGGAATAGTTAGACCTGCTCAATAACTGGTCTAAACTTAGCCAGATATGACTAATCCAGCCAGATATGACATCCAGATATGACTTATCCGGCTAACTTACTTAAATGGCTATTTTGGATATCAAGCCATCAGTTCATGAGCAGAGCATTCGTTGAATCACGTGAAGATGAGCATATGATAATATTTAGCATTAATTTGGAACCTCCATATTTGCATATGATATTCCTTCATTTGTGGGCATGCACTTGTGAAGTGCTGTGTGTTCAAGCTAATGTCTTCTAGGAATCCTATAATATGCAGGATAAGACTTTCCTGACTAGCTCACTATTTTTAGCATGTAGAAAAGGACCTTAACGTGCATGCCACAATTTATTGAATAGATACCTATTTTATTGCATCTCAAATGGATACAAATTTTATTCTGAAGTACTTCAGCTAAGATACTTTTAGTGAAAGTGAATGTCGTGTCAGACAGTTTTAAAACATATCAGTAGTGTAAGACTTAGCTAACTGCCAGAAAAATCTCAACAGTAGCAGCTAAGACGGTAACTTTTCAACAGGTGCACAGGCAGGGCCATGGCCATTTTATAACATACGCATGTATATGCTTCTATGTTATAAAATAGCCTGACCACGTGCACATTTGTGCACAATTTTAAGTGGATGTGCGTCTATGCACGAAAACACAGCTTCTACCGCAAAGGTGGGGGGATTTTAAAAGACACGTGGGTCAACGCTTTTACCAGTTTTAACTGTTCATTCCCAGTTCGCCCAGATAAGGAATAGGACTTCCAAACTCCCCTAGTTTAATAGCCTCCCTTCCTCCCTGTTAGCCCGATCCTTAAAACCCCGCCAAACTGTCTGTTTAGCTTTATTGTATAACTTACACGTCATCCATTGTAAAATTACGTGGTAGGGGACCTTGGCGGGTGCCTGTACACGTAAGTATTTAAGTGCTAATTTCAATTTAAAATTCAGGAATGCCGATGACCCACCCAGAGCATGCCCACACCCCTCCCCCCTTTTTTAACTTTGCATTTGTGCACGTAGCAGAAAGTACATGGGTATCCAGGCTGCATTTAAAATCTGCTCAATGTGCGCCGGCCTGACATATTCGAGAAATTGATGCACATGTCAGTCTTTTAAAATTCACCTTTAAGTGTTCAGGATCAGGAAAGAAAGAAGGCTTATACCCTGAATAGATTTTCTCCTGCTAAGAGTTGGACAAAGTTCGGATGGCCTCCTCTTTTCCTATGAAACTCCCTTATTTTCTATGGGAGGAAAAATATATATTTTAATTTTTTTTAAATTATTTTGTTCATAATAATCTGATTGAGCAATAGTGACAGGTAAGATACTAAAAAAAGAAAGTTTCAATAAACATTTGTAAGTCTGCCCTTGCTCTGCAACCTTTCAGGCCCACTTGCCATGCTCAATGCCACTTGGGCTTTTCTGTCCTACCTTGCGGCCTTCGGGCCTTCTAGGTTCGCCTAGCCAGTCTTGTGACCTATTTGAACTTTCTTGTTTCCTGTTGCCTGTTCTGGCCTGTCCTTATCCAGTCCTTGCTTAGTCCTGTTCTTGTCCAGTCCTTGTCTAGTCCTGTCCTTGTCCAGTCCTTATCTAGTCCTGTCCTTGTCTTGCCCTACCCAGTCAATCCCTTGTATTCTATACCAGGCCTTGCCCTTACCTCTGACTGTATCCACTCCCAACCTGAGCTTGGTTCCAGCTACCAGCCTATACTATGTTTTGGCTCCCAGCTTGTAATGTGTTTCATCACTAGCCATGCTTCTGGATAAGCCTACTGGCCACCAGAACCCAAGAGCAGAAGACCCAGTCTGACCTTGCCCCTGCGTCTATCCCTATTCCTGCTAGGGGAAATTCCAGCCCATCCTGCCTGCCCCGTGACAATTCTACAATTGTACTGTGGATCATAATACCTTGAATATACAATTGAAGGAACCTGGTTTCAAAAACTCAATGTTGAATTGGTTCACCTTACTTCTGCAGGGTAGGATTCAGAAGATATAGGTTGGGAAGAAGCTATTAAGAACTTGGGAGCTATAGTATGGAGTTCTCCAGGGCTCAATTCTCTACCCTCTTATATTTAATATAAATACAGGTAACCTTTAGGTCAACTCATTCAGTAGGCAGGCCTCAAATATATGATGTACTTTGATGATATCCAGATATATTGTGATTTGTGCCCCAAATACTATGATAATATTCAGAAATTCAAGACTGGATTACCTTTAATAACTGAGACTTAACTCTACAAAAACTGAGTTACTTTGGTGAAAGCCATCTATTGAGGTCCTTCTTTCTCAAATCTTGAGAAATGATGACATGCTCCCACTAAGTAAGGAAACATAGATTATTGGAGTTACTTTCAGTGAGCAACTGTCAATGTAATTCTATATCAAGTCTTTCTTTTTTAACTTCCACAACATTCATAACTATATCCCTTGTTAGATAAGGAGTATTTGGCTTAAATAATTGTTGCCTGTAATTCTTTATATGCTGGAATGAAAATGTCAATTAAACAAATTTCAATTGTTTCAAAATACTGCTATCCATCTCCTTTTAGGTTTATGAATGAGAGACTTACTCAGGAATTAAAAGACCTTCACTGCCTTCCCATTTTTTATAAATCTAGTTTCAAAACCTTGATTATGGTCTTCTGAACATAAAGAGATTCTGATCCAGACTACTATAAGAGTTAGGGCCTGTGGAGGTAGGAAAAAAAGAGGTGCAATTACTGTGGCTGAAAGCAGCAGAAGCAACACTGGCCTGCCTGGCTACAAGAAAGGAGCAGGACAGCATTGCCCTGTGCTTCAGGAGAAAAGAAGAGGAGTCTGATTGGCTGTGTGGGCTGAAAGTGGAGGCTGCTGCCTCTTGTGTGTTTCAAAAGGGGAGAAGAGTGAGTGTGTGTGAGTGAGCATGTGTGTGTTAGAGAGTGTGTATGTATGAGAGAGAGTGGACTGAGATTGTGTGCAGACTCTCTCTCCCCACTAATTTAGGACAGTCTCAAAGTGACTGGAAATCAAACGTTCCCGGGTATAGAGAGCAAGGAATATTTTTATCTTTATTAGTTTTAATTATTATTATTCTTTCATTTTATTTGAAGTGTCTTCTGTTTTGAAAAATTGTATTGTTTTTGGGAAATATTTTTTTTAGAAACTTTATGAGTAATTACAGAATGTTATTCTATTCATCAGCTGTTTTGAAATATTTACCCTTTTTTTTTTTTATTTATAGTTTATTAGAGTTTTTACAAATTATAAAATATGCAAAAAATCAAAGAAATACAGTTACATATCATGAAATTAAATCAAGAGAACAATATTGCAGGTATCAATCATTCTATTTGGCACTGTAATAGTCCTCTAATTGGGAGGGCATAATCATAATACATAAAACATATTTAGGAAAATAGTAATTCAAAAATTACCATAAACTGGATATATCTATTTTTCCAACTACTTATATCTCAGCCAGTTTCTTTATCAATCAAGAAAGTCTCCAGGTGTGTCAGGTCCTGGAAAATAAATTTATTCTTTTGGTATACTATAAGGCATTTACAGGGGAACCTCAAAAAGTAAGTTGCCCCTAGGGACAATACTCTGGGTCTTCTTTTACTTATCTGGCTGAGCTATCTTGTAGTCAGTGGGCCCTTTTTTTTCCAGCACTTCATAGAGTCCCTGTCAAGAGGTCAACCACTTGCTTTCTGATGATGGCAGGAGGACAAGGACCCGGTCCCCTGGTTAGAATACTCACTGGACCGTGGGGCGATTATAAGCTCAAGCTTGAGAATTCTGAGCCTTTTCCAGACACAAGTGAGATGTCTCGCCAGCCTTCTTTAGGCAATCTTGTACTCTGAGCACATAGTCCACTATTTTCTGCCCTGGATTCACTTCCTCTTCCCAGGTCTCAAAAGCTATATCCAGAATTCCTTTCGGTCTTCTTCCGTATAGTAATTCAAATGGGGAGAACCCCACTGGGTATGTGGTACTTTGTGGATTGTGAACAGCATGTAGGGTAGAGTATGTCCCAGTTCTTTCCATCTTCATTCACAAGCTTTCTTAACATCTGTTTGAGCATCTGATTGAAGCGCTCAACCAGGAAATCTGTCTGTGAGTGATACACTGAAGTCCGGAGAATATTTACTGAGAGCAAGGTGCAGAGTGGTTTTATGACCTTGGAGATGAAAGGGGTACCCTGATCCTTCAGGATCTCCTTGGGTAGCCCACGTTTGAGAAAACCTCCATTAGGGTGATTGCCATCATTGGGATCTTTATATTTCGTAAGGACACTGCCTCCGGATACCTGGTGGCTTAGTCCAGAATGACGAAGATGTATTTTTTTCCTTGGGTCGTTCTCTCTAGTGGTCCCACAAGATCCATTCCCACCCTTTCAAAGGGGGATCTCCATGATAGGCATTGGTACGAGAGATGCCACTTGTACCCTGGTAGGATTTGTGAGTTGGCAGGTAGGGCAGGATTGACAACACCACTAGAATTGTTTATGAAGGCCTGGACAATAGAATTGTGCCTGCAGATTTTCCTGGATCTTTTTCTCTCCCAGGTGACCCCCCAGAAGATGAATGTGAGTTAATTGCATGACCTGTTTGGGAACCAGGAGTAGGGAACTCCAACTCTTCAGAGTCATGACTGGACAAAATTGTTGTAGGCTGAGTTAAAAGAGACTTGAAATTTGGATAGTCCCGTCCAATAATCAATTACTGGGTAATCAATTACTGGGTATGAGAGCCAAGGGAGTACCCCACCATTTCTTGACTGGCTGGGGTCTTCAGGCATACCCGTCTGGTAGGGTATTGTCAATGCTCCCCGTGGATTTGCTTCATCAGGTCCCTCCGTACAAGCATTTTCACCCTCCCGGAGTTGAGAGTGCATTTGTTGGGACCCCATCCAACTCAAATGGGATCACAAACCTAGAAACTCTCTGGCTATAAACATCTACAAAGTTACAACAGTTTGGAGTTACCACATTAATGTCTATCTCCTCATCTTCCCCGCGGGGACCATCTCTTACAAAATGGCCTCTTTCACCATAACTGAAGCATGGCAGTCTGAATACGGATTGCAGGTGGGGTTTCTCTCGAGGACATGGTGGTTTGAACATGGTTGGGTCTGATGATACACCTCTGCCACTTCTAGGGCCTTTTCAACCATGAGGCCTGGGTGCAGGCAAACCCACTGCCTCATGGGTGGGTTGAGGCTGTCCTAGAACTGTTCCAGCAATACCGCATAGGCTATCTCTACTCTGGTTTTCTCTTCCGGGCATAGCCACTTCCAGGCGGTATCTTTAAGCCAGTGGAACAGGTTCCTATGGTTCTCTCCCACCTGTAGAACTCCATATCAAAATCACTGTTGGTATGCCTCTGGAGTGAGCCCCGCTCATCCTAGAATCACTGCCTTGACTTCTGGGTAAGTGGCTGTCCCATCCAGAATAGCTGTTTAATAGGCATCTTGACTCAGTCTGGTAAAAGAATTCCCCAAATATGTAGTCCACTAGTCTTCTGGCCACCCTGCCAGTCTTGCAGTATGCTCAAACATTTTCTTAAATATTAGGGATGTGAATCGTTTTTGAACGATTAAAATTATTGTCAGATAATTTTAAAATCGTCCTAAATCATTAGAGTGCACGATACAATACAAATGCCCCCGATTTATCATCAGGGGCATTTGTATTGTAACCCACCCTGACCCTTTAAAACCAATTCCTTACCCTCCACCACCCTCCTGAACCCCCCCAAAATGTTAAATTACCTGGTGGTCCAGTGGGGGGGGTCCCGGCGCGATCTCCCGCTCTCGAGCCATCGGCGCCATTTTGGCTGCCACTAATTAAAATAGCATATTCCCCCCCCCCCCCCCCCCAGCCGAATCTGATCATTAAGATGATCTGGCACATGATTCACATCTCTATTAAATATTCTGGGTCTTTGCCTAGGGTCATTTGAGGCGTGACAGTATCACTGGAGGTGAATGAATCATTTCTGTTTGCATCTCTTGGGCTATCTGCATTAGGGCTGTTTGCTGCTGTGTCACTTGCTCTTGCAATGCCTCTTGCTGGTTAATTTGTGTTTGCAAAGCATTTTGCAACTGCTGTTGGCCGGTTGCCAGGATTTGGATCACCAGCTCTATGTTTCTTGCTAATAAAGCTACCTTAAGATTACGCACCTCTCCACGGATAGGAGAGCAGGGAAAAAAAAATTAAAAACCTGCTGGCCTGTCTGGCCCTTACTTACTCCTTAACCCCTCACTATACAGGTGGGGATAGTCCCCTTGGCCTGTTGCACAAGATGGGGATTAACTGAGAGGCCCCAGGAACAGAAGAAAAAAAACTCTACAAGGGTTTTTTTTTCTTCTTGCTGAAACTGTGGGGTTTTGCCTGTGCTTCTCACTTGAGCAAGGGATCCCACTCTGCCACCATATGTGGTAGCTTGAGCGGTCAGTGGAAATCACAATTAGACTCTGACTGAGCTTCAGTGCTCTTTATTTACAGTGGTATTAAATTCAAACCAAATAGAAACAAACAAAAATGAAAAGAAACACTTCAGCAGTTCACCACCTTCAAAACACCAGCAAAACACTTCAGCAGTTCCCCTGTTAACTCAGGTACTTCACAGTCTTTACTCAGAGAAAATCTTCACACAGAGAAAAGTCTTTAATCAACCTTTAGACGTAAGTGGTCTTAGCATATGCTGGTGCTCCATCAGCTCCCCAGGACCCCTCTAACCCTTCCAGGGCCTGAGGTTTTAACCTCTGCAGAGGGGCTCTTCCCTTTACCCAGGATTCCCTGCAGCTCATACTGTCCCTCTTAAGATAGACTTAAGAGGGACAGTATGGAATAGTTGTGCTCTGTCTTTTAAGGTAAACTGAGAGAGTTTCCTCATATGTACTTTGAATGTCCTCTCTCATGTAAAATCTATTATAAATAAATAATTTTTAATTGTATGTGGTGGGGACGCAAGGCAGTAAGATTCATCTAGGGCACCTATATCCTTGCACCAGCACAATACATAGACCTTTACCATTCACCCATCTTCCATTTCCCCAGGGGACAAATGCTGGGGAAGGATGGGAAGCAGTTGGTATGGGTCCTGGGAGTGTGGAAGAGTTACCAGATTTCTAGAAATATTATCACTGACAGAAGCAATACTCTGCCATTCCTCTGAGAAATCTGGCCCCTATCCCCCCTTCCCCTGTATTTCAACCTCCTTAACCTACTCAATGTTTTGACCTAAGGTGCACCTATGGGGGGGGGGGGGGGGGTGTCATCTTAACCCTCGCTTCAGATAGCTGATTCCCTTGAGCCACCCTGCTGCCCCAGCACTACAGGCTGGTCATAAAGGAAGAATGCTCAGATAGCATTTCCTTCCCGTCAAATTCCCTGCAGGTTTCACTGGGGTAGATCTGATATGACTGGGTCAAGCAGCCCATATGAGCCCAGTGCTTCTCTTCCTTCCATGCTGTCCAGACTGGATGTCATCTGAAGGTATGATTGGTGAAAGTGATATGTGTGGCACAGGCTCATGGATGAAGCCCTCACTTGCCTGCTATCAGTGTCAGTTATGGGGGTCCATCCACATGTGTCCTGTGCATCCTGGAGTTTGGGTATTTACAGTCATTGTACCTAGAAGGGGTACAGAGGCTGTAGTGTTGGAGTAAATGCATCCCCTTTGCTTCTTGCAGAAAAGTGAGGCTCCTCTTCTGCAAAAACATTACTAGCTACGCCTCTGCCCTGCAATCTATATGTGGCCTACCAAGTCCCCTGCCTTTTTAAATATCTAGGGCGAGTGATGGATTTAGAATTTTGGCAAACTTAGGCACTGTTGTTGCTCTCGCCCCCTATCATCACTCTCCTCCCTCCCTCCAAGGTTGGACAACACTAGGCAAAAGATCTAAAGCACAATCTCCTCCCCCCCCCCCCCTAGTTTCCTGTGGCAGCTCTGGAGTAGATCCTGTGGCAAAAATGTAAACATTCTGAGGTAAATTGGAAACAACTTTCTTCTTTTATATTACATTATGAACCTAAAATAGTTTTACTCTATATTTATTTGTATAATTTAAATTATTTTTATGGGAAGGCAACAAATCTTCAGCTAGCCTACAGCCCCTCCCGCCAAGATTTCTGCTGCCCTAGGCACAGGCCTAGTATGCCTATTGACAAATCCAGGCCTGTCTATGACCAGTTTGCCATCACCTCTCCCAAAACGTCCTACAACTGCGAATCCTTCAGATCATCTTAAAGTTCCTTTACCTGCTAGGCATGTAATTTATATCCTCCATAGAAAGGTTGGGGGTCTGTAGAAAAACCCTACAAAAGAGCATTACAGGAATCTAGCTGTGTGCATTTACTTTGTGTGCTTGTAATATGTAGTAGGTGACTCAGCTCACCCCTGCTCTGATATATGGTATATAGGGAGGGAGGCATTGACATCCATACCCATTCTATCAACAAGGTATTTCTCCAGTATGTGAAATGAATGAAACAGGCTTGGCCACCTCTCATCATTTTATGAAGGGCATGGATCTTAGCTGCCTTTTCTAGGAGGCCCTAATTAATGTTCTGACAGGGACATTTCACTTATGCTATTGACCTGGGAATGGGGAGGAGACACTTCAATACTACTGACATCTGATTTCTTTCCAAATACACTCCTTCACTGCCATGGATTTTATTGTAATGTCCAGTGCTTTTCCTAGCGACATAGGCACTCACACTTAGGGCCGATGCATTAAAATTTTCAGAAAGCGGGCGCTGACCTTTCATGCAATAAACTAATTCGGGGGATCAAGTTAGAAAGGAGGCACTAGGGTCGCTAGCACGACCTTAGCGCCTCCTTGCTAATGTGACTCCGTGGTTACCGGCAGTCTTCCAGTTATGAACACCGATGCCGATAAACTCGGCATCGGTTTTCATAACTGCTATCAGCCGGTTATGAAAAGTGACACTGACTTTATCGGCGTCGGTTTTCATTACTGCAGCTGGCCGCTTATGAAAACCAACGCCGAGCATATCGGCGTCGATCTTCAAAGCAGCTGGCAGATTTATTTTTCTTTTTTTTTTACTTTAAAAAAAGTACAGAAAAGCAGTTTTCTCTGCTTTTCTGTACTTTTTTTTCAGTATGCTCAGCTATTAACGCCTGAGACGCACATTTATTTTTTTGCATTTGGAGTGAATGAGTTAGTGCTCATCACGTGCATTAAATAGGCACTAATCCCCCTATTGCATTAGGGGGTGGATTAGCGCCTATTTAACCCGCATCCGACAGCAGGTTAAACAGTGCGCCTGGCTGAGCGCACTGTATTCCATTGGCCCCTTAGTCTGGGCCCAAGATTCACATAAGTGGAGTGGAGGATGAACTTAAGTGGAGTGGGGGAATTCACATAAGTGGATTGGGGGGATGAACAAATCAAACATATATACCCTTTCTCCCTTACACTAACATAAGAACATAAGTACATAAGAACATGCCATTCTGGGTCAGACCAAGGGTCCATCAAGCCCAGCATCCTGTCTCCAACAGTGGCCAATCCAGGCCATAAGAACCTGACAAGTTCCCAAAAAACTAAGTCTATCCCATGTTATCGCTGCTAGTAATAGCAGTGGCTATTTTCTAAGTCAACTTAATTAATAGCAGATAATGGACTTCTCTTCCAAGAACATACCCAGCTACACTAACTGCACTAACCACATCACCTGGCAACAAATTCCAGAGTTTAATTGTGCATTGAGTGAAAAGAACTTTCTCCGATTAGTTTTAAATGTGCCACATGCTAACTTCATGGAGTTCTCCCTAGTCCTTCTATTATCCGAAACAGTAAATAACTGATTCACATTTACCCATTCTAGACCTCTCATGATTTTAAAGACCTCTATCATATCCCCCCTCAGCCGTCTCTTCTCCAAGCTGAAAAGTCCTAACCTCTTTAGTCTTTCCTCATAGGGGATCTGTTCCATTCTCCTTTATCATTTAGGTCGCCCTTCTCTGTGCCTTCTCCATTCTTCAAGGTGCGGTCTTACCATGGAGCGATACAGAGGCATTATGACATTTTCCGTTTTATTCACCATTCCCTTTCTAATAATTCCCAAAATTCTTTTTGCTTTTTTGACTGCCGCAGCACACTGAACCGATGATTTCAATGTGTTATCCACTATGACGCATAGATCTCTTTCTTGGATAGTAGAGCCTAATTTGGAACCTAACATTGTGTAATTATTAGGGATGTGAATCGTGTCCTCGATCGTCTTAACGATCGATTTCGGCTGGGAGGGGGAGGGAATCATATTGTTGCCGTTTGGGGGGGTAAAATATCGTGAAAAATCGTGAAAAATCGAAAAATCTAAAAATCGCAAAACCGGCACATTAAAACCCCCTAAAACCCACCCCCGACCCTTTAAATTAAATCCCCCACCCTCCCGAACCCCCCCCCAAATGACTTAAATAACCTGCGGGTCCAGCGGCGGTCCGGAACGGCAGCGGTCCGGAACGGGCTCCTGCTCCTGAATCTTGTTGTCTTCAGCCGGCGCCATTTTCCAAAATGGCGCCGAAAAATGGCGGCGGCCATAGACGAACACGATTGGACGGCAGGAGGTCCTTCCGGACCCCCGCTGGACTTTTGGCAAGTCTCGTGGGGGTCAGGAGGCCCCCCACAACAAGATTCAGGAGCAGGAGCCCGTTCCGGACCGCTGCCGTTCCAGACCGCCGCTGGACCCGCAGGTTATTTAAGTCATTGGGGGGGGGGGGTTCGGGAGGGTGGGGGATTTAATTTAAAGGGTCGGAGGTGGGTTTTAGGGGGTTTTAGTGTGCCGGCTCACGATTCTAACGATTTATAACGATAAATCGTTAGAATCTCTATTGTATTGTGTTCCATAACGGTTTAAGACGATATTAAAATTATCGGACGATAATTTTAATCGTCCTAAAACGATTCACATCCCTAGTAATTATAGCATGGGTTATTTTTCCCTATATGCATCACCTTGCACTTATCCACATTAAATTTCATCTGCCATTTGGATGCCAATTTTCCAGTCTCACAAGGTCTTTCTGCAATTTATCACAATCCGCTTGTGATTTAACTACTCTGAACAATTTTGATTTATCTGCAAATTTGATTACCTCACTCGTCGTATTCCTTTCCAGATCATTTATAAATGTATTGAAAAGTACGGGTCCCAATACAGATCCCTGAGATACTCCACTGCCCACTCCCTTCCACTGAGAAAATTGTCCAGTCCATTTAATCCTAACATTCCCAACAATCATCCTCTTTCCTCCATCCTACCTCTGAGACTTCCTTTGATCTTCCTTGGGTGGAATGATTCAGCCATGAAAACAACATCCTTGGGCTTCTGCCTCTGTCTCCTTGCTGCATAGGTGCATCTTCCTATGATTGAGGGAGACAGCTGTGATACTTCTGCAAAGGAGTGATCCAGGGCCTAGCAAGCCTAATCTTTTTTTTTTATGATTGTGCTGACAGTGCAGCAGAGAAGGAGGACAGAATGTCCATCCAATCAGCTGGGAATGAGCAGCTATGGGAGAAAGGGTACTGTGGCAGTTAGCCCTGGCAACAATCAGCTAAAAAAAAAAAGGCATTAGCTCTTTCATGCCAGCCAGAAAGCTGCAACAATTCTTAGGTCAACTGTTCCGAACTGTGGCAGCAATGATTGGACTCTGCTGGGAATGAATTGTGCCGTGGAAGGCAGAGGGGAAGAAGAAAAAAATCCCTGTATCCAGATCCCTTGGCTAATGCATCTGTTTCTGCTGGGCAAAAATTTGTCAGTACTTGGCATGTACTAGATATTGTTGCTCATAATTACACAGTTGATCTAATTGTTAATCATGAGCTATAAAGGGTAGTAAGCAAACAGGTGAGTCAGGCAGGATTAGGAGTCCACTGTCTAAGTCAATCCATCCTCTCAATGTGTTCCTGGCTGCTGAGACAGGTAGACCCTATGTATTATGAGGGATCAAGGTAAAACAACATCTAATCCTCACCCCTTTGGAATGTAGTGGCTCTCCTGCTTACATTGACTAAGATAGCAATTATGTGGAAAGGGGTTTCTGTTGTTGCTAATAGAGTCAATGAGTATCTCAGAGTGAAGGCTAGAAAATAAATTATCCTTCCTGCTGAATCTCCTGAAAGGAAATAAGACTAGAGATGTGAATCGTGTGCCCGATCGTCTTAACGATCGGGTTCGGCTAGAGGGGGGGAAAAATCTGATCGTGGCTGATGTGGGTGATGTGAATCGGAATTGGTTCCGATTCACATCGTTATTTTTTTTATAATGAGGCCCGACCCTTTAAAATTAACCCCTTACCTTCCCCCACCCTCCCGAACCCCCCCCCCCCAAAACTTTTTACGATTACCTGGTGGTCCAGTGGGGGCGCGGGGACCGATCTCCCGCTCTCGGGCCATCGGCGCTATTTTGGCTGCCATTCAAAAATGGCGCTGATGGCCCGATAAAAAAAACCCCACCCGACCCTTTAAAAACGACCCCTTAGCTTTCCCCACCCTCCCGATTCCCCCAAAACATACCTGGTGGTCTAGTGGTGGTCCCGGGAGCGATCTCTCGTTCTCAGGCCGTCGGCTGCCACTCATAAAGATGGCGCCGATGGCCCTTTGCCCTTACCATATGACAGGGTATCCGTGCCATTGGCCGGCTCCTGTCACATGGTAGGAGCACTGGATGGCCGGCGCCATCTTTAAAGATGGCGGCGGCCATCTTTAAAGATTGTGGCGGCCATCTTTACGAAGGCGGTGGCTATCTTTAAAGGTGGCACCATCCAGCCAGTGCTCCTACCATGTGACAGGGGCCAGCCAATGGCACGGATACCCTGTCATATGGTAAGGGCAAAGGGCCATCGGTGCCATCTTTATGAGTGGCAGCCGACGGCCTGAGAACGGGAGATCGCTCCCGGGACCACCTCTAGACCACCAGGTATGTTTTGGGGGAATCTGGAGGGTGGGGGATGCTAAGGGGTCGTTTTTAAAGGGTCGGGTGGGTTTTTTTTTTATCGGGCCATCGGCGCCATTTTTGAGTGGCAGCCAAAATGGCGCCGATAGACCGAGAGCAGGAGATCGGTCCCCGCGCCCCCACTGGACCACCAGGTACTCGTAAAATGTTTTGGGGGGGTGGGGGGTTGGGAGGGTGGGGGAAGGTAAGGGATTCGTTTTATAGGGTCGGGGTGGGTTTAGGGTTTTTTTTGGTGTGCCGGTTTTCCCCGCCCTCCCCCGATTTACGATTTTTTCACGATAAATCGGGGGAATTTCTATTGTATCGCGACTCGTAACGATTTTTGATGATTTAAAATATATCTGATGATTGTTTTAAATCGTCAAAAAATGATTCACATCCCTAAATAAGACCTGGAACCCACCCAATCAGTCTCCCAGAGGTAGAGAGGGAAGGCAGACCCCCTGTAGTAATAATAATGTAAGAGAAAAGCAGTTAGAATTGAAAATCAAATTGTTAAGATTTATTTTCTATATAAACAATAGTATCTGATTATTTTATTATTAACAAGTAATTGTAAACATAACACCAAAAATATGATTGTTAATCCAAAACTTCAAAACTTTTTCCCATCTTTGTAGAGGATCTTAAGTATCAGAACCAGGATCAGAATCAAAATCAGTAAAACCACTGATCAGATAAGAATACTTTCAAATTTTATAAATGGTAGAACTTAGAATGTAATCCCAAAAATCAGTGCTTTTAAGGAATTTGATATTTTGTTTGTACCTTGTTTTTACAGATGTTCCTGTGTTGGCAGTTGCAGATGGTAAGTAAGTATAAATTATTATTTTATTCATATACAATTTTGTACTTCATTATTTCTTTCACTCTGTCTCATTTCCTTTTGCTTTGTCTCTTTGCTGATTCTCTCTCAGTGTATATGAGCTTTGTGTTTAGATACTGCGTCCAATCTCAGTGGAAGGGAGTGGACAGTGGAGTACCTCAGGGATCTGTATTGGGACCCTTACTTTTCAATATATTTATAAATGACCTGGAAAGAAATACGACGAGTGAGATAATCAAATTTGCAGATGACACAAAATTGTTCAGAGTAGTTAAATCACAAGCAGATTGTGATAAATTGCAGGAAGACCTTCTGAGACTGGAAAATTGGGCATCCAAATGACAGATGAAATTTAATGTAGATAAGTGCAAGGTGATGCATATAGGGAAAAATAACCCATGCTATAATTACACAATGTTTGGTTCCATATTAGGTGCTACAACCCAAGAAAGAGATGTCTCCAACCTCCCCTTCCTAGCTAAAATCCTTGAAAAACTAGTCAACTCTCGCCTCTCTGATCACCTTGAACAAAACAATATCCTCCCATCGACTCAACATGGTTTCAGGAAGCATCTTAGTACTGAAACCTTACTGCTCTCCCTTCACGATACACTCATAAGAGGTACTGATTCAGGTTCCTCTTACCTGATTGCCTTGCTTGACATATCTGCTGCGTTCGACACAGTCAACCACGATGTCCTCCTCAACATCCTTAGGAGTATTGGGATCTCTGGCCATGCCCTCGCCTGGATACAATCATACCTCCAAAATCGCTTTTTTACTGTCCAAGTTGATAATAACGAATCTGACCCCATCAGTCTGCCCCAGGGTGTCCCCCAAAGTTCTTCCCTCTCCTCTACTCTTTTCAATATATACATGCTTCCTCTTACCACCTTGCTCTCTAACCTGCACATCAAGCATTTAATTTATGCTGACGATGTGCAACTCATTTTCCCCTTCTCCGACTCCCTCCAAACTGCTCTAGGAAACTGGGAATCCTGCCTTTCCTCCATCAACCAACTCCTTAATGACATGCACCTAGCTGTAAATCCTAACAAAACTGAACTTTTAATAATTTCCAACAAACAATCGCTTCCAGACATTCCACTTACACACTCATCCTCCACTTTCCCCGCCCACGTTCGCAATTTAGGTGTACTTATTGATAATCATCTCACTTTTAAACCATATATTAACTCCATCATAAAGGAATGTTATTTTAAGCTTCAAACAATAAAAAAACTTAAACCTCTGCTGCATTTCACGGATTTCCGCACAGTACTCCAGTCTATTATTCTATCCAAAATAGACTACTGTAACGCACTCCTCCTTGGCATCCCTGCCACACACACCAAGCCGTTACAACTATTACAAAATGCCGCCGCTCGTATACTATCAAATTCCAAAAAAAGGGACCATAACACTCCCATACTTATCGAACTACACTGGCTCCCAATACAATCACGAATTCTTTATAAAGCACTTTCCATCATCCACAAAAATTTACTAAACTCCAACCTCAATTGGATCAACCCCCCACTCCTTCCTCGTACTTCCAACAGACCCACACGCCCAGCTCTACAAGGAACTCTACGTGCCCAATCCATCAAATCATTCAAACTTTCCTCCACCATAAGCAGAGCTTTCTCTCTAGCCGGCCCCACCATTTGGAACTCCTTACCGCATGATATTCGCCTGGAGACATACACACCCATTTTCAAGAAAAAACTGAAAACCTGGCTCTTTCAGCAAGCATACACCATGACACCCCCCATTACATAAATACCCTTTGTATTGTAATTTTGCGATCTACGTCTATTGAAAGCGGTTTGAACACGGAATATGGAATACGTTATGTCCCTCATTTTGTACATTGTACATTATTGAATTTATTTTTTAGTTATTGTATATAATTTATAGTTTTTTAATTCATTGTTTTTGCTTTCTCTACCCATGACCCTTCCCCTACCCCTACCCATGACCCTTCCCCTAACCTTGACCCTTCCCCTACCCTTGACCCTTCCCCTGGTTTTTGTTCTTCGCTGGTTATATGTAAGGGCTCCTCCCTATAGTTACCTGTATATTTTCTGTTTTATGTAAGGGCTCCGCCTAAAAGTTCTTGTTTATTGTGAACCGATGCGATGTGCGAACGGACATCGGTATAGAAGAGACTTTAAATAAATAAATAATAAATAGTGGATAACACATTGAAATCGTCGGTACAGTGTGCTGCGGCAGTCAAAAAAGCAAACAGAATGTTGGGAATTATTAGAAAGGGAATGATGAATAAAACGGAAAATGTCATAATGCCTCTGTATCGCTCCATGTGAGACTGCACCTTGAATACTGTGTACAATTCTGGTCGCCGCATCTCAAAAAAGATATAATTGCGATGGAGAAGGTACAGAGAAGGGCTACCAAAATGATAAGGGGAATGGAACAGCTCCCCTATGAGGAAAGACTAAAGAGGTTAGGACTTTTCAGCTTGGAGAAGAGACGACTGAGGGGGGATATGATAGAGGTGTTTAAAATCATGAGAGGTCTAGAATGGGTAGATGTGAATCGGTTATTTACTCTTTCGGATAGTAAAAAGACTAGGGGGCACTCCATGAAGTTAGCATGGGGCACATTTAAAACTAATCGGAGAAAGTTCTTTTTTACTCAACGCACAATTAAACTCTGGAATTTGTTGCCAGAGGATGTGGTTAGTGCAGTTAGTATAGCTGTGTTTAAAAAAGGATTGGATAAGTTCTTGGAGGAGAAGTCCATTACCTGCTATTAAGTTCACTTAGAGAATAGCCACTGCCATTAGCAATGGTAACATGGAATAGACTTAGTTTTTGGGTAATTGCCAGGTTCTTGTGGCCTGGATTGGCCACTGTTGGAAACAGGATGATGGGCTTGATGGACCCTTGGTCTGACCTATGGCATTTTCTTATGTTCTTATGTCTGTCTAAGCTAGACTTTTTCTTTCTGTTTTCTGTGTCTCAGTGTAGTGTGCACACTTATCTGTGCGCAGTCCTTTCTCTAACATGACTTAGAATTAGAGATTTCTAGCATGGTGACTAGTGCTGCTGATAGACTCTGCAAAGATTCTCACTTTCTCTCTGTCTCTATGGATTGGAGTCTTTCAGTTCACTGTCTTCATCTAAGGTTGTCTTTTCCTGAAAAAACAAACAAACCTCCCTATTCTTTAAAAATTAGTGTGTATCTGAGCCTGGAATTCTTCCAAAGATGTGCTGATGTCTTCACTGCCTAATTGAACTTTCCTTATCATTGTGGAAGTATGAAGGGGAATGCACAAGAAAACCCAGAATACATTAAGGGACTGGATCCAGAGATCTGGTCTGGTCCACCTTAAGCCCAACACAACAGGGAATCCAGGTGTAGGAGGAGGACTCTGGAAAGGTATATATATCTAGCCAGGCCTAGGAGGCTCTCCAGGAGGGAAAAGGAGGAACCTTAGGAAAGGCTCAGACTGCGAGATGCAAGTTGTTATGTTGCTTCTTTGTTTGTAAGTTGCCAAGATATGCAGTCTTTTTCTGTTGTGATTTAATACATTTCCTGAATAATCTTCCAGAGCCTAGCCTGCATCAATTCTCTGGCCATTCTGACTGCACACTGTGATATAGGAAGAAAATAAAAATAATTTTGGTAATCTCTTCCCACTCCCATGTTCTCTCTCATATATACAGGCCTCTCATTCCCATGCTCTATCTCACACACAACCCCACACACCAGACTTCTTACTACCATGCTCTCTCACATACTCAGGTTTCACACTTCCATGCTTTCTCACACATACACACCAATCACCTCCCTGACCAGTCTCTCACTCTCTCACATACACTCCAGTCATCTCCCTGACTAGGCACTTCATTGTGTCTCACATATACACACATCACCTCTTTGACCAGTTTCTCTCAATCACACACATGCTCTCAATCACATACATGCTCTCACTTACACACAGGCTCTTAATCACACACTTTTTCTCTCATTTACACACAGGCTCTCAATCACAGTTACACATACACACTGTCAATTACACACACACTCTCTCACTTACACACAAGCTGGCTGGCTGTCTCTCTCTCTCTCTCACTTCCTGCCCCCCTCCCCCTGAGCACAAATGTAGCTGCAGCAGCCTCCTTCTCCAGCCCCCACAGACCAAGAAAGAAGAATCCCATTGGTTGTAGGGGGCTAATGATGCTATCTCCTTTGATGCTTGCTGGCTGCTTCTGATTTTGCTTCAGGCCCATACTACTGTTCAGGGCCTATGCTGCCGCCACTACTTTTCAATGCAGCATGGAACTATCTTCTTCCCATGCACCCCACTGCATATATTTCCTGTTCCAGGCCACAGGGGTAGATGCGGGAAAAATAAAAGGCCAACTGCAGTTGCCAGTTTCCACTAACACAGCTGCCATTCCCATCCAGGCTTGAACATGCTGTTAGCCCGGGCAGCAATGGCAGCAATAGAAGAACGTCTCCATCTTGTTCGGTAGAGAAAAGGGAGGAAAGAGCAGTGGGAGACTGGGCAGCACATGACACACTGGTTGAGAATCGCTGTTTTAAAAGACCAGTATGGACCAGACCCCATATTCTCTAATACAAGTTAGATTTGTGTTTGAATGAAAAAGTACGTTTTTCAAGATTTGTAACGTCCTGTACCTGTCTGTGCCAATGCTCTAACTTGACGACACACTTCCATTGTCAGGCTGCTGAGAAGTGGGCTGCATGTATTAATTGAACCAGTAATTTGCTCTCCTGTTTGGTAAGAATCCATTTAGGCATGGTCCCCAAGAGACACATCTCTGGGCCAAAGGGGATCTCTTTAAGTAGACGATACTTCGGCTCGTATTTCTTGGCCCCTTCAGCATTCCTGTTAGAAGCCTCTTAACAGCATATTTATTTGGTTTACTAGTACTAACCTTGCACTCCTAAAACTGCTACTTGTAAGGAGGAACATAAATCAAAAAGTATATATCCACCAGTAAATTAGTACAGAAAAAAAGGGTTCTTTATAGCGAATGTGCACGTAAATACTGTAAACATCAAAAGCACTCGAAAACAATTCTGTTTTAAATCCCATACACTGACAAAGTATTTCTATATGTGGCAGGACCCCCCCTCCCCCCCCCTCCCCCCAGGCTGCCATAAAAAGCCCTTAGTTCCATTCCTGCAGATTTAACACCTTGTAAGCTATCCATCCCCCTCGCCCTCCTCCCATCTAGGAGAACTGGGTTTGTTTGCTCTTTGCTGTTCAACCAGGCCGTTTTTTAGGTGGGGCTAGTTTCATTTTCAGTGGTGACACCAAGTAATGAGATGTTTGTTTATCCCTCTCTGGTGAGGCCTCCCTGCCTCATCAGGTTTTTTTTCTTTTGGAGGGGGGACTTCTCCATCCATACCCTGCAAGAGGGTCTCTAAGAGTTTAATTACAGTAAGGATCTCTTTGTGCTGGAACCCCTGCGGGGCTCCCACTCCAGGACTGAAGACCAGTGAGAGCCCATTCACTCCCTGAATGAGGCAAGCACCTGTCACAGGCTTGGCTGTGTGAGACAATTGAAGGATAAAAGATCCTATTTTTGGAAGGGATTATGTTTAAACTCTGCCCCTTTGGGAAAGGTCATCTTCGCTGGCTGGACAGAGGACAGGGGCTGAAGACAGTGGAGCCCATTCACCTCATAAATGTGGCAAACACCTGTAACAGCAGGACACCAGTCTGGGAAGATTTTTGATTAGGAAATAATTTTCTCTTTTGTTTTGTGAGGTGGCATTTTGAGTCACCCCTCCTCACTGGGAGCCAGGCTGGAATAGCTGGCTTCTGAATCTGACTTTTCAACTCAAGGAGTCATCCTTTTCAGAACATCTAAAAGGACCATGAGGAACCCATATGGATCTCCACTCAAGAGATTAGGATACTGGGCTGGGTGATCAGTGAGAATCTGGAGATCAAGTTAGGACATTTTTTGCTACACTATGGGGTAGATTTTCAAAACCTATGCAAATATGCGCGGCGATGCATCAGGGCCTTTCCCAGTTCCCTCTCAGTCCGCTCCAATTAAGGAGCCGCTATGCCGGGTGCCTCTAGGCCCACCCCACCCCCCCGGACTGCCCCTTTTTCAAACTCCGGGACTTACACGTGTCCCGGGGTTTACACACATGGCCGGGCCGTTTGAAAATTGGCCCTGCACGCGTAAGGCCCAGCCACATGCATAAACCCCGGGCTTTTACGCGCACTGGGGTTTGAAAATTTACACCTATATGGAGACCATTGCATAGGAATCCTGGTTAAGCCGCTGGAAGAGTTTTTAGTGCACAATTGCCATCACCAGGGGAAGCTCTATCAGTCTGCTGAAGAAATGAACACCTACATAGAATGAAACTCCCTAACTGTACAAGGAAACATCTGTAACTGCACACTCATTTAAAAATGGACTTTTATTTGTCTTTAACTAATCAGTAAACTATTATTTAACACCCAGTGCCTGGTTCTGCCTGTATTATTTTTCTGCAGCTCCCTTCCGGAGGTGCCACAGCTACCAACACACACAGGATTTTCTTACCGCTGTCTGGGCCATAGATGAGAGTCTCCCTCCCCCTAAAAAGAAACCACCTCAGGGAAATTGAGTTCAGGACCTGGGAGGAGCGCTAGCCGGAGCAGCCCCAAAGAGTATAAATTAGATGCATGCCCTCAGGGAACGACCATTCCCCAAAAGGGATTAAGGACTTTTATAATACCCGTGCTTTATCAATCATGGGCATTTCTAATCATTGGTCCCAATGTCCACTTTCTTTATGATTAAAGATGAACAGGATGTCTGACATGATATCATGTTTCGTACACATTGCATCAGTGGCCAACCTTCTTAATTCCACCTTACAGTTAGGACTCAGCTTTTTTGCTGAAGCCTCCGATCTGCACATATCTTCAAAGATGACATTGGCCAATTAAAAGACTGCTCAACTTCAGCTTTACAAGATATTCAGAATAATGTGCTTTTTTAAGGATACTTAGACCAAAGCTCCCAGCTGAGAGTAATCAGTCATTCTTGGTGATCATATTAGCTGGCCCCATCACCCTCTTTCATCAATGGTAAAAGGAATGGACTAGAACAGTAAGAGAATCATCAGAGCTTGTCTACCACCTTGATGTTGGTCTGACATGTAATTGTCAGCAGCTATTTCCCATTTCTATTGATTTAAGAGGACAAAGAGTTGGGATGGTAGAAGAAATGACAGAGTGTGACAAGAAAATCTGGGCTGGATATGTTGTGGGACACAGGGCAAGCTAAATCACTAGGAAATACATAATGGTAAATATAAGGTTCATTTGCTGATGTAGAGAAATACTGCTTCACAGGGAATAAGGCCATGGCTATATTAATATTCGTTTGGGCCTATGATGATTATGTATTCATCCATACATTCCATGATATCCTAAATAAAAAGATATACCCTGTGGTGAGAGATTAGCAGCTACATCCATGGCATCAGGAAGGAACTGGCTGCTCCAGTCAAGGTCTTTCACACATCAGTAGAAAGAATGGTCTGGATCATATAGTCCCTGAGGAGATGGATCCCTGAGGAGATGGACTGTGTACAAATACATGCAATTTACATGTGTCTATATGTATAAAAGAGTGGACTGAAACTGCATGCCTTCCTATTTGTGTCATGTTCCAGAGGAGTGGAACACTTGTATGGAAGTCCAACTTCCTACCAAGGGAGGTGGAGTTTCTTGTCCATGAGGTCATGGTCCAGCATCTACTGTATGGGCCCCCAGTCCAGGTGAGTGGGATCCTATAGGAAGGAGCAGCTGAGAGAGAAGATCCACCATTGGCTTAATGTGATCTATTACAAAAAGTGCTGCGTGAAAGACCTGAGTAACAAGTGTCTGGACCTCTGACAGCTTGTAAAGAGCAAGCAGGCCTTTTTCATGCAAGTATGCCTTTGAAAATTCATCCTAAAGTATGTTAAATAGCTCATTAGTGATTTGCAGTGAAAAATCACATGCATTAAAACATGCAAAATGTAACACAGATGAATTAATGCCAAAATATTAACTACATATCAGGGTGGTGTAGTTAAGATTTTGCTACTGTCTGCATTAGTTTACCGTCTGCAGTATATACGTCATTTGCATCTCAATGACATTGGCTGTTAATAGCCACATTAAACACTGCATGAACACACTTTAATGCATTGGCCTCATAATCAGAACAGAATGTAGAGGAAAATCAGCACAAAAACATGTAGCCCATTGAGTTTGGCCTTTTAAATCTCAAATTTAGCCCCTAAACATTCTTGAAGTCAAAAATGTATTACAGACAAAAAGAATTTAAGGCCAACCAAAAGATAGCTTAGGAAAAGAAATTTTAAAGTGGATAGATTTATTCTCCATGGCTTCTAATTTGAAAACGTGCAAACAGTTATGCACGAGTGAACCTCCCTTGAGACAAAAGCTAAATATCCTTCAAGCTGACCGGAAATATCTTTTTCACAGCATGAACAAAAAAGCCAGATAATCATCCATTTATGCGGCTCAAGAATTTTACAGGGAAAGACTGTTATCTGTTTCACTGAAATCTTAATGGGCTGTATAAATTGTTGCATGGCACAATTCTCTGGGCCATAACCATTCCCATCATGGTTATACCACAGAAAAGAAAATATTAAATTACATCCCTTTCATTTTCTACCTGTGCTTCTCTTTCCTTCACTCTTAAATTAAAAAGTGCTTCCCTTGAAAAGAATGAATGCTAATTGTTATGACCGTCGGTTGCAGACGGCTGCAACCAATGCAACTCACTTCATGCACTGCTCTGATCTCTTCTCCAGGTCTACTCACGGCTGAGGCTAGCTGCTACTGCTGCATTCCTCGGGTTCCCAGGACTCTTCATGGTGTCCAGGACGCAGCCTCCACCCACGCTGACTCTGGGCCTTCCTAGGCACGTGCACGCGCCACCACTCTCCCCTTTGAAGACCCAATGGCGGGAACCTCAGGAATGTCCCCGGCTGATGACGTCACCAGGCTGGGATTCTTAAGTACCACCTTCGCCCCTTGCTAGCTGACTTGGCAATGAGTTCCTTCGTTACTGATACCTTGAAGCCGTAGTTCCTGTATCGGTTCTATCTGCCTCTGGACTCTGCTCGGGTACACGCTCCTTAGGGGCCCTGCTGCACTCTTGTGCGAGACTTCGTCTCCTGGCTTCCCCCGCTCCTCGAGCTAACCCTGCGCCTCCCAGAGCTCCTGCCTACTGGCCTCCCTGCTCTTCAGGGTCGTCCCTTGGAGTCTGACCTGCACTTCCCTGCTCCTCGGAGCAGTGTCTTCATTCTACAACAGAGACTGTACCTGCGCTTCCCCGCTCCTCAGGGGCACGGGCCATCCATTGCTCCTACCATGTGACAGGGACCGACCAATGGCACCAGTAGCCTCTGTCACACGGTAAGGGCAAAGGGCCATCGATGCCATTTTGATTAGTGGCAGCCGAAGGCCCAAGAGGGGGAGATCACTCCCAGGACCCCGCTGGACCACCAGGGACTTTCGTTAAGTCTTGGGGGGGGGGGTGTCAGGCAAGTCATGGGGGGTTGCAATTAAATAAATTTGAAGGGTTGGGGTGGGTTTGGGGGTTTTTAATGACAGTAAAGAGGCACTGTAGCAGATTTAATGACAGAGGCACTGTAGCAATTTAATGACAGTAAAGATGGCACTGTAGCAGAGGTTGTGTGTTGCAAAAACTCTAGACTATTCTAATGGTCTATACGCTGGTCTTCCTTCTTCCATTTCCAACATTGCAAGTATGACAGAATTCTGCCTCTCAGTTGGTTCTAAGAAGTATACCTTAGCAGCATGTATCAACTCTATTATTTCAACTACACTGTCTTCCTGTAGTACAATGCATTACATTTAAGATCTTGGTTTTGATTTTTCATTCTTTAAAAATGAATAGCCCTTTCTTATTTATCACGCTTATTACAACCCTTCACAAAATCTTAAATAAGGGCATAAGATTTGCCATACTAGGTCAGACCAAAGGTCCATCAAGCCCAGTACACTGTTCCAACAGTGGCCATGCCAAGTCACAAGTACCTGGCAGGATCCCAGTGGGTAAACAGATTCCAAGCTGCTTATCCCAAGAAAAAGAAGTGGATTTTTGCAACTCTACCTTAATAGTTAATGGACTTTTCCTCCAGGAACTTGTCCAAACCTTTTTTAATCGCAGCTATACTAATAGCTTTCATGACATCCTCTGGCAATGAATTCCAGAGCTTAATTATGCACTGGTTAAAAAAATATTTTCTCTTATTAGTTTTAATTGTATTATCTAGTAGTAGTAACTTCATTGTGTGACCCCTGGACTTTGTACTTTTCAAAAGAGTAAACAATTTATTAATGTTTACTCGATCCATTCCACTCATTATTTTATAGACTTCTATGATATCTCCCCTCAACCATCTCTTCTCCAAGCTGAAGAGTCCTAACTTCTTTAGCCTTTCTTCATAGGGGAATTTTTCCATTCCTTTTATCATTTTGGTCACCCTTCTCTGTACCTTTTCTAATTCTGATATATCTTTTTTGAGATGTGGTGACCAGAACTGCATACAATGCTCAAGATGAGGTCGCACCATGTAGCAATACAGAGGCATTATGAAATTCTATGTTTTATTCTCCATTCCTTTCCTAACAATTCCTAGCATTCTGTTTGATTTCTTGTCTGCTGCTGCAACCGAGCAGAAGATTTCAACGTATTATCAATGATGACACCTAGATCCTTTTCCTGACTGGTGATTCCTAACGTGGAACCTTGCATTATGTAGCTATAATTTGGGTTAGTCTTCCCTAAGTGCATCAATTGCATTTGTCCACATTAAATTTAATTTTCCATTTACATGCCTAGGCTCCTTCTGCAACTTCTCACAATTTCATGCGATGTCCTTCTGCAATTTCTCACAATTCTCTTGCATTTAAAAATTTTGAATAATTTGTGTTTTCAGCAAATTTAATCACCTCACTTGTTATTCCCATTTCCAGGTCATTTATGAATATATTAAAAAACAATAGTCCCAGAACAGATCCCTGGGGTGCTATATTATTCACCTTTTTCCATTGGGAAAATTTACCATTTAGCCCTACTCTCTGTTTACTATCTTTTAACCAGTTAGCAATCCACAATAGGACACTACCCCCTATCCCATGACATTTTCATATCCTAAGAAGTCTCTCGTGAGGGACTTTGTGAAATGCTTTCTGGAAATCCAAATATACTATATCAACTAGCTCAACTTTATCCACATGTTTATTTAAACCTCAAAAAATTAGCAACATTGTGAGGCAAGACTTTCCTTGGCTTAATCCATGTTTGCTTTGTCCCATTAAACTATGCTTATTTATATGTTCAGAAATTTTGTTCTTTATGATAGTTTCTACCATTTTGTCTGGCACAGACGTCAGACTCACTGGTCTTTAGTTTCCTTGATCACCACTTGATTCCTTTTTAAAAATGGATGTTAAATTGGCAACCCTCCCGTCATTAGGTACTGTAGATGAGGTTACTAATAATTTACAAATTTCCAATAGCAGGTCTGCATTTTCATTTCTCAATTCTTTCAGCACTCTGGAATTTATATCATCTGGTCCAGGTGATTTGCTACTCTTTAGTTTGCTAATTTGCCCTAGGACATTTTCCAGGTTCACTGAGATTTGTTTCAGTTCCTCTGAATTATCACCTTTGAATATTATTTCTGGCATGGGTATATCTCTTTCATCTTCCTCAGTGAATACTGCAGTAAAAAATGAATTTAGTCTTTCTGCTATGGCTTTGTCATCCCTAAGTGCCCTTTTTACACCGTGATCATCTAATGGTCCAACTGACTCCCTCACAGGCTTTTTACCTCAAATGTACCTGAAAAAGTTTTTATTATGAGTTTTTGCTTTCACAGCAAGCTTCTTTTTAAATTCTCTCTTTTCCTTCCTTAACAGTGCTTTGCATCTGACTTGCCAGTGCTTATGCTGTTTTCTGTTTTCTTCATTTGGATCCTTTTTCCATTTCTTGAAAGATGTTCTTTTAGCTATAGCCTCTCTCACCTCACCTTTCAACCATGCTGGAGGTCATTTAGCCTTTGTTCCAACTTTTCTAATGCACAGAATACATCTGTTCTGGGCTTTCAAGATGGTATTTTTAAACAACATCCATGCCTGAGCTAATCTCTTAACCTTAGAAGTTGCTCCTTTCAGTTTTTTCCTAACCATTTTCCTCATTTCATCAGTCATCTTTTTGAAAGTTGAATACTGTCTCAGTAGATTTCTTTTTTTTTTTTTGTGCTCCCTCCAGTTATTAAGTCAAATTTGTTGATGTTGTGATCACTATTGCCAAGTGGCTCTAACACTGTTACCTCTTACACCAAATCCTGTGTTCCATTAAGGACTAGGTCTAAAATAGTTTCCACTCTTATTAGTTCATGCACCAGCTGCTCCATAAAACAGGCATTTATTTCATCTAGGTACTTTACTTCTCTAGAATGTCCTGATGTAACATTCACCCAGTCAGTACTGAGGTAATTGAAATTACCCATTGTTACTGTGCTTTTGATTGTGTTAGCTTCCCTAATTTCATTTACCATTTCATAGTCTGTTAGTTCATTCTAGTCAGGTGGAAGGTAATACACCCCCACTATTATTTTATTCCCCTTATTACCAGGAATTTCTAGCCATAAAGATTTAACATTGTATTTTGTTTCCTACAGAACTTTTATCCTGTTTGACGCAATACTCTCTTTAACATATAGTGCCACCCCTCCAACAATTTGATCCATCCTATCATTTCAATATAATTCCTACCTTGGTATCACAGTGTCCCACTAGTTATCCCTCTTCCACCAGGTTTTTGAGATGCCAGTGCGCTAAGCACTCTAACTATCCTATCTTATCTTTTAGACTTCTAGCATTTGTATATAGATATATCAAAGTACGTTTTTTGTCTGGATTAACAACCTGCTTATCAGTTGATAGGGGTAATTTGCAATCTTTCTGAACTTTACTTAAATATACCTGGTCCACTTTGGCATTTATTTCAACCTCTCTACTGGATTACCCTGTTTTCCATGGTTGCTTAGTATCTTTCAAAGATACATCATTTCGAAACATGCACTTCTGAGTGACTGTCGGCTTTCCCCCACCATATAATTTAAAAGCTGTGCTATCTCCTTTGGAAATGTTAGTGCCAGCAGCCTGGTTCAGCTCAGGTTAAGATGAAGCCCATCCTTTTGGAAAAGACCCCTCCCCCTCCCCAAAATAAAGCCCAGTTCCTAACGAACCTAAAACCATCTTCCTTGCACCACCGTCTCATCCACACATTGAGACTCTGGAGCTCTGCCTGCCTCTAGGGTCCTGCACATGGAACAGGGAGAATTTCTGAAAATGTTACCCTGAGGTTCTGGATTTCAGCTTTCTACCTAAATCCCTAAATTTGGCTTCCAGAATCTAACCTCTTGCACTTTCCTATGTCATTGGTACCCACATGTATCAAGACAGCCTGCTCCTCCCCAGCACTATCTAAAATCCTATCTATGAGGTGCATAAGGTTCACCACCATTGCACCAGGCAGGCAAGTTACCAATCACCCAGTTATCAACCTTCCTAATAATTGAATCGCCAACTATAACGGCAGTCCTAACTATTTCTTCCTGGGCATGTGCCCCTGGATACCTATCCTTGGTGTGAGAGGATATTACATCACCTTAAGAGTAGGTCCTAGCTACAGGATTACCTCCTGCCTCATTAAGCTGATGCTCTTCTTCCAGGTGACCTTTCTCCTCCAAGGTATCACAGGGGCTAACAGATTGGAGGTGGGACTTCTCTACCTCTCTGTCTCACTTAGCTCCTCCAGGTCTGCACTCTAGCCTCCGTAGATCGGACTCGATGTCTGAGGGCTTAGAGCTCTTTGCACTTAGGGGTAAATTTTAAAAGGAACGCATGCGGCGTATATGTGCGAGCGCTACCCGGCGTGCACACATGTACGCCCGATTTTATAACATGCGCACGCAGGCGCATGCATGTTATAAAATCAAGGGTTGGCGAGTGCAAGGGGATACACAATTGTGCACCTTGCACGTGCCGAGCCACGCTGCCTTCCCCTGTTCCCTACCCCCACCCCACCTTCCCTTCCCCTACCTTCCCCGCCCTTTCCCCCGTTCCTTTTCCTTTGCTTTTTTTTTTATCTCCAAACTTACTTCAGCCCCTGGACCTCCCCAACCCTGGACCGCCCCTTTTTGCAAGCCCCGGGACTTACACACATCCCAGAGCTTTATGCGTGTCGCTGAGCCTTTTTAAAATAGGCCCGGCGCACATAACCCTTTTAAAATCCAGCCCTTAGCGAACTCATACAACCTCTCACCAGCTGGGAGATAACCATACATCTGGCACTCAGTGCAAAAGACTGGAAAGCCTTGCTCTCGCTGCTGGAATATTTCCTGAATCATAATTTTGTTGATTTGTTATTGAGTTAAAATTTCTAAGGGAGCAGGTGTATAAAGCTAACCTAAAGTACTTTTTTATTTTACATTTATCTGGCAATGACCCTCAAACACTACAGTTAATCTACCTATATCTTTAGTTATCCACCTTATTGACTCTTGTATTGAAATAAATTCTGCATAAAATCTGTAACAAATTACTCCTACCAAACAAAATTCCCATGTAAAACAAAACATATAAACCAAATTAAAACAGATAAGATCTAGTATATAGATAGGGGGGAAAGTTTATTATCAGTTCCTGCCTTACATGTTGTTTTTTTAAAAATAAACTAAGTCCCAGGCTTTTTCCATGATGGGACTTTCTCTTTGGAATACCCCACCCAAATCATTGCAATTTCTTGATGATTTACTCTTGTTTTGGAAGCAACTAAAAGCCTTCTTGTTTCAAGTGATATTTGTTTATATTATTTGTTTATGATGCATATTTGTTTTATTTTGCATTGCTTGTAATCTGCTTAGTACAGCCGGTCTGCTATAAGCAGACTCTAAATAAGTAAACTAAAAATAAATAAATAAATATTAAATCTCTCACTGTGGCATTTGTTGACTTTTCCTTAATTATGGTTAAAAAGAAAGGAAGACTGAGGACTTAATTGGCAGCCCCAATTTATTCCTTGGATGTGCAACCAATGAATTTTTGCTGAGCACTAGGGGTATGCTTTGTTTTTTTCATTTTTGTTTTGGGTCATTAATTGTTTGATTTCATTTCTTAAATGGTTCAGGGGATGTTTATTTCGGGTTTTCTTAATTTCAGAGTTAATACGCACTAACTGAAAATGTTACCAATATGTTAAAAAGTGTCAATTGGGGGAGCAGTTCGTTAACTAGAGGCATGGTTCTGCATTCCTATTGACTGTCTCCTTAGTTACTTGTTTGTGTTGGTGAGGTTGTAAGTAGGGATGTGCAGACAAAAAGTTTATGTTGATAAGTCAATAAGTTGAAGGTGAGGGTCGATTTTGGTCAATATGGACATATGGAGAATTCCATAAGTTGAGGGTCTGTCCATATGTTCACCGGTTCCCTAAATAAAAATTTAAACCCCTCACCCTCCTTAATCTCCCCCCAAGACTTACCAAAACTCCCTGGTGGTCCAGCGGGGAGTCAGGAAGCCATCCCTGTATTCCTTTGCGAGGAGCACGTGACGTCGGCGTCACGTCGGAGTGACGCGTACGTCACGTGCTTCTCCGCACCTCCGCTCCCGGACCCCTGTTGGACCCAACCGGAACTTTTGGCCAGCTTGGGGACCCTAGGGGCAGGGCTGAGGCGGCCAAAGATGTGGAGCCCCGACAGGAGCACCACTGTGAGGCCTGTGGCTGGAGGAAGCTGGAGAGGGCCACGGTGAATGTCAAAGACGCCGGGAGCTAGCAGCAGCGGCAAGACCAGAGCTACTGGAGGGCAGTGCAAGGTGAGCAGGCCCGGTTGCGGCACTCATGTGGGCAGGACGTGCAACAAATCTCTTCTCCAATTGACACTTTTTCAATTATTGTGCACTAACCCAGTTAGCATGCATTAAGTCCTGTTAGTGTACACTAACACAAAATACCAATTTCTAGAAATTTCATCAGTTTTTTGTGTTTTGCAGCCTTATCAAAACAGGACAAAATAGACAATTTTGTTGCCATTTTCTAATTCATAAAAAATGACTGCCTACCTCTACTGAGCATTATCCATCTGGATCCAGGGTACAGCAGTTGTTGAGGTGTATGAGGGGAAGCTAAGCTTTCATTTCTTTCAGACCAGAGTGTTTCATTCAGCCCATCAAATCCTGTGGAGGATAAAGTATCTTATGTTTCTACCACTCTGGCATTGGTTGATGATGTCACTGGCCATTGTTGATCACATGGAGAGCCATATTTAAATGAAATACTTAAATCAAGTAACACTAGCCCTTCTACTTCTTCATTCATCCCAAGATGTGCCATAGGGAGGTCATTTTTGTAGCATATCTCTAGCTAGATCGGGGTGGAGTTGGCTCCGGAAGAGGAGGAGTCGGGGTATCATCAGGTGGATGTGGTGGAAACTTCGCTAGTGGCAAAAAGGTAAGAACCCCTTTTGCTGCCAGTAGCGCACCCAATAGCACCACCTTTTACAATGGCACTATTGGGTGCGAAAGCCAGCAGCGATAGCACCGCGGAGGTGTGATCACTGACGACTTTCACAGGCCTGCCCCCTGCTTTGCCCCCCCCCCCCCCCGCCCCCACCCCTGTTAGCGCTGGATTCTCTAAGGTCTGTGACCTTAGAAAATCCAGGCCATAGTTTGTAAAGTAAATATCCAAAATTGTTCACAGAGGTTCAATAAACAACTACAGTACGCCCTGAGCCTTGTGAGCAGATGACATTTTGTATGTCCGATGTATAAAAGTAGACGTGAACATTAGATTATGTAAATTACATTGAAAGTATAATAATCAGTGTCTGATCTCCATACAATTTTGTACTCCCTAGTAGGATATTGCAATACTGTGTCTTCTATAGTTATAATGTACATATCACATTGACTGAACAGTCGATGGCAATTGCTAGATTGTTCCCTGAGTTCGCTATGCATTGGTAATTGCACTTGAATCACATCATCTCGAATATTAGCACTTTGTGAATATGCCTTTAATGGAGGTTCATGAAAAATAGAGGGCCAGATTTTAAAAGCCCTACGCGTGCTGGGACTATTTTACAAAGGCCCGGTGAAGCGCGTAAAGCCCCGGGATGCGTCTAAGTCCCAGGGCTTTGAAAAAGGGGCGGGGAGAAGCAGTCTGGGGGGCAGTCTGGGGCGGGGCTAGAGGTCTGGGAGGGAACAGGTGAAGGCCGCGGGCACCGGTGCACTCATGGTGCACAATTGTACACTCCTTTGCGTGCGCCGACCCCTGATTTTATGACGTACACTCACCTGTGCATGCATATTATAAAATCGAGCATCCATGTGTGTGCGCCAGGTAGTGCACGCACATGGACGCCCACGCAATTTCTTAAAATCTACCCCAGAGTGCAGGGATAAAACTTGACAGTGTTTTTGCAAACTAGATGCTATTGCTGGCCCTCTTATGGTATATTTAAGAACATATACATTTCACTCCTGATGATGTTTACATTTATATTCTTATAACTGATTATGACAGAATATTTATTTATTTTATTTATTTAGACAGTTTTATATATTGTTGTATAGACAAAGTCCATCTCTATGGTTCACACTTTCAATGTTCAGACAGAAAACAGAAATACAATTTCTTATAATTATAAATATAACAATAAATTTAAAACTATAAATGAGTATAACTAAAAATATGAGACTAAAGACTTACTACAAGGCTAAGAAAACAAAGAACATACCATATAAATCAAGTAAAATTGGAATAAACAGATAAAACAGAGTTAAGATCTTGCTCAAAAGCTAAAAAAATGCCTTCAGATACCATTATTCTCTATTGCTCATCTATGAATGCTTATCGGAATAACCATGTTTTTAATTCTTTCCTAAATTGCTTCTTGTCCTGATGCAATCTTATGGCCATTGGCATTTTATTCCATAACATGGGATCCGCCAATGAGAGTGTTCGCTCTCGCACATCGCACAAATGGGCAGATCTAATATTCGGAATTGAAAGTAGACCTTTGTTTGCTGATCTTAAATTGCGTTGTGGTATATGCAATCTTATTGCTGTATTTAACCAGTCTGTCATGTCTACATATAAAATTTTATGAATAATACATAGAACTTTAAAAATTATCCTCTGTTCGATTGGGAGCCAGTGTAGCTCTTTCAATACTGGGGTAATATGGTCCCTTTTTCTAGTACCTGTTAATATGCGTGCCGCAGAATTCTGTAAAATCTGTAGAGGTCTTAAAGTGCTCTTTGGCAGGCCTAACAACATTGCATTACAGTAATTAAAACCTGTAAATATCAATGATTATAATACTGTTCTAAAATATTCTAGGGAGAGCAAAGATTTAAGGCGTCTTAGCATCATTAATTTACTATATCCTTCCCTCACTTTCTTCCTGATATGGGCCTGACAATTAAATTCTGTATCTATATAAAAACCTACATTTCTTGTCGTATTTACTACTTGCACATCATTATCTTTATTTAGATTTATCTTTAGGTCCTCATATCTTATTTTCCTATCTAAAATAATAAAAGCAGTTTTTTCTAAATTTAAAATTAACTTTAGTTGTGTTAAAATTTGTTTAATTATTTCCAAGTACATTTTTATCAATTTAAAAGTCTCAATAATATGTCTCAATAGGAAACAAAATCTGATTGTCATCTGCATAAATAAAATACATTAAATCAAGACCTGTTAGCAGGTGACATAAGGGAAGCAAATAGACATTAAACAAAGTCGCCGATAATGCCGAGCCCTGGGGAACCCCTGTCGTTAGTTTAATCATATCTGAATACTTGTCATTTATTCTCACTGCAAAAGTTCTATTTTCTAAAAATGATTTAAACCATTTTAAAGTTATAGCCACTAGGCCAATTTCTGCCAATCTTGATAACAACAATTTGTGGTCGACCGTATCAAAGGCCACCGACAGATCTAGAAGCACAAGTATATATGTCGTCCCACAGTCGAGCAGGTCTTACTATGGCTTTTTTCAACATCTCATGTAAACACCCTTCACTTAATGAGTTGTTTACTAGTATCGTTAAAACTGGAGCTATTTCATTTATTCATTGTTTTAAGGTCAATGTATTAATTAGATCAATAGGATTATTAGCTGGATTTAATTTCCTCACTAGTTTTTCAATTTCGTCTATTGTAGCATTACTAAAATTGGACCATAATGGAATCTCTTTTTTTGGCATAGCAATTGTTTAGTAATTATTTTTATCTAGTGTATCAAAGAGGTTATCTATCTTATTTTTGAAAAATAGAGCTAATTCAGTACCTGATAATAATAAGCAGCTTTAATAAGTTTCAAGGGATACCCTCACTGTAAAAAATTCTGTTTTAGAATACAAGCCTGCCACTTAAAATTCTGAAACATAGATCACAGCCTTTGCATACAGAAAAACTGTCTAAATGGAAGCCCAGTTTTAAGTGATCTAGGACAAAATCCCTGGAAAATAAAAATGATTTGCTTTTGTCAGTTTTGAAACATTGATATGCAAATAATGTTTGACTGCACCATAATCTGGATATTCAAAGAATATACAGGGAGATGCAGAAAAATTGAAAAAGGTCCAAACTTGAATAAAATTTGTGAAAAGGCAAATCTTTTTTTAATTACAAGAACAGCAACTCCTTTGCTCATCGGTCAAACATAATAGTTCTCAATAGGGTCCCCTGACACAGACCCTGTCTTTCGCCGATAGGCTGTGTCGGGAGGGACAGTAGATGATAAGAATTCTTTAACAACTAAAACATAAAAATATTAATAATATTAAAAAAAGGACCCACACACTTAGGTACCAACATCAAATCTAATGCCGCTAAAACATAACTTATATATGAGGTCACATTCAAATATTTGACGGAACAAGGAGAGCGGGTGGTGAAGACAGACCCAAACATTTAAAGGGACTACAAATTTGGCATGAAAGGGTGGACCGATGGGGAAATGACAAATCAGGAAATTTCAGCCAATCAAATAGCAGAAATAGACAACTAGAAATTATACCGTGAAAATTAACAGAAACAAAAGCCGGCTGCTAAATAAAATATTGCCATTTGATCTCGTTATTAAGTCCCATAGGGGAAAGACATTGAAGTTTGTATATCCATTTCTGCTCCCTACTAATCAGCATCTCGGAGAAATTGCCGCCCCGAAGTGGGGGAAGCAACACGTCAATAACAAGGAAATTAGGATCAGTTTCAGAATGTTTTAATGAGATACTAACCTGTTCCTCAGGTACAAACTTTATTGTAAGCCCTCTGGGGATAGGGAAATACCTACAGTACCTGATTGTAATCCACCTTGAAGCACTGAAAAAAGTGTGAAAAGTGGAATATAAATCAAAATAAAATAAATAAATACATAACAAAAATGAGGCAATCCACTGCATTGCCTGTTCCATAATCCTACATCTCTGCAATTAAATTACTTGAAGACTGAAGGTGGCTAATGTGACACCAATTTTTAAAAAGGGTTCTGGGGTAATCCTGGACACTACAGACTTGTAAGTGTGATGTCATTGCTGGGCAAGCTAGTGGAAGCTATTCTTAAAATACAAAGTTACTGACCACATAGATAGACATGGTTTAATGATGGAGAGTCAACATGGGTTTTGCAAAGGGAAATCTTGCCTTACTAAATAAGGCTTGCCATACTGAGTCAGACCAAGGGTCCATCAAGCCCAGCATCCTGTTTCCAACAGTAACAAAGCCAGGTCACAAGTACCTGGCAGGATCCCAAGGGGTAGATAGATTCCAAGCTGCTTATCCCAAGAATAAACCGAGGGTTTCTGCAACTCAACTTTATTAATAATTGTTAATGGAGTTTTCCTCCCGGAACTTCTCCAAACTTTTAAAATGCAGCTATACAAATAGGGGTAGATTTTAAAAAATAGCGCGATCACGTACTTTTGTTCGCGCACCAGGCGCGAACAAAAGTACACTGGATTTTATAAGATACGCGCGTAGCCACGCGTATCTTATAAAATCCGGGATCGGCGAGCTCAAGGCTGCTGATTTTGGGCAGCCTGCGCGCGCCAAGCCACACAGCCTGCCTCCGTTCCCTCCCCTCACCTTCCCCTCCCTTCCCCTACCTAACCCACCCCCCTGGCCCTATCTAAACCCCCCCCTACCTTTATCCATGGATTTACGCCTACCGGAGGCAGATGTAAATCCGCGCGCACCAGCAGGCTGCTGGCGCGCCAAGACCCGACCCGGGGGCTGTTCCGGAGGGCGCGGCCATGCCCCCGGAACGCCCCCATGCCGGTGCCATGCCCCCGGGCCCACCCCCCAAACGCCGTGTCACGCCCTCGAAACGCCATGTCATTTGGCGACGCCCCCGACACGCCCCCGACACGCCCCTTTTAAAAAGCCCCAGGACTTACGCACGTCCCGGGGCTCTGCGCGCACCTGCGGCCTATGCAAAATAGGCGCGCTGTCGCGCGAGGGCCCTGCTCGCGTAAATCCGGCCGGAGTTACACGGGCAGGGTATTTAAAATCCGCCCGA